>NW_020954564.1:15980174-16080174 GCF_900497805.2 Vombatus ursinus | reverse complement strand
TAGCTAGGGCCAGGGCTCCTGGTAGAGCAGATATAGTTGGCCCTCTAATGGAAATAAGGGTGGAGAAGGGAAAGGGAGAGGAATGCGTCCAAAGAAAGCTACTGCAATGAGGCCTGGAAATCATGTCATAGGAGAATGGGTTAAGAAACTGAGACTGTTCATGTGATAGAAGAAAAGACTGGTGGGGGGGTGGAGATAGAGGAAGGAAAATGATCCCCATCTTCAAATGGAAAGTATACTGAATTTTAAAGTATTGGGTTCAAACCCTGAGTACAAATTCTGACTTTGATACTTCCTACCTATGTGAGTAAGTCATTTAACTTCTTTAGAAGTCACTTTCCTCATCTGTTTAAAAAAAAAAAGCATTGTACTAGAATCTAGTTACTAGATAATCTCAAAGGAACCTTCTGGCTCTAAGTCCTGTGATTCTACAATCATCTCATGGGCCGAAGGATGGTACCTATTCCACATGACTAAACTGGACTGAAAGAAAAAACAATGCGAAGTTGGAGAGAATCAGGTTTCAGTTCAATATAAGAAGAGACTTCCTGGCAATTGGAGCTATTCTACAATACAACAAACAGGCTGACTTGAGAAATAGTGAGCTTCCTGTCACTGGAGGTCTCCAAGCAGAAATTGGATAATAATAACAATAACAGCTCCCAATTCCACCATACAATATGGGTCACAGATCACTCTCCTCACAATTGCTCTGTGCTGGAAGATGTTAAAATATTATTATCCCCATTTGACAAGGAAAGTAACCAAGGTTCAGAGAGGAACACTGATTTGCCCAAAGACACAGAGTAAAAAGCGACAGAACTGGTCACTTGAATTTGGATCTTCCAATTCCCAAATTCTCTGCTCTTCCCACTAAACCAAGCTTCTTCTTTGATTCCTCATATGGAGGCCAGAGTCCAGAGTTATACATGAAGTGGGAGGTTGAAATAAGAGACCTGCGAAAACTCTTTCAATGAAAATCTATGATTCTAAAAAGAAGAATAATGCCGAAGAGATCATTAAAAAAGGGAAAAGGACCCACATGTACAAAAACATTCATAGCAGCTTTTAGTGGTGGCAAAGAATTGGAAATTGAGGGGATGCCCATCTGTTGGGGAACGGCTGAACATGTTGTGCTATATGAATATAATGGAATAGTATTGTGCTATAAGAAATGATGAGCAGGCAGACTTCAGAAAAACCTGGAAAGACTTGTATGGTCTGATGCTGAGTGAAGTGAGCAGAACCAAGACAACATTGTATGAAGTAACAACATTGTACAATGACCAACTTTGTCAGACTTAGCTCTTCTCAGTAATACAATGATCTAAGACAATTCCAAAACACTCATGATGGAAAATGCTATCCACATCCAGAGAAAGAGCTATGGAGTCTGAGAGCAGATCAAAGCATGCTATTTCTCTCTCTTTTTTCTTTCTCGTTGTTTTTCCCTTTTGCTCTGATTCTTCTTTCATAAATGACTAATGTGGAAATATGTCTAATATGATTGTACATGTATAGCCTATATCAAATTGCATGCCATCTTGGGGAGGAGAGAGGGGAGGGGGGATTTAGAACTCAAAATCTTATAAAAGTGAATGTTGAAAACTAAGATTAAATAAGCAAATATTCTTTAAAAATAAATAAAAAGAATAAGAAAAAAAAGGAAGAAAGGAATGGAAGAATAAAGTGGAACCCTGCAGCTGACATCACTTCTGAAGTCTTATGTGTGTCTCTACAGGTTTGCCTGGCACAGGTTGGCACTATTTGTTAGCCAGGCTTCTGGTAGTAAGCTTGAGACCCAAGATGATAGGAGTGGTTTCATCCTTGTTCCTCCCTGAGGAGGACAAAAATTCTGATAACTCCCTGGAACTCCAAACACCATCCACTCCCTGGCACCTGAGGCTCAGAGGAGGGAGAATCATAATATAAGCAAAAAGCATTGGGGTCAGTAATGCTGTCCCCTTAGAAGACTGGGTTCAAGCTCTGACTCTTCTGCTTGCTAGCCCTGTAACCACTGGCCTGACTCTTAAGTTTCACTCTCTTGATCTGTAAAATGGGGATAATAATATGTGTGATCCTTGGGTTGTTGTGAAGTCAACATTTGGTAAAATTCTATATGTTAATTATCCATCCCACCCCTTCAATATTCATTCATCAATATATCCGTTTACTCAACATTTACTGAGTTCCTATTCTGAGCTGGGTACTCTCAGTGATACAGAGATGTTTGGCACTGTCCTTGCTCTAAAGAAGCTTTACATCTCCTAATTCAGTGGAAGATGCCCCTAGACTTTGACAAACCCAACATTTAAATAATTTAATTTTAATTTAATAATTTAAACTTGATAATTTAAATTTAAATAAATTAATTCATTATATTTAAATAAATCTACAATTTCTCTGGTGAGGAGGGAAGTAAAACAGGATTCAAGGGGCCAGGAACCCTAGAAGAACCTAGACCAACACTAAGATAAGGCACTTGTATGTGCTGGTAATGTATGGGAATTGCTCCCCTGTGAGCTATTATTGCTCAAGAGAGACTTCAGGCCTTCTCTGTACCACATGAAACACAACTTCCACATGTTCCAGTGCCAATAGTACTGAATTTGGAGTCAGAAGATCCAGGTTCAAATACTAGCTGTGCTACTGATTGCCTGGTGACCTTGGACAAATCTTTGATTTTCTTGGTCTATATTTCTTCCTCCATAAAATGAAAGGATTGAGCTGGTAGTCCCCTCCAGCTCTAACATTCTATGAACTATGAATAATCAATCATCAAACATTTATTAAGCACATGTTATGTGTCAGGCACTGTGCTAGGAACTAGGGGTACAAAGACAAGAGCAAAACATACGCTGCCCTCTGGAGGCATGGACTCTAATGGGGAAGATAACATGCACATATGGAGGCTTTTACAAAACAGATACGAGGTCATCTTGGACTGGGGAGGCACTAACAGCTGGAGAGGGCAAAGAAAGGCTTCATGCAGAAAATGGCATTTGAACTTAGTCTTGAAGGAAACTAAAGATTCAAGAGACAGAAGTGAGAAGGAGAGCACCTCATGCACAGAGGACAGCCAGCATGAGGCATAAGATGGAAAACCACCACAATGTGAAGAACTTGCTGTGAAGGCCAGTTTGGCTGGATGGTGGTGTATGTGGAGAGGATTAAGATTGAGTAACAGGGTTGAAAGACTAAGTTGAGCACAGGTTGTGAAGGGCTTTAGATGCCAAACTGAAAAGTTTATATTGACCATAGAAGTTATAGGGGCTCCCTCAGCAGCTCAAAAGACCGACAAAGGATCAGAGATTTATAGCTGCAAGGGTCCTTCGAGACTCTCTAGTTCAACATCCTTGGATGAGGAAATAGGCCCATGGGGGTTAAGTGGCTTGCCCAAGGTAGCACAGGTTGCTCGTGGCAGAGGCAACATTCAAACTCCAATCCTCTTAATCTAAATCCCGCATTCTTTCCATCACACTGTGGCATGTTGCTTTGATGACTCAATGCAGTTTTAAGCTGTTAAAGATATTTAGGGTATTAAAGCTTAGATCTTTTGAAGTGTACTCCAAAAGATCTGTGATTCTATTGTGAGGGATGTTTTCTCCATGCATACAAATGTCAGCTTCTCCATACCCTTAGAACATGGGTGTCCAAGAGCTGCTGTTGCCAAAATTCCTCCCCCCACTCCCCACCTCAGTGGTCAGCCCTCTGGCAATTGTCCAATTTGCCCTAAGGAGGCTGGTAATTAAAAGACAGCCATATAGTCCATTTCTAGTCCTATCCTCAAAGTCTTCCCAGCTTGAAAATACCTGTCAGAGCTTGGCCTGTGTTGACATCATCTTCTAAGAGCCAGGGTCAATTCCACACCAGAATGAGGTATTGGGGGCAACTTGGCTTATCACAAAAGAAATCCTGACACACCTCAGAGAATAGAATTTTCTGGCATTAAAAATAAGTATGTATAAAAAGTACAGTTCTTCAAATTTTACCCAACCTTGAGTATGATGCCTTGGGCAGCTGTCTATCTACCTTGCGGCCCCAAGTTCTGGGTCAGCCCAAGATGCATGCCCCAGTAAAATTGGTCCAGGCACAACCTTCTAGAAAGATGAGAAGTCAGGGAAGTTCCTTCCTTCCTTAATGCTGCTTCCTCATCTCTCCTCCATGATTTCACAGTTGTGTATATTCCAGCCCAAGACAGGAGAGTAGTACGGTGGATAGAGCACTGATTCTGGAATCAGAAAGACCTGAGTTCAAATGTGGCCTCAAGATACTCTTAGCTATATGAACCTGGGCAAGTCACTTAACCTCTGTTTGCCTCAGTTTTTTCAACTATAAAATGGGGGATAACAAATAGCACCTACCTTGAAGGGTTGTTATGAGGATCAAATGGGATATTTGTAAAGCACTTAGCATAGTGCCTTGGTACATAGTAGGAGCCATATAAATGCTTATTCTCTTCTCCCTCTCCAATAGGCAATCCTTACAAGCTGCCTGTTGGTCATTGCTTCTAACAAATGTGGACATAGCTCATGAATTCAAACTTATTCATCCTCCACCCCCAGGAGATGTTTCCTGCTATGGTGATTATTGTGGACCAGGGATATTACAGAATCTCAGGGCTGGGAAGGGCTGCAAAGACCATCTAGTCTCCCTTTACCTAATCTACCTGAAGTGAGGATCCCTTGTATAACATATATCCATTCAGTCTCCACTTGAATACCTTTAGTGACAGGGAACTCATTTCTTACAAAACAATTCAATCTAGTATTAGATGGCTCTAATTGTTAGAAATTTTTCCTTTATATAAATTAAGCCAAAATCTACCTCCCTGTACCTTCCATAAATCATTCCTAGTTCTACCCTCTGCCTTCCTGGATTCTGTCAAGCAATACCAGTCTAATCCTTCTTCCACCTGACAACTCTTCCTATTTCTGTGCAATTGATGTTTTAGCCCAAGTTTAGGACTTCACATTTGTTCCTATTAAATTTTATTATATAAAAGGCATCCCAAAGTGCCATCATGGCACACACTCACCATTGATCCCTGGTCATTGTACCAGCTACCACACTACATCCTGTCTGAGGTGATAGTTCTATTTGGTCGCCATCCTTCCTGCAATTGTTCCCATTTCTATAGGGCTGCAAAATGTACAGAGCACTTTCTTCACAGCCCTGGGAGGTAGGTGAGGAAATGGAAGCTTATAAAAGTGCAAAGGCTTGCCCAAAGTTACACACCTAGGACTCTGTGTGTGTGCTCTTTCCAAACATCCACATTTTCCTGTTCTCTGTGGTACTCTGAGGGCTGCTGTGCTGGAGTAGAAGGAGCCCTTAATTGGGAGTCTGGACATCTGCATTTGAAGCTTTGATATTTATTAGCAGTGTGACTTTGGGCAAGTATCCCTTTCTTTCTAAGCCTGTTTTCTCAATGGTAAAATGGGGATAGTAATTACTTACCACTATCTCTAAGAGTTGTTGCAGGGATCAAATGAGAGGAGGAGGAAGTCTTTTGGGTGAACTGAAGGGAAGTATATGTCTCTGTGTCTATCCATATGTGTCTGTGTCCCTTTATGGTAAGTTTCAAATAAAATAAATATTTAGATTATAACCTCTAAAAGATAAGGACCATACTTTTGGAAAATAAATTTTTATTGATATCTTTTGTTTTGCTACTACTTTAATTTCCCTTATCCCTCATTTTTTCCCCTCCCGGAGATCCATTCCACATAACAGACTTTTTTCTTAATATTTTATAACTTAACTTTAATATTTTCCTCCCAATTGCATGTAAAAACAATTTTTAACCCTTGTTAGTTTTTGTTTTTTAAAATTTTGAGTTACAAATTCTATCCTTCCCTTCCTCCCATTCCCCCCGTTCTTGAGACAATAAGCAATCTGATATAGGTTATACATGTGTAATCATGTAAAACATTTCCATATTAGTTATTTTAACAAAGACTTTTTTAAAAGAAAAAGAGGAAGAAGAGGGGGAAATCAACAAAACCGATCAATACGTTGAAAAGAAATCTGAAAATATATGCTATGTTCCACATCTGTGGACCCCTGACTTCTGCAATGGAATGGAAGAAGGTATTGACTCATTTCTTCTGTGGGGCTGTGCTTGTTCTTTTTAATTTTGCAACATTTGTTTTGTTTTGCAGTGGTTGTTCTTTCCAGTTACATTGTTGTAGTCATTGCGCATAGGGTTTTCTTTTCTCTGCTTACTTCCCTTTGCACCAGTTCAGCTTAAGTCTTTCTATACTTCTCTGTGTTCTTACAGCACAATAAGGGCCATCATTTATCTAAAACTCTATCTCACTCAAAACTTAGCACATACTCTACACACAGTAGGCTTTTAATTATTGAATGATGTGTAAAACACTACATAAATGTAACCTATTTAATAGTTTTATATATTTCTACTAATGGATTGTACCATGAGAGGCAGTGTGCAGTAGTGAATAGCAAGCAAGCCTCAGAGTCAGGAAGACCTGGGTTCAAGTCCTATCTCTTAACAAACTAACTAAGTGACTCTTGGCAAGTCACTTAACTTCTCAGGGTTTCTGGCAACTCTAAAACTCTAAGTTATAGAACAGATGATCTACATTAACAGAAGCCAGTTCCCTACAACAATGGAATTATAATTCCGGTCTACCAAAATAGATTCTTAATAATAAATTACTAATACATAATAATTGGTGGTTTGTTACTATTATTATTACTACCACTACTATTACTACTACTATTACTGTATCTGTTAGCCCTCTAAGATTTCTGAGGAAGGGATTAGGGAGCAGAGAATAGGCCAAATTGCCTGGGGCCAAAGGGGCATGTTGGGGTGGAGGGGGAGGAGGCAGAGCACAACCCTTTTGCAAATGGAGAGCATTAGTGCCTGACCTCCAAGGAAAGGCTGCTTTGGAGTGGGTTAATTAGTCCTGGGAACTAAATGGTTGACTCCTCATTAACTGTTATCACTTTGTCCTGCTCGTTAAGAAGTGATTCCTGACAAAGAAGACTAAAGGTTATGAGACTGGAGATATTGAAGAATGTTTTAGTGTTTTCCACCACCTCTAGCCCCAACCCACCCTCATTGGGCTCCTACCAAGGGACAGTGTTGTCTTGACCTTAATTGATAAGGGGGCATAGAGACCCTCTAGATGTTCTTAAGCTGTCCCTCCATCCATTCTATGGAGCAACCCAGCCGAAATCCAGGGGCTCCTCGGGGGATGGGAGAAAAGGAAGGGAATAAGCATTTATGTAGCATCTACTATGTGCCAGGCATTATGCTAAACACCCTACAAATATTTCATTTGATCCTCAGAATAACTCTGATATAGGTGCTGTTAATACTCCCATTTTACAGTTGCGGAAAATGAGACAAATAGAAGCTAAGTGATTTGCCCAGAGTCACAGAGTTAGTTTCTGAGGTCAGATTTAAACTCAGGTCTTCCTGGCTCCAGACCTAGCACTCCATATAGCCAGCTGCCTTGTGATGATGCTGAGTAGGACACTGCAGGATGAATGCCCCATCCCCCAGTCCAGGCAGAAATTAGTGAGAAAAATAAGAAAGGTTAGGGGAGCAACAAGAAAGGAAAGTGGAAGAGTGATTGTTTCTATGTGTGCATGAGTGGGGGGTGTCCATTAACAGTGAAACTAGGAATAATTTTTATGGTGTAAGAATAGTTTGTGGTAGGGATTTGGGGAAATGGCCCAAGGTTATACAGGTATTAAGTGGCACATGTAGTATTTGAGCTGTTGTTTCTCCAGCTATTGTTCTCTCTACTGTGCCAGAGGATTATAGACTTAGAAAACTGGAAGGGACCCTAGGAAGCATCAAGTACAACCCCTTCATTCTACAGATGAGGAAAATGAGACCCAGAGAAGAGGTCAAATGATTTCCCCAAGGTCAGAGCTCTAATAAGTATTTGAGGTGGGAATTGAACCAAAGTCTTTTTGACCCCAAAGCCAATGACCTATCCACGACACCACACTGCCTCTCTTTGTTTTATGGATGATGAAACTGTGGAACATCCAGCTAGCAATTACCCAATCTGAAGATAAGCATAGTAAATAGAGTTGAGGGGAGATAACCTAAGGGTTAAGGCTATCCCAGTGTGGAACAACCTGTCTCCAGAGAAAAAGGACTCCTCTTATTGAAGATTATTAAGCACAAGTCGATTGACCATGTGTCAGCCATGTTATAGAGACCATGGTTAAGGTAAAGTTGGACTAGCTGGTCTTGGGTGCTGTCCAGTGCTGAGACTGGGTAGTAGACTCCACACTAGGATGAGAAGGACTTCAGGGGAAAAACAGGATGGGGACTTTTAAAGAGAAAGAGAAATGGAGCCTAGCAATAACAAGCCCAGACTGGGGTGGAGAAAAATAGATATATGAAAAATAGAGTTATGGAATAGGCAATAGAAATGATTGGCCCATGAGAGGGGAAAGTCTGACCATTGACCCTGAAGAGGTTGTAGGGAAAGTAGACCCTTGAGATGGAACGGGAACTTGGAGTAGGGGAGAAGAAGGGGTAGCAGTTGCTCCTCAGGCCAGTAGAAATGCAAGAGCCAGAGGTTTCATAGATGCTGGAGAGATAGCTTCTCCCAGGAAGGAAGCATCACCTGCTAGACATTGGACACTAGAGCAAAACCAATTTATCCCTATGCTAGCGACATCTTGGATACATGTGTCTCTACCTTTGGGCATTTCCGTATGTGTGCCTATGTGTCTCTTCATTCATGAATGCAAGTATGCCTGTCTGTCTCTGTGTATGTGTACCATTGCGTTGTCTTTGTGCATTGTGTGACATTTTTTATCACAGGACTCTGAATATAATAAATACTTAATAACTATCCATTGATTAAATAAGTGAACGTGTCCCATCCTTGGACTAGAAACATAGGATCATGGCTGTGACTTCCCAGAAACAGAAGACAATGAAGGGAGTTGGACAAAGTATAGGTAAGGACCAATTGTGTGATAGAAAAAATATTAGACTTGGAGATGGAAGACTCGTGTTCAAAACTCAGTTTCTGTGGGATTTTGAGCAAGTTACTTCACTGGTCTGGGCCTCAGTTTCCCCACTTGTAAAATAGGCTATTTAGTCCAACCCCATCCTTCATGACTTCTTTCTACAATATCCCTGACAATCCAGCCTCCACTTGACTACCTCCAGTGATAGGGAACTCACTATCTTTTAAGGCAAGCTAGATAGAACCCTGTGGGTCACCTGTGGTTAGAGAGTGTGATTTGGAAAATGATCCATCAAAAGAGCAATAAAAGGAGCAGTCAGATAAATAGAAGGTATTTGAGGGTTAGGGTTACAAACTGGCCTGAAATGGTTTAAACTGGTCTGAACTTGTTTAGACTGATCGTGGCCATATTGAACCAATTTGAACAGGTTTTAGCCAGTTCAAACTGGCTTTAGATAGTTTAACTTGCTTGAACTGGTCTAAGTTGGTCTAAATTGGTTTAAACTAGTTTTGGCCCATTTGGACTGGTCTAAACTAGTTTTGGCCAGTTTGAACTGGGCTGAATCAGTCTAAACTGGTTTTAACTACTCTGAACTGGTTTTGACTGGTTTGAACTGCTTCTGACCAGTTTAAGCTTGTCTGAACTGGTATTGGCCATTTTGAACCAGTTTAAACTAGTTTTGGCCATTTTAAACTGATCTGAATAGGTTTAAACTGGTTTTGGACAGTTTGAATGCATTTGAACTGATCTGAATCAGTTTAAATTGGTTTGAGCCAGGTTTGAATTGGACTAGACTAGTTTAAACTGTTTTGGACCAGGTTTGAGCTGGGCCAGTTTAAACTGGTTTTGCTGGTTTAAACTGGTCTGAAATGGTTTGGGATGGCTTAAACTGGTTTGCACTGGTTTTGGGGCAGTTTAAACTGGTTTGGGGTTGTTTAAACTGGTTTAAATTGGTTTGGGACAGTTTAAACTGGTTTTTGCTGGTTTAACTGGTTTAAACTGGTTTGGGGAAGTTTTCAGACCAGTTTAAATCAGTTCAAACCAGCTAAACCCACATCAGTCTAAACTGGTTCAAACCAGTTGAAACCAGCTAAACCCAGTTCAGACCATTTTGACTTTGACACTTCATTATTAGAAATGTCATTATGTTAAATTTAAAACTGCTTCCTTCTGCAGCTTTCCCTCATTATTCTGACATCCCCGACCTCTAGTCACAAATAAAATAAGTCTAATCTCTATTCCACATAAAAGCCTTCCAAATATTTGAAGACTGGGAAATGACTTGCCCAAAGTCATACATCTTTTAGGTAGAAGAGCAGTTATATGATCCCAAGTCACTAGATCTTACACTAGAATTAAGACTCAGGGAGGTAAAGTATAGTAAGCCTCAGAGGAAAGATTTGAATCCAGGTCCTCTAATTCAAGGAGCTTTATCAGCTCCACCACTATGCCTCCCATACATTGCAACGATTGTTCCCTTACTGTCCTGTCTCTCTCTTCACTCCTCCAGTTTATCAGTCTCTCCTCAAATGAATGTCCTTCCCCCTCATCAGAGATGACTACCCTTCTCCAGAACCAGCTGGTCCCTTTCCCAGGAGACCTCACCATGGAGCTAAGGCAAACAGTCCTGATGCCTCCTCTGAAGTTTCCCTTGATACATTCTTGGATCCCTGCCCTGGGTGGGGGAATGTGATGAAGGAAAGACAAGCAGGTCTCCACTGATCTGGGCTTCAGAAATTTCCTTTTTTGATTAATCCTCCTTTATATAGCATCCAAGTTTCTTGGGAGCTCTTCTTTTATGTCATATGGCAATCAGGAGGTAAAGTGGAGTTGAGTCTCTAATCTGGCCTGGCCAGGATAGCATTATATGTCACCCTAGGGAGTGAGGAGGAGTTATTAAGGAACCAAATAGGCCTGCAACCTAGGACTTAGGAAAAACTCCTGCATCCAGACAGCACCAACCTTTGTGATCACAACAGCTTCTACTTCTTTAGGACCTTACAGTTTACAAAGTCCTTTCTTCATAAGAAATTTGTGAAGTAGGTTGTGTAAAGGCTATCTTTGTTTTACAAAGGAAAAAACAGAGACCCAGGAAATATGGTTTGTCTAGGGTCATATGACGAATAAGGACCAGAGCTAGGAGCCTTTAGGAATGGAGAGCCAGGCACCAGGCTGCTTAAAGAGGGACAACCCAAACCAAGTCAGAAACAGAGTAGGTCAAAACTCCCATGTCAATACGTACCCATGAGTGGCTTCTGTACTTCCAGCCTAAGCAAGATAGGGAGACCTAGTATTCTCCCTCTCCAACTCCTCCACACACAAAAAAGAAAGAAAATGGTTTAAGTTTTCCTGGAAGTAGGAATGGATTTACAATGGGGCATCCATCTATTTTCACCCAGTCCTCCTTAGGACTAGTAGCATATTTCCAAGATGCCTTTCTAGCACTCAAATCTAGGGCTCCTAGAATGTTAAGTAGCCCATGGGATAATCTATTGAATCAGGTTACAGAATAGAAACATGGATTTAGAGCTGGAAGGGACCATTTAGTCCATCCTCTTCATTTCATAAATAAGGCAAGTAAGGTTTAGGGAAGTGAAGTCATGTGCCCAAAGACATACAAGTAGTAGGAAGCACAGCTGAGATCTGAACCTAGGTCCTAAATCCAAGCAGCCATCCACTGTTACCACATTGCCTCCCATGATGCCATAGTATGGTTTGGTTATCATGTATAAAAGACTTGTAGTATAAAAAGATTTCACTACAATCAGAAGACACTTATGTACCAGGGACTGGTGATATATAGCCCAAAACAATACAGCCTCTGCCTCTGAGGAGCACAAGATGGCATCATGTG
This sequence comes from Vombatus ursinus, assembly GCF_900497805.2. Lineage (NCBI taxonomy): Eukaryota > Metazoa > Chordata > Mammalia > Diprotodontia > Vombatidae > Vombatus > Vombatus ursinus. Next base: position 16,068,347 of record NW_020954564.1, on the reverse strand, counting down.
CCCCTATAAGACTGTACAAAATGCAATCCAAAGTAAAGAGACAGATGAGAGCCACATGCTGTCAGGCAGGATTGTAAGGCACAAACAAACCCTCCCACACCCAAATGTTCCAGGATAGGGAGGAGAAGGGAGGGAGACAGCAGTGCCCATCTCTGACCCCACACCCTACTTGAAACACTCTGCTCTGGCTTTTCCTCTATCCTCCCCTTAACTTCACTCTATAAACTCCTTACTATTCCTACCCTCCAGAAACAGATACAAGGAAGTCAGCCCGGCCCAAGGTATAATAACAATAATAATAATTATAATAATGACTTGCATTTCTATAATGCTTTAAATTTCAATCCTGGGAGGCAGGAATAAAAGCATTATCATCCCCATTTTATTGATGAGGAAACTAAGGCCTGAAAACAAGGAGTGATTTGCCTGAAGTCAAATAGCCAGTAAGTGGCAGAACTGGATCATGACTGGGTTTCCTGATTCCCTGTCCAGTGCTCTCTCCACAGTACCCACGAAGCTGCTTGTGTAGGTCTGGGGTCTGGCAGGATTGGTGTCACCTTGAGAAGAGTTATTGGGGAATGCAAAATCTGACCTGAAACCCCATAAAGTGAGGGAATATTACACGCAAAAGGCCACATGGTGAAGAAACTAATCTGAAGGGACAAGAAATCAATGGAAATTTCTATTTAGGTCAGAAATCAATAGGAATTTCAAGGTAGGAAAAGGGGGAATTACTTAACTTTAATTTGAGCTCTCTTCAAGTAGGATCTTTGGTGAGGCCAAGTGTCTGAGCTCCCAGGAGCCAAGGACAGGGCAGGCCAGGGCTATATGATCCTTAGTGGGTTCATTCCAAACTTACTCCACTTCACACTGATCCATGTGCCCTACAATGTCCCCAGCTCTTACTAGGTTAAAGCAAGGCTCTCTTTAGAGACCCTCCCCCACCATAGGAACCTCAGGATCTGTGTCTTTTAGCCTTGGGGATTGAAATTTGGGGTGGGGTTGGGACCATCTGACTTTCTAGGGTGGTGTAGTGGAAAGTGCCATGGTTTTGAAATCAGTAGATTTGTTTCTCACTAGGTAGGAGAATACTCAGCTGGGAGTTACAGTGGTTAGAATACCAGACATGAAGTCAGGAAGAACTGAGATTAAATCCAACCTCAGATACTTACTAGCTCTATGTGACTCCTGGTAAATCACTTTGCTTCTGTCTGCCTCAGTTTCTTCAATTGTAAAATGGGAATAATAATAACATCTATCTCCCAGGGTTGTTTAAATGATCAAACAAGATAATATTTGTAAAGCACTTAGCAAGATGTCTGGCACAAAGTAGGTACTTAATAAATGTTTCTTTCCTTCCTGTGGGACCTGGAATTCAGGTTTTCCCATCTGTAAAGTTAGGGAGTTAAACTAGATACTCTCTAAGATCCCTTCCAGCTCCTACATTCTGATATTCTAGTTTTCTTGGGTCCCTAACATGTGTCTCAGCCTAAAGGCTCCATGCAGCCAGAGACTAGGTCAGTGTTTTCTTTGTCTTTGAGAACCATCCAGTCACAAAACATAAAATATCAAAGCCAGAAGGGGCCTCAAAGAGTTTTCATTTTACAACAGACAAAACTCAAGCCAAGAGAAATGAAGCAACTTGCCCAGAGTTAGACAATCTTAGGGACCAGAGCAGGGATGACTGATGCATCCCCAGGTCTTCTCATGCTGAGGAATGTACCTGGTCCACAATGTCAGTCCAACCACAGCAGTTAGGATTTTAGGTAAGGTGGGTAGAGTGATGCTCATTCTAGTTTCAGGTTTGCCAATTAACTTCCTGCGTGACATTGAGTAGGTGCCTTCCAGTCTTTGAGCCTCAGTTTCTTTATCTGAAAAATGGGGGTGATAAAATCTGAACTACTAACTTTGCAGTGCTATTGTGTAGAGAATATTTGTAAACCTGAAACCACCATAGGAATTCAAGTCATTATTGTGAGAGTAATTATGGAGGGGAGAAAAGAGAAAAGAGGAAGGAGAAAGGGAAATATAAAATCAAGAGGAGGGGAAAGAGGGGAGGATAGAACCCAAAGAACAAAGGAGAAAGCAAAGGATATGGGAGGAAGGTGTGAGGGACTTGTGAGAGGAGGAAGAAGAGGAGTAGATAGATATCAAGGGGTGGAGGAACAAGATGAGAAGAAAGAAAAGGAAAGAGACAACAGTTCTCCTAGCTGAGGCTCTCACGAATATTTCAGATGGTCCTGATGACATCCTAACTCCACTATTTTGTTGTTGTTGTTCAGTTATTTCAGTCATGCCCAACTCTTCATGACCTCATTTAGAGTTTTCTTGGCAAAGATATTGGAGTTGTTTGCCATTTCCTTCTCCAGGTCATTTTACAGATGAGGACCTGAGGCAAATAGGGTTAAGTGACTTACCCAGGGACACACAGCTAGTAAGTGCCAGAGGCCAGATTTGGACTCAAGTCTTCCTGACTCCATGCCCAGTGCTCTCTATCCACTGTGCCACCTAGCTGCCCCTATACTCTGGTCCACACTACAGGTTCTCAGTCATCCTATGCTTATAGTAAATAGGGACAGGGTTCAAGTGCAGGGCAGAAGAGAGGGCTATGGTTTTGGCTTGTCCCCTCCCACCTCAGGCCCCTTTTGGCCATCAAAAAGATTTTCCACCAAGCAGAGGAGGGTCCTGGGAAGGGATACAACTGTAAACCATTTGAGTCCCAGGTTCCCATGCGGAACAATCACATGTAATTGTACACCTGAGCTCACTGTCTGCTGATGGTGGTAGTGGGCAATGTTACATCTACGGGCCTTAAATACTCCAAATTTGACGGGGAAGAATCTTAACAATTGCCTTGTCAGAAGAGCAACAAGGAAATGAGAAACTATCATCATGAAGTCTTCTATATTGGAAGATTAACCCTCAGCTCCTGTGATCCCAGATCCATGAGGCCTTTAGATGTACTTCAAAAATACTTTACATTTACCTCTTGGTGCATGACATATTGCCCCAGTAGAATGTAAGCTCTTTGAGAGCAGAGACCACTCAGTTTTTATCTTTACCTCCCCAGAGAACCATGGACATCTGGTCAATATTCTGTGTTTCATAAATATGTGTTGAAGATCATAGAAGGTGTCCAGGGGCAAGAAAACAGACACACACATGACTATCCTGGTCATCTTCCCATAGGCAGTATACTCATCAAGGTATATAGAACTATGCCCACCTCAAAGAGGTGGGCTTCTTTGAGGTGGGCATTTGAGCTTTGAGGCTTCTTGGACTATTACAGCAGCCTTCTAGTTTTTCTTCTTGCTCCAAGTCTTATCCCACTTCAATCCATCCATGCTCATTTACTAAAGTGATTTTACTAAAGTGCAAATCTAATTGTACCAACCCATCTCTACTCAGTAAGTTCCAGTGGCTCCCTATTACCTCCTTGATCAAATAGAAATTCTTCAGTTTGGGATTTAAAGCCCCTCCCAACCTGGACCTTTCCTTACTTTCCAGTCTTCCTATACTTTATTCCCCTCCACATTCTCTAAAATCCAGCTATATTGGCATCCTAGCTATTCCGTGAATAGGACACTCTATTTTCTGACTCCATACCTTTTCACCAGCTGACCTCCATGACTAGAATACTATACCTCCTCACCTCCAGCTCCTGGGTTCCCTGACCTCCTTCAAGATGGCTCAGATTGGGATGCCAGTCTATTGGGGAATGGCTAAATAGGTTGTGGTATATTATTGTGATGGAATACTACTGTACCATAAGAAATGATGAACTGGTTGGTTTTAGAAAAACATAGAAAGATTTGTATGAAATAATGAAGAGTGAAACAAGCAGAACCGAGAGACTATCAGCAATATTGTTTGAAGAATAACTGTGAATGATCAAGTTATTCTGAGTATTAAATACTTAAATAAACTATAAAGACCTATGAAGGAAGATGCTATTCACCTCCAGAGGAATAGCTGATAAATGGAAGTATGCATAGTATGGTTTTACATTTATCTGTGTCAAATAGTAGTCTTCTGTAACACAGACTGGTGGTGAGGGAGTGAACTTAAAGTTCAGAACTTAAGATTTAACCCCCAAAATTAAATTAAATTTTTTAAAATGCCAATAAAAAAGATAGCTCAGATCCCACATTTTACAAGAAGTCTTTCCCAGTCTTCCCCCAACCTAACTGCTAGTGCCTTTCTTCTAGATTTTCTTCCATTTATTTAGATTGCATGTACATAGTTACTCGCCTTTTCTCTCCCCAACTTGACTGAGAGCTCCTTGAGGGCAGGGATGGCATTTTTGCTTTTCTTTGAAATATCCACAATGCTTAGCACATTGCCTAACATATAGTAAGTACTTAATAAATGCTTGTTGACTTACTGACTGATTTATAGATTTATATATAAATATCCTTTCCAAGTGCCCAAAGCTTCCCTGGGTCTGAATCTATCTCTGGAAACAAAAAAAAAAACACTCCCTAGTTGCTGCCAGTCATTATCTTCAAGGATCTATTCTTCCTCTTCCCTAAAGCTCCTAGTTACATGATACCTCTGCATGTCAACAATGAAGGCACGATGGAGCCTGTCTATTGTGAGCTCATCTGTTTTCACAAAGCCATCTATTAAGTTTGGGTCCTCAAAACACAAACCCTTCAGAAATATAGCTGAAGTTCTCTATTAAGGCCTTTTCTATAGTAAGACCTAATGGGAACATTGACCCTTTGCCACAGCAGAGATGGGACCAAGAATTGCCATAAGACACTGGACCTCTAGCTAAGGAGAGAGACACATGGACATTTATTCTCTACTGAAGTTTCCCTTAGGTTAGTGAAAAGACAAGGAAGAGACATTGAGAAGTGCCCACATCAGGTATGTTTCTTATTTTTGAAAATGGAGTAGAATCCTTTCCATTCCCCCGAAGATTCACTTGGATCTCACTCTTATCCTAAGACAAATACAAGCTACCTAAAAGCACAAAAGTTGGACCACCTAATTAAATCTTTCAGCAGCTCTCCTTACTTAAACATTCCCAGTAATGCTACTGTTGCAACAGTGTACAAAGCGAATAGTACTCTGCTGTTATCTGCTGCTCCAGGAAGTAATCTCAGGCGAATCAGCCTCCTGAACACCACTTCACCACTTCCACTGGCCATGGTGCTGATTACGCTCCTGATGACAATGCTAACACCAAGCAGCTGACAGACAACTCTTCCTGAGAAAGGTTGACAACAGGGACCAGGAACTAGAAGCAAAGTTCTTAGGGACATTTGTCCCTTCCTGTGACCATCCAGGAACTCCAAAAATAATCCTAGACCTTTAACACAACTGGTCACAGGGTGACAAGACAGATTTTAACTTTGCTGCCACCACCTGAGGCCTTGGGATTTGTCTCTCTCACATCCTACCTCTTGGTCCCAAGCTCATCTCTTCTAGCCCTTCCCAAAAAATCGGTTTCTTTGAATAGCTACATCTGACATCACCTTCCAGTCTAATCATGATTATTACCATCATCATACCCATTTCTGTAAGACTTTTAAGGTTTACAAAATGCTTTTTATCACAACAGTCCTGGGAGGTTAGGAGTCTAGGCTGAGCTTCTCTTGATTTATCCTCCTTTCCATTGATTCCCAAAGGAGTTCAACTGGTTCCCAAGATTGTATAAGCTCCCCTCAATTTTGGAATGGAAGAGCAAATTTCTCTTAGTACCTAGCAATCATCAATTACTTATTTCCTTCTCTAACTCCTTGTCCTCATGGATTCCTTTTGGAGAGATGTATCCATCTGGAGCCTCAAAGTCTATCACATGGGGCAGGGAACAGAAGGAAAGCAGTGGATTAGAAATCAAAAGACTTAGAAATCAAAATACCTAGATTTGAGTCCTAACCAAGCCACTTCCTAGCTGTGTGATCTTAGATAAGTCACCTCCCCTCCTCTGGGATCTAGTTTCTTTTATAAAATAAGGAAGTTGAACCGAATGATCTCTAGATCCCTCTCACTCTAACATTCTATGATGATAAGGAGCAGAACCCACAGTGCAGCCAGGCCAGTGATAGAACACAAGTGCAGGATGCAACTAAAGACATAGATGAAAACATATCTGCTCCCTGATGATATTAAGGGCAGTGACAGCTAGCACCAGCCAAGTCCACCCCACCTCCAACCTTCATTCTCAGCAATAGCTAGAACATCTTCCTATCAGGAAAGACAGTAAAATAATATAAAGAAAAGTGAACCATACAAATTAAGTCCTGAGAACTACAAACTTGAAGCAGAATACATGAGACTGACCTAAACAGGAATGGCAATGAGCTGTAGGATTCCCTACATGCTCATACCTGGGAAGGAATAGGGACAATGCCTGGCACCCTGTCACATTCTGTTAGTGCTAGTTCTTGGAGCTTCAATACTGGTGAATAAATAAACAACTCTGCAGTTCTCCTGTCCTCAAGACAATGAAAGTGGCCATTATTGGAGGAGAGAGATACAATCTACCCCAACTGCTTATGAATACTCTGGGCTAGTAGAGTGGAGTGAACAAGTATAAGAGTATGGAAATTATGTAAGAGTACGGAAATTATAAAGAAGACACCTTGGAAAAGAGAATGCTACAACATAGAATGTGAGAGATGGAAAGGACCTTAGAATATAGATAGAAAATTAGGACACAGAGCATATAAATACTAACAATAGATGATGTCTTAGAACATAAAGTTGGAGTACTGAGTCCTAGAAAATAGGATGTTATAATTGGAGGGTACAAAATCACAGAAACTGAATTGGTAGGACCTCAAGATATTCATTGAGGGGCAGCTACGTGGTGCAGTGGATAGAGCACCAGCCCTAAAGTCAGGAGGACCTGAGTTCAAATCCGGCCTCAGACCAAACACTTGACACATACTAGCTGTGTGACCTTGAGCAAGTCACTTAACCCCGATTGCCTCACTAAAAAAAAAAAGATACTCATTGAGTATAATCCATTTTTTAACAGGAATACCTGACAAGTGGTCCAGAACATCTAGAGGGTCCATGGCACATAGCTAATGATTTTAGGCAGGTACACCTCACATTAAAAGGAAAAATATACTTTATCTGAAAAGACTCATATGATGGTAAGAATCCTCTATATGGGAGAGATAAGCATTCTGGATCTGATGGGAAAGCTAGTACAGCCCTCCATAGGATGAAATCTTCTGAATATGTTATGAAGGTTCTGGACTCCATTCTCTACTCCTGTGTCCTCTGTGATCAGCACAGTCAGGTTACTTGGATCTGTATCTCATATTCTCTTGTGTTTTAGCCTTCACACTTTTTTATTCCTCTACTTGGATCTCATAGTGGAGTAGAAACTGGAGGGAAAGGAAAATAGCAAAGTTAGGCTGGGAGATAGATGATAAAGGCTGAGCTTGGATGGCATATAACCCTTGAATAGAACCATGTAGAGAACAAAAGAACTTATTTGACAAGATTGGACGAAGACAAAGAGTGCATTTTTTTTTTCAAATTCCCAGACATACTGGAGATTTCAAGGTAAACAAAGAAGGCTCAGTAGAATCAACATGACACCTTTCCAATGTAAGCATGTGATACCACAGGCTTTTACTCTCCTTGACATTTGGACAAAAATCAAGGGCTACCTATTGAGCTATGCTTTCAAATACCAAAAAATGAAGATGTGAAGACTCAAAGCTAGTAGTATGTCACTCAACTAAGGAGAAATCAGCTGAAAAGGACCTACCACTTTTCTACAACTTCAAGTTAGAGGATTCATGATTGAAATAAACAATGGTATAATTCTCAATTTCATTGTCAAGAATTCCAAGGAGATGATGAGTCCTTCTTAAAATATTTTTGGTATCAAGGAAAAAACACAAGGTATCAAAACTGGTGGAAAGTCACCCCAGAATGAGACTGGATTATCAATCTCTATACAAAATAGCCCTGGAGAATGGCAAGAGCCCTGTAAATGATATTAATTTTTTTTTGGCAAGGCAATCAGGGTTAAGTGACTTGCCCAGGGTCACACGGTCTAGTAAGTATCATGTATCTGAGGTCAGATTTGAATGCAGGTCCTCCTGACTCCAGGGCCAGTGCTCTATCCACTGTGCCATCTCTATGCCCTGAGAGCCCTGCAAATGTTGCTATATCACAACCATCTAATACCCATAGAGTAGTTAGTTGAACTCCCCGGTGAAGAGGAATACTGGATTCATTGAGAGTTATGGAAATGGGCTCTAAGATGGGCCAAACCACCATTTGCATATGGACTATTAGTGTCAGATGATGATCCCTAAAGGAAGAAAGAGAAAGCTGCATATTGGTATCCCCTTGGGAAGTAAGAAGCTCCTAACAAGGCTGAGGAGAACCTTGTGCCAGACAGAGGAGAAGAGTTGAGAGATTACTCCTTTCCTGCCTAATTTTCTACTTGTGGAGGAATATCACCTACATTGGCTGACTCACTGGAGTCATCAATACTATTGAGCCTGAGCCATATGAGCCAATAGGCCCAGAATTAGGACAGAAGGCCAATGGGCCTTGGAATAATGACCCACTCAGCATGGGGGAAATAACAGGAGTGAAGACATGACAGTAGGTCACCAGGACTATCTGGCCAGTGATTAGATTAGTATTTGATGCTCTTGGTATATTCAAGGAATGTCCACAAATGGAGCACATATAAGGTATTTTCTTTAAGAAGCCCCCGAATATGATGCTATATGTCTTGTGATCTCTATGTCTAATCTACTGTAAGTCTGATATGTTATGCACATGACCTAAGTATTTGTTGTTTTGTATAAAACTCTGCCATATGATGTAATGTACTATCTTTCTCCACGTAACTTAAGTGTTCTATTAAATGCAACTTTAATTGGATGTTAGGTACTATGTACCTGCATGTGGCATATGTATCTGGGATAATTGACTGTGATGACACTTTACGTAAATTAATGGATACTATATGATGTATATTCATAGCTACATGTACCAGGTTTAATTTGCCAGGACTGCTCATTTTTTTAATGAGGGTAGAATGTAGTAATGGTATCCCAATGGGAAGAGGACTATATTTCCTACAGAGATATGGAATTAAGGACAGAGTACATTTCATAGAATCTTTAGCACAGAGAATTACTGAGTTATTATTGGGAAAAGTTTCTAAGACTCCATTTCCCATGAGAATGTGAACCTATAGTACTGGGTGACTGTATTATAGGTTGATAGCAGAAAGAGGTCTCTGAGGAGAAGAAGAGAAATCAGTAGAGGGGGGTCTTTGAAAGGGGTATCTGAGACTGCAAAGGTAGCATTGAATAACCCATCATGTCTCTGAGAGCTAAAGGAGTTGAGAGCCAATTTATAGACTAGAGAGAGATAGTAAAATCTACAGAAATTTCAAATGTAGATCCAGGCACTGCATAGACAAAGTTGGCCAACTTTTGGTTCAGCCATATCAGCATCTAAGTCATGTTCCCTTTACCCCATTTGAGAGGTACGACTCTCATAGAAGCTGGCTGGTAAAAAATCAGAGATGAGGTTCCACCCCTTCAGAAAAGGGCTTTGAGATATGTTTTCTATCGTTTTACCTTACAATTCTATCTCAATTAAATATTTTACTAAATTGTTTTGTGTTTCCTGCCTAGTCTATTATTACAGAACTAATTGAGTTGAGTTGACCTTTAGAAGTTCCCAGGAAGTTGGTTGGGGCTTGAGTCAAAAGAGATATTATAGATATCATTCCCAAAAAATGTCTATTGAAACCTTATATCAAACTGCTCAAATAAATAAAACACACATATATGTATAGATACAGAGAAAGAGAGATCCATGTGTGTGTGTGTGTGTGTGTGTGCGTGTGTATGTGTGAAAAAAGCCAAAAGCCATTCCCAAATAGATAAGTGGTCAGAGGGTATGAACAAATATTTCTCAAAAGAAGAAATGCAAACTACTAACAATCATATGAAGGAATGTTCCAAATCATTAATGAAAAGAGACATGCAAATCAAAACAACTCTGAGGTTTCACCCCACACTTGCAAACTAACAAAGATAACAAAAGATAGGAATAGTCAGCTGTTGGAAAGGTTGTGGGAAGATAGGCAAATAGACCAACAAGCATTTATTATTGTTCAGTCATTTCAGGCATGTCCCATTTGGGGTTTTCTTGGCAAAAATAATGGAGTGGTTTGCCATTTTCTTCTCCAACTCATTTCACATATGAGGAAACTGAGGTTAACAGGGTCAAGTGACTTGCCCAGGGTCACAAGCTAGTAAATATCTGAGGCCAGATTTGAACTCAGGTATTCCTGACTCCAGGCCTGGTGCTCTATTCACTGCACCACCTACTATGTGCCAAACACTGTGCTAAGCACTAGGGATACAAAGAAAAATGAAAAAAAATAATCTCTACTTTTAAAGAGTGCATAGTTTAATGAGGGAGATAAAATGCAAACAACCGCATACAAACAATATATATACAGGATAAATTAGAGATATTCTCAGAGGGAAAGTACTAAGAAAAGATAGGCACACTAGTGCATTTTTGGTGGAGCAATGAATCAGCACAACTATTTTGGAAAGCAATTTGGAACTATGCAAATAAGGTGACTAAAATGCCCATCCCCTTTGGTCCAGAAATTCTACTACTAGGCTCATACTCCAAGGAGACCATTGAGCAGAGGAAAAGTTCCCACATATACCAAAATAATTACAGCAGCATTTTTTGAGGCAACAAAGAACTGAAAACAAAGTAGATGCCCTTCTACTGGGGAATGGCTAAAAAACCATGGCACATGAATTTGATAGAATATTACTATACTGTTAGAAAAAAAAGACAAGACAAATAAGATGAATATGGATAAGCATGAAATAATCGATATGAACTGATTCATAGTGAAAATAAGCAGAGCCAAGAAAACAATATGCACAATGACTATAACAATGTAAATGGAAAGAACAACCACAAAACAATCCAAAGTAAGTGTTGAAAAAAAGGTAAAGAATAAGTATAGTGAAAAGTAAGAAGAAGGAAGAAGAAATATGAGAAAACACCTCTACTGCTTTGCAGAGGTGGGAGATCCCCAAGTGTAGTACATTGCTCATATTTTCATTTTTTATGTATTGATAGGTTTCATGATTTTTTCCTCTTCTTTTTTCTTTTCTTTTCCTTTTTTTGTGTTTAAAAATACTATGGCTTAATGTTCCCTGCTGTCAGGCTGCTTCTTCACAGGTATCCAAGTAGCTTAGAAAGAAGCTTCAAGTATATTACTCAATCCTCTCCTTCTGAAGCTTTTTCTAGACTTTGGACCTGCCTTTCTCTGAACTTGAACTATGGTCTTGAAAGTAGAAACATGAGACCTCAGGAATTGGAGCTCAAAGGGACTTTTGAGATCATCTGCTATAAAGTAGAAAAGGCTTGTTCAAGGTGACACAATGGTCATAGAATCCTAGAATGTCAGAGCAGAATAGAACCTCAGAAACTATATAATCCAGGGATTCTTAACCTTTCTTTAATGTCATAGACGCTTTGGTAATCTAATGAAACCTATGGACCTCTTTTCAGAATAATGTCTTTAAATCCATAAAATAAAATGCATAGGATCATAAAAGAAATCAATTACATTGAAATAAAAACATAATTTTTTTCATATCCAAGTGCATGGAGCTATTAAAATCTGTCCATGGACCCCCAAGTGAAGACCCCTCAATCGAATTCAATCTGTAAAATGAATGATTTCGACTAGATCGCTAAGATTCCATCTAGTTTGAACTCCAGGGATTGAAATCCTCATTTCACAGAGAAGGAAAATCATACCAACAGAAGTTAAGTGACTTGCCCAGGGTCATGCAAGTAGTAAGGGAAATGGCCAGAGCTCAAGTCTTTGGAGTCCTAATCCAATATCCTTTCCACAGATACCAGGTGCTAAGTGCCCTGCTCAGGACTGCTGTCCCTGGAGCTTCTGGACAGTCTCCTTCATTCCTGCCAACAGTCATAGAGTTCATCAACTTACTCATCAAAAAACAGGTTACTAGCAAACAATGTGTCTCACTAACTAGCACTTAGATCATAATGGCTCATTATCCTCTAATATATCAGAGCAGTAACACTATTTATGTCATAAAGAATAATGAGTGACATTAGCGGGGAGCGGCTCTACCCTCACACAGGGAAGCAGCCAGCCGGGCGGCCATCACTCAGTTGGGACAAACATACCAGTCGTCATGTGCCCATGGCCATGCACATGTCTCCCACACTCAGAGCATCACAGGAAGATGGGACCTGCAAAGGAGAAGAGGAAGCCATAGTTATCACTTCTGTTCTACCCATATCTCCCAGACACACACACACACACACACACACACACACACACACACACACACCTCTGCCCCAGAACACTTGAGCCAAAGATGATGATACACCCAAGCTGCACCTTGCAGAGAAGTCGGTGCTGTCTCCTTCTCTGCCTAAAGCACTTGTTGGCTGTTTTGGTAGAGGGCATACAAGGACACCTATAGATAAGCTGCTATGCCAATTTGGAAAGTGGAACAGCTCCTAGTTAACCTGCCAAATCTCTATCCCAAAGCCATCTTACGTCCCCTATGCTATACTCTAACAATTGGTATTTTCCAAACTATGGTTCAGGATACCAACCCATAGGCGGATCATCCTCCATCAGCCTGTTCCTGCTCATCTGTCAGGCTTTAGGGATTGACCACACCCTTCCTAATTCATTTCCTTGCTTTTAGTGCCTTCTCTTTCTAATCCATCCTTTATAAAGCCACTTAATTGCTATTTCCAAAGCACAGATCTGACCTTGTCATTCCCCTGTAAAAGAGACTTCAATAAGTCCTTAGCTTCCTCATCTGTAAAATGGGGATAATAATAGCACCTACTTCCTAGGGTTGTTGGGAAGATCAAATGAGGTAATACTTGTAAAGTACTTAGCACAATGCCTGGCACATAGTAAGTGCTACATAAATGTTGACTCTTACTAAGATAAAGTGCAAAGTTGTCTCTTTTTTGCATAAAGCTCTTCACAATCCGGCTCAAAACTAACTTTCCAAGCTGATTTCACATTATTGCCCTTTACATTCCAGACACAGGGACCTACCTGCTATTCTCTATACATGTCACTCCATTTCCCACCTCCCTGACTTTGCACAGACTGTCCCCCATGCCTGTAGTACACTCTCTCTTCAGCTCTGCTTCTGAGAATCCCTTGCTCCCTGCAAAACCTAGCTCACCTTCAAGGTCTGTCCTAATTCCCTCATTTTCTAGCTCTCCCTCCCCTCAAATCACGTTGTATTCATTTGATATGTACTTTGTGTAGGGGCAGCTGGTGGCACAGTAGATAGAGTGCTGGTCCTGGAAGCAGGAAAACCTGTGTTTAATCCAGCTTCAGATACTTCCTAGCTGTGTGTTCTTGGGAAAGTCACTTATCCTCTATTTATCTCAGTTTTCTCAATTGTAAAATGGGGATCATAATAGCACCTATCTCCTAAGGTTGTTGTGATGATCAACTGAGATAATGTTTGTTAAAAAAAAACAAAAACACTTAGCACAGTATTTGACACATAGTAGGTGCTATATAAATGTTTATTCTCTTCCGCTTCCCCTTTGTATTTGTGTACATAGTATTTCCCCCAATAGAATTTCTTTGTCCATGTCTTTCCAGTGTTAATAGTCTCATAAATATTTATTGAATTAGAGACAACTAGTCGGCCCAGTGAACATTGGGTCTGGAGTCACCAGGACCTGAGCTCAAATCTGAGTTCAGACACTTAGTAGCTTCAGGACACTCAGGGGACAAAGTCACTTAACCACTGTCTGCCTCAGTTTCCTTAAATGTAAAATGGGGATAATAATATCACTTTCCTTCCAGGGCCGTTGTGAGAATCAAATGAGATAATATTTCTAAAAGTGCTTAGCACAGAACAAAACCATTTTACACCAGGAAAGGACCTCAGGAGGTTTTATGGTTCCCACCCTCTCTCTTTAAATATCCTCCAGGAGACAAAGTACTCTCCCTCTGAGGACCCCCAGGAATAAACATCCCATTACCTCTTTCCCTGGTTCTGCATTTGAAGTGTCCCTGATGGTCAGGACATTCTTGCTTGTATATCCTCTGCTCTAACACAAGTCAATCTCTGCCCCCACCTTTTTGGTTCTCCACACATAGACACCCATCCTTCTCAGTCGTGAAAACCAGAATTGAGCCAAAGTGTGATTTCTGAACCATAGAAAGGCACAGAGAGAAGTTACCTTAGAAATCTAGTCCAAATCTTGCATTTGAAAGAGCAGGAAACCAAAGCTCGGAAAAGGAAGTGATTTGTCCAAGGTCCTACAATGAAGTCTAGTCTTCCCTTAGGCCCTTCTTTCATTGTGCAGGGAAGGGCTTAAAGGGCCCACCGCTCCCTCCTTTAATATTCCTTCTCCCCTGACATCCTCAGAGCCTCCAGGGTCCCAGCTGGAGTCGGGCCAGGGCGCAGATGGAGCTGAAGGTTATTGATAACATAACCAAGGCTCCTCCTTATTTCATTAAACACATGTGAGTGGGGTCATCAGCTTTTATAGGGGCCCATAAAGCATCCTTCTTCTTCAAATAGGCTATCAAACTGGCCCAAGGCTCCACACAATAAAATGTGAGTTTCTTCTTTAAGAAACTCATCTCAACATCATAATAAAAATCACCTTAAATACGATGGGAGAAAACAGCTTTTCAATAACATAATTATAAAGATCCATTTTCCCCTGGGTAGGCCATCTCCCTATACTTATACTGTTGCCCTAATAGGTTTTTTTTTGGACAGGGGGTGAGGGAGATACAGGAAGCATGATTTCAAAGCCATTTTCTGGGCACCAATAGTCCCATTTTCCAACTCTAGGGTCCCCTTCTGCCCTCTAACATCACCGTGGTGTTAGCTCCTCATCATAACAAGGTGACAAGACTATTTCAATAGCTTACTGCTGGGTCTCCCTGCCTCTAGTCTCTCCCTACACCAGTTCATCCTGCCCTTATCTGTCAGACTGATCTTCCTAAATGCAAATCTGAGCATATCACCCTCCCTACTAAACAACTCTAGTATTTTCCTGGCAGTAGATTGCTTCCACAATCAAATAAAATCCTCTGATTGGTTTTCAAAGCCTTTTGTAACCTGGCACCCTCCCATCTATCGAGTCTTTTTACACCTTCCTTCCTCTAGGTACACAACTATAGTGACAATGGCTTCCTCGATATTCCTTTCACAACATGTTCCATCTCTGGACTCTGGGAGCTTTCACTTGCTGGTCCCCATGCCTGGTGTACTCTCCCTCTTAATCTCTGCCTCTTGGTTTCCCTTCCTCAGAGTCTCAGGTAAAGTCCCACCTTCTACAAGAAGTCTTTCCCAGGTCTCCTTAATCTTTGTGCCTTCCCTCTGAGACCATCCCCAATTTATACTGTTTATATCTTGTTTGCAAATAATTGTTTGTGTGTTTTCTCCCCCGTTAAATTATGAGGTCCTTGAGAACAGGGATTGATGTTTGTTCCTTTATCAGTCTCCTGTATTTACTTAGCACAGTGCCTGGCACATAGTAGACAATAAATGCTGCTGATTGGTTGGCCAAACAATCTCTCCCCTTGAACTAGAAATCTAAAGACATATCTCTCCATCTCCTGGAATCTCCCAGTTCTAAAGAGAAGCTCCCCTCCTCCAGCCATATTATAGAAAAATTAAAGGTTATAGCTGTCAGGGACCTTTAGAACACAGAACATGGAAAGTTGGAGCTGGCAGGCATGGAATGTTAGACCATAGAACATTAGAGCTAGACAGGACCTTAAAACACAGAAAACTAGGATATAGAATATAGACTTTTAGAGCCAGAAGAGAGCTGTAATATAGAAAATTAGAGCTAAAAAGACCTAGAAATCATCTAGTCCAATTCCTTTGTTACACAAATGAGGAAATTGAGGCTCAGAGAGGATGTGTCCAAAATCACAGTGAGTTAGCAGAGCTGGGACTAGAACCAAGGCCTTTTGTTGGGTAGAGGTAGAGGAAGGCAGGTTGAGACATGTTACATCCCTACCTCAAAGACTAAAGGCCCTAAATTAGAAAACCAGAGGGAAGGTCAAGAGATTGGATACTAGCAGGATTATTTCTTCTTCTTAATTCCAAGATGGTTCATTGGCATAGGATGACCTAGAGATCCTGGGCATCCATGATAAACTCATAGTATGGACATTCTGATCTCTTCTTGGGCTCCAAAAGCAAAAGGTATTCATTCAACAGACAGTTATTAAGCAGAACACTGTGCCAGGTGCTGAGATATAAAAGTTAGATAAGACATGTTCTCTGCTCTCGTGTACATCATAATCTAGTAGAGGGAAGGAAACAAGCATTGATATAGCACCTGCTATGTATAGATGCTGTACTAAGCACTTTACAAATATTATCTCATTCAATTCTCCCAACAACCCTGGGAAGTAAGTGTTATTAGTATCTCCATTCTACAGTTAAGAAAACTGAAGCAGATAGAAATTAAGTTGACTTGCCCAGGACCACTTAGTGAGGCAGTATTTTAGGCTGGATTTGAACTTGGGTCTTCCTGACTCCAGGCTCAACACTTTACCCACTGCAGCACCTAGCTGCCTCTAGACAGAAGCTTAGATAATTACTATAATGCATCAAGGATCTATGATTTCATTAGTATAGGCAATCCCTCCACTGACATAAACAAGAACCTTCCTACAACTTAGCAGATGGTTTTTGAGAGTTGTTCTGGCCAAAAAAAATTCATCCCCTGGTGATAAGCCTTTGCAGACTTAGCTAGACTGATCCTCAGACATCAGGAACACAGTCCGTCACTGCACCTACACACAAAGACTTTTTAGGGTGATAGGCCAGACTTGGTGCTCCATTTGTAGTGCTTTTAAGGACCCAGGATCCCTCAAGGTCATCTCTGGTAGATTAGTGGTCAAAGGAGATCAATTGTTTCCAAAGGAAGAATTGCAAACTATCAATGCCCATATGAAAAATGTTTTAAGTCACTACTAATGAAAGAAATGAAAATAAAAATATCTCTGAGATTTCACTTCATACACAGCAGATTATCAGAAAATGTAAATATTCAATGTTGGAAGAATGGTGGGAACACAGGGTCATTAATATTCTGTAGGCGGGGCTGTGAGGTTGGCCCTACCATTGCGGAAAATAATTTGGAATTAGTCAAGAAAAATATTTAAATAGTTCATTCTCTTTGACCCAAAGACTCCATGCCTAGGCATATAATCTAAGAAGGTCAAAGATGGTGGCAGGGGCGGGGAGGGGGAGAGGAGCGGGCAAGACATTCATAGCAACATTTTTTGCTTGTAGCAGCAAAGAAAAAGAAGCAAAATAGATATCCCTTGGTTGGGGGAGTGGCTGCACACAGTATGGTTTATGAATGGAATAAAATGTTACTATACAGTAAAAAATGACAAATAAGTTCAGAATAAAAAAATGGCTGAATTTGTATGAATTGATGCAGAGTAAAGGAAGCAGAATTAGGAGAATAATATACACAATGATTACAAAAATGTAAGTAGAAGAAAAAGTCAAAAGGAGACTATTTTAATGACCCATCTTAGTTTGGGGTAACAGTTAATGAAGCACAGGTCTCTGCTCTGACATAGAGAAGGGGAACTATGGGGACTGAATGTTGAGTACATTATTGGATAAGATGATTATATTAGTTGTTTTTGCTTAATTTTTTTATTACAAGGTCCAAAAGTGCTAGGGCACACTGTCTGGTGGCAAAACATAAGACATCAATACAAGCTTTTATTTTTAAAAGAATTTCCACACCACAATGACATGAAGTAGGACTTCACTAAGATAGCTGGGGTATGCAATAATACCTGATAAGTTCACCAATGAGTTGTAGAACAAAGTACAATTTGAGGTCCAAGGGGGAAAAGGTCATTACTGACTGGTTGATGGATCAGGAAGGCTTCCTGGAGTAGGTGACATTTAAGTGTGACTCTCAAGGATGGGTAAGAATTCAATAGGGAGGAGGGAGAGGAAGGCCATTGTAGGTATAGAGTGGAATGTAAGCAGAGGCAGAAGGTGGGGTAAGTGTATTGAGTCTGTGAAGTAGATGTGGGTCCCCTTCCATCACCTCCCTCATAGAGGTAATATAAGGAAAGTGATTTGTGAACCTTAAAGCGCCGGGGGCATGGGAGTTATTGTTATTATAACTATGCTGGTATTTCTGAGAGATGGGGAAGGAGATTATTTTATAACCCTGTCTTACACAAAACCTCCACCTCTCTCAATCAGTCCTATTATTTTATGCTTCTTACAGTCAGGCAGTTCTTCCTTATGTCAACCCACATTTCCTCCTGCTTTAACATAAACTCATTCTGATTTGTTTGGTCCTTTGAAATTTACACCAACACCAACTTCCTCAATAGCTTTTCTTGAAGTCATCTTGCCCACCTTTATCAATTCCACCCTGCTTCACCCCCAGAAGATGTCAACTGTGGGGAGAGATAAGCAGTTCCAGTTGTTGATTTTGTCCTAATCGCACACACACACTTTGGGAAAGGGGGAAGCCCAGTCAACATTGGAAAGTTCTAGCAATGTCCTACTTTCTGCCACTCTTTCTCCCAACCCCAACCCCGATCCCATCCCATCCTACCCCCTTCCTCTTGGGCTCAGCCCTACAGAGGGAAAGCACCCATGTTTCCTTAGATAAGCTCAAAGACTGATAAAATATTAATGCTGAAAGCCACATTAAATCATACAATGTTATATATGATATGGATTGTAAGAGACGGAAGGGGCTAAGGACAGAATGTTGGAACACAGAATGCTAGAATTGGAAGAATCTTAGAGCAGGAAGAAACCTTAAAGGCCATCCAATCCAATACCTTCAAATTACAGAGGAGGAAACTGAGGCTCAGAGGAGAAGTGACTTAGCCAAGGTCACATGGTTCTGTTATGACAGACCAGAGATTTGAAACCAGGTTTCCTGGCTTTTAGTCCTATAATGCTCCTTGCAATGTATTCTGTTGCTGATCCAATTATGTCACAAAGTGTCTCTATGATATGGGGGATTGCTCTGACTCTGTTGAGGGAAGCAGTTAGGAAGGAAGGCATGTGGAAATCTGAAAAAGTTGTGTTTAAATATATCTATACACTGGACCAATAAATTAATGAATTAGAGCTGGGGCCAGGCAAAGGCAGAGAAGTTAAGGAACTCCTCGGTGCTTTTTTAATAACATTGATCAGGCCAAATGAAAAAAGGGCCGGCCGTGGGAGACAGGAGCGGCTGTGGGATGCTGACATTCTATCATGGGCGACACATATTGACTGGCGGTCTGAACAAGTCACTCCGTCATCAGCGCAGGCCTGATTGAGTTGCCTGCAGCCAGTAAATGAGCCTTCCATCCACTCCGGGTCGAAATGAACTGCAATCTTTTCAGACCTCGTTGTTGGCCAAATGAGAGATTTAAAACCCTGGAGGACTCCAAATGAATTTACTGGGGAGCCACAGTAACTAACAAAGCTCCGGCCTGGGGGGGGGGGGGGGGGGGAAGAGGTAGGAGGAGGAAGGTGGAGGAGGAAAGGGGTGGTTTGAAAGGAAGGGAAGTAGAAGGTAAAAGAAGGGAGAGAAGGAAAAAAGGGAGGCTGAGGATAGGATGACAGGGAACTCACTACCTCCCAAGGCAATCTGTTCCCTTCTTCGACAACTCTCATTGTTATAAAATTCATCCTTCAACTGAACTGAAATCTACCGCCCTATAACTCCCCCCATTGCTTCTAGCTATGCTCTCTAGGACCGAGTAAAACAAGTCTACTGTCTTCCTCTCCCTTTTCCCCTCTACTCCCCACCTTCTCTTTTCCTTCTTTCTCTCTCTGTTTTCTGTTCCTTTATTCTCCTCGGTCTCCCTCTTCCCTCCCCCTGACTTCCCCACATGCTCTTTTTCTTTAGGTCAGGGCAGATACCGGGCTCATCTCATTAGACTCTTGAGGAAATATGCTCGTGATTCCTATTTTCCCTGCCAGGCGGGGAGCGTGGAGGGGGGTGGTGGATGAAAGTTCAAGAATTAGTTGGGGGCGAGAAGGGGGGAGGCAGGAGCTGCCAGGTATGTACCCTGGGCCGTGGGTAAAGTTAACCCATCAGTAAGTATTCACTGAGAGCCCTCAGGAGCCGCTAATCTTATTGGGAGGATGAACTAATGCGCAGGACATGGCAGTAAACAGAATTACTGGCAAATTGTGCGGTCCGGATGCTAAGTACCGGAGGAGTTCTGTGAGAAATCAGGGTTCCTGATAAAAGAGGTGAACAAATACTGTGATCATAAGAAGACTGAATCCCAGACTCTCAGATGGGAAGAGGTTTCTGGAGTGATGTAGTTGCACTCATATATGAACGAGGATCCTGTCTCCAGCATCCCTAACATGAATTTAGGAAGACTAAATTTGGAATCAGGGGAGTCTGTGGTCAGACCATGACTCTGTCAATAACTACCTGGATGACTTTGGGGAAGTAAATTTATCTCCCTGGACCTCGGTTTCCCTCTCCATAAAATGAAGGGAGTCTGATGCATATGATATCATTGTATGATACGAAGAAATTGTCAACCAGTGACAGGAACTCACCATGTTCAGAGATAACCCACTCCACTTTTTGTGCAGCTCTAGTTATTGGAAGGCAGACAGGTGGCTCAGTGGATAGAGTGCTGGGCTTGGAGCCAGGAAGGCCTGAGTTCAAATCCAGCCTCAGACACTTACAAGCTCTGTGACCTGGGGTAAGTCACTTAACCTCGTTGGCCTCAGTTTCTAACCTGTAAAATGAACTGCAGAAGGAAATGGTGAACCACTCCAGTATCTCTGCCAAGAAAATTCCATGGATTCATGGTCTATGGGTTCACAATGAGTCAGACAGGACTGAACAAAAACAATTATTGTGAAATTTTGCCTTCCTTAGGCAGAGATGCCATTCAATCTCCTGTCTTTGTGCCTTACATAGGGTCTCCCTCGTGCTTGAAATGTCTTCTACCTTCCCCCTCACCCCTGGGAATCCCTGGGTAAAGACTCAGATCACTGGCCACCTCCTGTGTGAAGTCTTTCCTGATTCCCCCAGTTGCTGGCACCCTCCCTATCATAACTGCCTTGTATATATTTATATGTGTGCACATATATACAAACACATACATATGTGTATTTACCTACATGTATGTGTGTACATATACACATACACACATATTCTGTTTCTATGTGAATATATACATATTCTGATTGCATATTTGTGTATACATGCATGCATGCGTCTCCCTCATTAGAAGGTAAAGTCACAGGATCAGGATTTTTTATCTAAAAAGCTCTAAGTTATAACAGAACGTTAGAGATAGAAAAAAAAAAAACTTAAGAATCATCTAATTCCCTCATTTCACAGGTAAGAAAACCTTTATGTAAAAAGGTGAAGCCAAAGGTCATACAGCTAATAATTGGCAAAGTTTCTCTAAGCCCAAAGGTTTTTCCACTATACAACAGTGCTTATGCATAAGTGTCCATATATATGGGTGGTGGCTTACATATGTGCTTAGGTCTGAGGATATGTTGTGAATGCATATGTACAAGTCTCTTCTTATTCAGTCATTTCAGTCATGCTTGACTCTTTGTGACCTCATTTGGGTTTTCTTGGCAGAGATACTAGAGTGGTTTGCCATTTCCTTCTCCAGTTTATTTTACAGATGAGGAAATTGAGGCAAACAGGGTTAAGTGACTTGTCCAGGGAAACACAACTAGTAAGTTTCTGAAGCCAGATTTTAACTCAAAAAGATGAGTCTTCCTGATTCTAGGTCCAACACTCTACGCACTATGCCACCTAGCTGCCCTTCTATGTGTGGGTAATATAACATTGTGCATTGTTTGAGTGGGTCTGTTTATCCCACCTAGTGGGTGCATTTGGGTATCTATCCATGAATACACATGTGCCTATTGTGGGTGGACTGTGCTTGCCTGTTTATAAACATGTAAATGCATACACAGGCCTGTGTACATTATAAGCATGTAAGTGTGTACATATGTGTATGTTAATTTATCATGTGTGTATGCTCTATCTTATGACCCCATTGGATAAGCTTGTATATAGCTTGTTTGTACATAATTGTTTGCATGTTGTCTCCCTCATTAGACTGTAAGGTGACAATAAAGATTGTCTTTTGTCTTTGTTTATATCCTCAATGCTTCACACGTAGTAGTTGCTTAAAAATGTTTATTGACTGACTGACTTTGCCTTTCTGGGTCTCTTCACTATAAAAGGAAGCTGTTGAGCTACTTTATCTTTTAAGATCCTTTCCAAAACCAAACTCCCATGTTCTCACTTCTCTTGTGTGAATTTGCATGTGTACATATAATTTGGAAGTGTGCATATATGTCCATGTGAATGTATGTGTATTCAAGCGTGTGTGGCATGGAAGTATTTGTGTGAATACACGTGTGAATCGACATGCATATGTTGTAGCTAGGTGCTCATGTACATATAGATGCATATGTGGTGGTAGGGAGTGTAGGATCACAGTATTTAGAGCTTGAAGAAACACTTGAATTCATCTACACAGGAGAAAACTGAGGCTCAGCGTAGGGAAATAATTCAGTCAAAATCCCGCAGCTGCTAGGTAGCAGAGCTTCGACCCGGTACATATCCTCTGACAACAAATCCAGAGCACTTTCCCTGACACCGTGGAATGCACACATGTGTGGGTATGTTGGTGCCCCTGGCTCACAGGTGGGGAACTAAGATGATCACCCAGGGAGAGTTTGGGCCTGACAATGGCAGGTGCAGCAGCGCAGCCCCAGGGCCTTCTGAAATAACATGTCTGCCTTGTATTTGAAAGCAGGAAGCAACGTCTCTGCCGAAATCGCTTAAACAAAAAGCTTGCAGTGAGGCCCATAATGCAAGAAAGTAATAAGGTTTAAAGCAGGTCACAGCCCTCTCCCTGCTCCACTGCGCCAGAGTGAGATGCATTATTTAATGGTCTTTGGTCACTGCTGATGTACTGTTGATGAAATAGATGATTTTGTTCCAAAGAGCGTTAGAGAAGAAATATACAATCTCACAGCCCATTCAGGGCCCTCTCTCCTCGGGAGAACCAATCCACTGATGCTTTCCCCTCTTGACAGGAAGCAAAGCAGTGGAAATGGAAAAGTCTCTTGAAATGGCAAATACAAATGGTAATAACCGGACCGTATTCAACATTAAATGGGGGTAATTGGAGTCCCAGAGCCCAAGGGAAACAGCACCTCTGCCCGCCTCGCCACAAGGCTGATGCTGCTAGCCAAACAATTTTTTATCACCCACAGTCTCTACCCCCACCCCTGCCACTAAAGCACCTCCCACAACCAAAATAATAGTATAGCTAACATTTATATGGTACTTAAAGGCTAGCAAGATGCTTTACATTCATTGTATCATTTGATCATCAAAACTTTGCAAGGTAGCTATTATCTTCAGTCTACAAATGAGGAAATTGAGTCTGAGAGAGGTTAAGTGACTTGCAGAGTGTTACACAGTACTGTAGAGGTAATTAAATTGTTTTTTCTGATTCCACTTACAAGACTCTATCCTCTACACTACTTTGTCTTCCTGAGAAAGGCACATATAAGGTATCAACTGCAAGAGAAGACAGCAGCCAGGCACAAAGCTTAGGGAGAGAGGACAAAAACCTTGGACTGGGTGTCAGAGATCTGGTTTTGAATTCTAGAACTACCACTAACTTGTTACATGACCCTAGGCAAGTCATTTCCCTCTATTGGTGTCACTTAAGAGATGTCACTGGGCTGCATATTTCTAAGGTCCCTCCTATCTCTAAAATGTTAAGTTAGTCTTTTCTGTCTACATCCCTGCTCTGTTTTTCGCTAGGTGTAGGATCATGAGTATATCATTTTCCCTCTCTGGGCCTCTCTGTGTCTCCCTCCCCACCTCCTTTCTCTCTCTCTCTCTGTTTCTCTCTCTCTCTGTTTCTCTCTCTCTCTCTCTCTGTTTCTCTCTCTCTCTGTTTCTCTCTCTCTCTGTCTCTGTTTCTCTCTCTCTCTGTTTTTCTCTCTCTACATCTCTCTCTCTATTTCTCTCTCTCTGTTTCTCTCTCTGTCTCTCTGTCTCTGTCTCTGTCTCTGTCTCTCTCTCTCTCTCTCTCTCTCCCCCTCCTTTTCCTCCTCCCTCCCCTCCTGACCCAGGGCTTCTTTTCTGATCCCTTCCCAGTCACCATCTATTATATACTATATTATTCCATATACATATTCTTTCTCCCAAACAGAATGTAATTTCCTTGAGAGCAAGAATCTTTTTATTTTTGTCTTTGCATCCCCAGCACCAAGCACAGATCTTGGCACGTAGTAAGGATTTGACTTAATAAAAATTTGTTGAATAAAAGTTCCAACAGTCTGTGTTCTGTGGTCTCTTCCAGGGCTAACATTTTGCGATGTCACTTTCTGGAGGGAGAGGCACTTGGGAGTCCCACATCTTGAGTCACTTGGGGAGACATTAAAGTCTTTGGGGCACTCCATTAAAGGGAAGAAACTTCACCAAATTCACACATGTACACACACATTTGATGAGGAGAGAGGAGATGGGAGGACAGGTAAGCTGCCTGATAATGAGAATCCCATTTTTCCTCTCTCCCTCCAATTTACCTCTACTGCCTCAACTACTCAGCTCGCCACTACCCCCCCAAATACCATATCCACTAAGTGACCGGGAAAGTGACTGAGATTTAAAGAGGCTGTTGACACAATCTGTGACTTTAAGAGGCCCCAAGGATGTGGAAAGAAGGGAGAAAACAAGCATTTATATGGTACCTACTGTATGCCAAACACTGTGCTAAGCACTTTAGAAATATCCCATTTTGCCCTCACAACTACCTACTATTATTATCCCCACTTTATAGTTGAGGGAAATGAGGCTGACAACGGTTGAGTGACTTGCCCAGGGTCACATAGCTAAAGCTTCTGAGGCTGGATTTAGACTCAGTCTCCCGGACTCCAGGCCCAGAGTTCTGTCCACTGCTGCCTAGATGCCTCAGTGTATTATCTTGAACAACTCAGAGAGCAGCTGTCGGTAGCCCCCCCAAGGCTGGAGCAGGAACCCCAAAGCATCGGGGCTGCAAGCCCCTTGAACATCATTACTTGGGCTGTATGTATGCACATATATGTGAGAATACATATAAAAATATGGGAAATATGTACCTCTCCTGAATTTACATAAATACAGAGACATGCAGACACCTAAGAATCACAGAATCTCAAAGTGGCAACTAAATGATCCTCATCGTCACCATAACTAAAATTTATATAGAACTTTCAGATTTGCAAAGCAAATCTCATTTGATCTCCCAACAGCCCGGTGATAAATGAAATATGACCCATGTAGGGACCCAATCTACCACATCCCTGATGAGCGATCATTCAGCCTCTGCTTGAAGGCCTCCAATGATGGGGAACTCACTGTTTCCTAAGGCAGCCATTCCCCATTGGACAGCTCCAATGGTTTGCGAGTTTCTCCTCAGCTGGGCTAAATCTCCCTCCCTGTTTCTTCCACCCATCGTTCTTAGTTCGGCCTTCTGTGGCCAGGCAGAACAAATCTAATCTTTCTATGTGACTTGAAGAGAGCTATCACGTGCCCCCTGAGTCTTCTCTTCTCCAGGCTTCAATTGATAATCACAGTGTGGTTTCTAGTACTGTCACCATCATAGTCACACTCCTCTGGTTACTCTCCATCTTCATCATGTTATTCCCAAAATGTGGTGCCCAGAACAAAACTTAATACTTCTGATGTGATCTGGCTAAGGCAGAGAACAGAAGGTCTCCTCTCTCCTTCTGATTATTATACCTCTTCTAACAGAGTCTAGGATTTGTTATTTTTCAGTCATTTTTTCAGTTGTGTGCCTTATTGTGACTTTATTTTGGGTTTTCTTGGCAAAGATACTGGAGTGGTTTGCCATTTCTCTCTCCAGTTCATTTTACAGGTGAGGAAACTGAAGCTAACAGGGTCAAGTGATTTTCCCAGGGTCACACAGATAGTAAGTGTCTGAGGCTGGATTTGAACTCAGGTCTTCCTGATTCCAGGCCTGGTACTCTATCTGCTGCACCATGTCAACTAATGAAATCCTAGAAAATGTAGGCACCTTAATGAATCAATCAACCATTCAACAGAACAAGTTAGTTATTAAGCTGTCCTGAGTCTAGGATAGCACTAACCTTTTTTTTTGTTGTTGTTGTTTTGTTTTACTTTTTTGGTTTTTTGCTTCTGTCATCCTGTTGACTCATATTGAGTTTGTGGTTCGGTAACACTCTGAGATCTCTTTCATTCAAAGTGCTGCCTAGTCATGGCTCCCACATCCTGTAATACACAGCTGACTTCTTTTTTTTTTAAACCCAAGTATAGGACTGTCTTCAGCAAATGTCATCTTAGCAAAGTCAGCCACTACCTTTGTGGATTTTGACTTAGTCATCCGATATGTTAGCTCTCCATCCCAGCTTAATGTCATTGGAAATTCAGTTTATTGAACCATAGAATATTATAGCTATGGGAGCACATGCACATACACATTTATACATGTGCACACAAAGGAGCCTGATGATACAGTCTGCAACTTTAAAAGGCCCCCAGGATGTGAGGAGAGGCGAGGAAACAAGCATTTATATAGCACCTACTATATGCCAAATACTGTGCTAAGCATTTTAGAGATATTGTCACATTTTGCCCTCACAACAACCCTGGGAAGTAGGTGCAGCAGCAACAGCTCCAGTTGGTGCTACTGAAGACCCAGAAAAGAAAATTCTCATCACCAAAATCCCTGGTACTGTCAAATATTTCAGCATCAGAAAATGATATTATTTCATCAATGGAAATCACATTTGAAAGAAGCATTATCAGCGGCTTTGCTGCTGCACTCTACAGACCATGGCACCTTTCCATCTGACTTGCCTCTGAAACCTCCTCTATTTCTTGTGTTCCCCATTAAAATGTGAGCCCCTAGAGAATGAATAATGTCTTATTCTTCTATTTGTATCCCCCAGCACTAGCATAGACCTTTGCATATTGTAAACATTTAATTAATGCTTCATTCATTCATTCATGTATGTATATACATGTGCCTATAAATGCATTCACATAGAGAAACAATCTGACATAATGAAAAGAGTATTACAGCTGCAGTCAGGGTATGTGGGTTCATATCACAACATCATATTGGCTGTGTAACCATGGACAGTTCTCTCAGTCTTAGTTTCTTCACTTGTAGAATAGGTATAATCTTACAAGATCACAAAGGTATAATCATATAAGATTATAAACAAGATGAGTTTTAAGACCACTATCTTAGTGCTGTCTTAGGGAATAGCACGCTTATCATCATGAAGGTGCTTTGCAAACCTTAAAGTGTCATGGAAATGTTAGTTATTATCCATTCCTATAAACATATGCATCCATAGGCATTTGTTTACTTTTCACTCAAAGGTATATGTGTGCATATGTACCTGTGAGCTTATACATACCACTTATGCACACATAAGCTTTCGTTTGTGCATGTGTATACAAATATCCAAGTATCTACATATGTTGTATTTATTTGCCTGGGGTAGCTAGGTGGCACAGTGGATAGAGTACCGGACCAGAAGACAGGGAGACTCTTCTTCCTGAGTTCAAATCTGGCCTCAGATACTTATTAGATGTAGGACCCTGGACAAGTCACTTGGCCCTGTTTGCCTCAGTTCCTCATCTGTAAAATGAGCTAGAGAAGGAAATGGCAAACTATTCTAGTATTTTAGCCAAGAAAACCCCAAATAGGGTCACAGAGAGTCAGACACAACTGAAATGACTGAATAACAAATTTATTTACATAGTAAAACATGTGCACATGCCAATATCCCCATGCTTAAGATCATAGAGTCCCTCCAATATGCACACACATGTAAATGCACATGCAGGGTTGGGAATGGAAAGGAATCCTTAATGCAGGTGCCAGTAGAGGCAGGAATCCATCACTGGTAATTATCTCAATCCAGAACTCTGTACCACCCACTTCCTAGCCCATCCGTCCAGCTCCATTCTCCTAAAGTGACACCTTTTTAATTACTGGAAGGACTTGTTTGAAATTCCAGTAAGTCATTAGCACAAAGAATTTGCCATCTCTGATCCAAGTGGGGGCTTTGTCACTCGGGGATGAGGAAGGCTGAAAGGAACTAGGGGCCCTGAGACCCATGTTCCTTTTCCAGTAATAAGAAGAGTTCCTCCTCCTATAACAGCTTCTATTTTATAAAGGCCTTTCCTTGAAATGACCCTGGGAGGTATGAGGGACACAGATTATTATCCTCATTTTTCAGATGATTATTCTGAAACTCAGAAAAGTAACAGATTTCAGAAGATTTTAGAAATAGAAGGGCCCTTAGAGGTCAGAGAATCATAGATCTAGGGCTGGAAGGGAATCCAAAGGACGTTTGATCCAATCCCCTTATTTTACATATGAGGAAATTGAGACCCAAAAAGGTTAGATGACATGGCCAAAGTAACAGAGTTAGTCTGTGTCAGAAGTAGGATTTGAACTCCAGGTCCTCTGACAGCAGAGTTTATGTTCTCCTTCAGTCATCAAGCATTGCATGATTTTGTAGTTCTGAGTTAAGTGAACTGCCCAGGGGTCACACAGCTAGTAAGTGTTCAAGGCCAGATTTGAACTCAGGAAGATGAGTCTTCCTGACACCAAGGCCTGTGCTCACCACTCTCCTGCCCTAATAGAGTGTGCTCTTGGTTTGGGTGTCAGGAGACTTAGATCCAAGTCATTTCTCTGCCATGTACCAGCTGTGTGATCTTAGGCAAGTTACTGAGCTCCTTGGAGCCCCCAGAAGGAAGCTAATAACACCTGCCCCCACCACCCCCCACATCCCTCACAGTGTTGGGGGGGAGGTGACAGCACTTTACTAACATAAAGTACTATAAAAATGGGGTGCTATTGCTGCTGTGAGTTACTTAAAGGTTCCCCCAAAGGGATACTATTAATAAGGCACAGAATCTCTGGTTTATCAGATTGGTGAGATCAGGTCCATGCTTATTGGGGTTTTCTTCAAGAGAGGTTCACCTGCAGTCCAGCACAACTACAAAAAGACCTTCAGTGAACTCACCAGCATGCACACACACGTCTCTAACAGCCAAGGAAACAGGACATCCTTTATTGAGCCAGGGGTAGGGGAAGGATCAGTGCCCTCCTGTCAGGCTGACTTTGAGGTCTCAGGCCCATAGTTTGGCCTTCAGTATTATCAGGATCAGGTAAGGGAGCAGTGGAGCTAAGCCAGCAAGGGTTAACCTGTGGAGTCTCAGACTCAGAGTGGGACCAGACTTAGGATGAGGCAGAGCCAAATCGGGACACATAGGTGGGGAGCTGACTGAGACCAGACTCAGAGTGGCCTTACTGGGACTCATCTGAGCCCCAAAATCTGTGTTATGACTGGGGTCTCTCCATGCAGCAGACCCTCCCCTCCCCTCTCCTGATCCACTCCCTTTTTTGGTAGAGATAGAGCTAGGAGCTGGAATGTAACAACTGACTAACCAGCCCACACTTTAAAGTCCACCTGAAATTCTAGGAAACCTTCCTTGATCCCCTCTCACTGGTAATGACTTTCCCTTCAGACCTCACATAGGCCTTTTCTGTGTACATCATTTTGAACTTACTCTGTTTCATGATTATCTATGGATATGTCATGTCACCCACAAGGGATATAATACACCTTTCG
This sequence comes from Vombatus ursinus, assembly GCF_900497805.2. Classification (NCBI taxonomy): domain Eukaryota; kingdom Metazoa; phylum Chordata; class Mammalia; order Diprotodontia; family Vombatidae; genus Vombatus; species Vombatus ursinus. The sequence continues at coordinate 16,038,603 of NW_020954564.1, read as the reverse complement.
AATGGGTTAGTCATGTCCTATCTAAATATTGTCTCTATCCAGTGTCAAGCAAGCTGCTTTACACAGAGTGAACACTCATCAAGAGTTGCTTGAATTAAATTGGGAGCCAACTTTTACCTGGGCCCACTGGTATGGGGCTCAATAAATGCCAGACCAGGCTCAGATTCCCCCAAATCCCTAAAAAAATAGTCAGACTAGGGGGTTACACAAGAATACCTTACTTTCCAAGGATCCATGGCTCACAAGGGATAGAACACGCTTGTGCTGAACCAAAGACATCTACCCATGGTCAGAGCCAAGCAGGCAGAGCTCACAACACCAAGAATGAGATACCAGACCGTATCTGGAGGGATAGATCCCTCATTGAGAAAGGTCTTGCAAAGGTGTACTTTTTAAGGTGTACTTGCCTTGGGCTGACAGGAGAGATAGTTAACACATTGAAAAATAATATGGACTTAGCAAAACATCGCCTCAATGAGTGGGATTTATTGAGATTAACTTTAAAATGTATAAATGTAAAGTTCTACTCTTAGGCTCAAAAACTCAACTACACTAATACAGGATGAGGGAGACCTGCAGAAACAAAAGTCATTTTGAAAAAAAAAAAATCTGTGTGTGTGTGTAGTGTTAGTGTGTGTGTGTGTGTATACTATAATCACAAGAGATAACAAATTTTAAAAGTTACATTCTTACATTTGTGTAGTGTCCAAAACAATGAGGATGATAATGTTACTGTTATCTGCCCTGGTGAGACCATATCTGATAATACCTTTCTTTATTGTGTCAGGTTCTAAGTGCCATATTTTAGAACTGACATTAACAAATGAGCAAGTTCAAAGGGAAGCAATCAAGATAATGAAAGGCCTGGAAACCATACCATATGCTAATCAGTTGACGAAACTAGGAATGTTTAGCTTGGAGAAGTTTTAGCAGAGGCATGATTATTATCTTTATTACTTGAATGTTTGTCATAAGGAAGAATCTTCTTTTCTCCAGCAGGCAGAACTTGAAGCAATGAGTAAAAGTTTCTGAATGGTAGATTTCAGTTTGATATGAGGAAGAACTATTAGAACTGCCCCAAAGTCCTTTGAGGGAAAAAGGGTTCCCCATTCCTGGAGGTCATTAAGTGGAGGTTAGTTGACCACATATCCTGGATGTTGTAAAGGGGTTCTGGATCACAAATGAGTTATACTAGATGCCCTCTGAGGTTTCTTCCAATTCTGAAATTACAAGATTCTGTGAAACTCTCAGCATGCTTGGGTGCAAGGGCTGGGGGCAATGAAGGGAGTCAGGATGGGGCTAGTTTGCAAGCGATCACCAGTGATGGATAGAGCTTCCTCCATGGTTCTTGAGGGCAGGGGTCTGCCTGCATCACTGCCCAGAGAGGTGGAGCTGCTGGCAGGCATAAACAGTCTTCACTATCAATGGCTGCCCTACAGAGATGTTGTTCCGGGTGCCTGAATCCCTGATGGGCTGGCCAGGTCAGCATCATGGCCAGAAACTTATGGCTCTCATTTCTCAATGTTAGGTCAACCTTCACTGGGGACCTCTGACCCAGTATATAGGAAACCCAGACAATGACTCAGGGACAGAGGTAGGAGAGAAGATCAATTGTGAAATACAAAAACTCTTTAGAAAAAAAATAATTCAAAAATCAGGAAGAAACTAGACAGTTGGGAAGTGCTTAGAATGTCAAAGGGGGAAGAAACCTTAAAACAGACTGTTAGAGTTGGAAGAACAATGGAGCATATAGAATGTATTAGAGCTGGAAGAGCCTTTAGAAAACAAAATGCTGGAAAGGGAAGGGAGAAAATAAGATGATAAAACAGAGCAGAGGATGTTAGAACTGAATGTCCAACTTCTCTATTTTACAGGTGGGGAAACTAAAACCCAGAGAAAGATAATGATTTGCCTAAGGTCATGAAGTCCCTGACAGGGATGGGATTAGAATCCTGGTCTCTTGACTCCAACAGTACCGTGACAGACTGGAGAAAAGAGAGAGAGAGAGAGAGAGAGAGAGAGAGAGAGAGAGAGACAGAGAGAGAGAGAGAGACAGAGACAGAGACAGAGACAGACAGAGAGAGAGAGATAAGGGAAGGAGGGAGGGAAGGAAGAAAGAAAGGAGGGAGGGAGGGAAAGAAGGAAGGAAGGAAGAGAGAAAGAAAGAAAAGAAAGAAAGAGTGAATAGAGAAGCGCTAAGGAAATACATGAACATCCTGAAAATTAAGAACAGGAGGGGAAATATATTCATTCCACAGACATTTCTTAAGTGCCTATTAGGGGTTAAGCATTGTGCTAGAGGCTAGGAATAGGAGAAGAGGTTTAGGAGCTAGGAATCATCCCAGCCTTCAAGGAGTTTACATTCTATTGGGGGGTAGGGATGAAGCTAAGGAGACAAAGAAATTGCCTGAGATCCCCAGGCTCAGTGAGGTTTCAGTGAATGGGTCCAAGGGAACATCAAGGAGCATTCATGGCATGAAAGGAATGAAAAGTAGCTAGAAAACAATACTAATGTTGGGGAAAATAACATGACAGCAATGAAAAGAGCACTGTCCTGGGTTCAAATCCCACCTCTGATCTCTACTACCTGTATGATCTTCAATGAGTTGTTTAACTTCCCTGGGGTTCCCTTTCCTCATCTGGTAAAATGAAGAGGTTGGATTAAATGGCCTCTGAGGTCTCTTCTAGTTGGAAAGCTGAGAAAGGCCAGACAGAAAGGGACTTGATATCTCAGAAATACATGGGAGGATAAAAGCCCTGAGTTGCAACCCAGGAGGCTGTGGAAAGAACTCAGCAATGAACCTGGATGCCAGCAAGGATGAGCTGAGAGACCCCAGGGGACAGAATATGCCTGATGTAATGAGTTAAACCAAGGAGCTGAATTGAGGAATGAGATGGTAACTTACCTAAGATGTATAGTAGAAACCCCCAGAGAGCTCCACAGAGCAGGGAAATGCTTTGGAAGAAATGTTGTGTGGGGGGGAACCCCAGAAGAACTGACAGGGAAGGGCTGTCTTTTGAATACTGCCAGAGGAAACGTAACTAAAATAACAAGCTCAACAAAAGCCTAACATTTAAATAAAGACTTGTGGTTCACAAAAATGTGTCCAATACATCATCTGATCCTTACAACTACTCAGTGAGGCAGGCATTATAGACAGCATTATCCCTATTTCATAGATGAGGAAATTGAGCCTCAGAAAGCAAAGTGACTTGCCCAAAATCATATAGCTACAAAAGGATAGAGTAGATCCCCAAAGACTCTCCAGACGGAAAAGCCACCACATAGCAAGCTTCCAGGCCAGCTCCAATACTCCATCTTAGTGTCAAGGCTCAGCAAAATCTCTCAATGCTCTTCTCAGATTGTGGTATAGGTGAATGAGTGCATAGAAACCAACAATATTTCTCACACTCTCTTTGTTGAAGGGAGAGGAGAGGATGAAAGCACAGAGCTTCCAAATAGTCATCTGACCCAAACACTCCAATATTACATTTAGAGTGAGATATCTGGAGTCAGAAGAGAACTTAGAGATCATGCAATCCAACCCCCTCATTTGACAGATGAGGAAACTGAGGCCCAGAGAAAGGAAGTGACTTACCCAAAGTCACTCATCTAGCAAGTTGCAGAGCTAGGATTTGAATACTGATTCTGCGGAACCTTTCTACTATACCACATGACCTTACCCTCCACTGCTACTCCCTGCTCCAGTCCCCTGCACATCTGCCTTCTTCACCCCGTGCCCACCTCATATTCTGCAATGTGATTCTATGCTAGAGCAATCCATCCAAATGGAATAGAAATGCCTATCTTGGCTGCCCTGAGAGATACATCTGCATTAGCTTGAAAGCCTCAGGACAAGCTTCTCCTTCCTTCGTAAATAAATAATTCAACTCCAAGGCCCCACCTCCACAGCAATTGGCAAGAGTCCAGGAACCAGAATGGGGTTTTGGAGAAGCCAATAGAAAGAGAGACTATAGGGCTCCAGTTTTATCAGGGATGATTACTAGCTTTGTGACCCTGGGCAAGTCACTAGCCTTCTCTGGGTCCCTAGTTCCTTTTCTTTAAAATTTTGAAGTTAGACTAGGTGAGAACTACAGCTTCAATGCTCTGTAACTAAGTATTTGGTAGGGTGTTATGGGAAAGAGAGTTTTGATTTATTCTTCTGGGGACCTGACTGAGAAACAATGAGTGGAAGTGACAGGGAAGCAAATGTTGGCTTACTAGAAGGGAAAACTTGCTAATAATCAGAACTGCCAATGATGAAATGGGATACCTAAGTAGGTAATGAGTTCTCCAACACTGAAGTCCTTCAAGTGGAGGCTAATGATGACCGATCAGGGATCAGAGGACAGGCATTTCTGCTCAGGGAGGAGGAGGGACTATTTGCCCTCTGAGATCCCTTCAAACTCTGCAATTCTATAATTCATTCTATACCAGCTTTCTACTCAAGTCACTTTCCTTACTTATTTGAATTACAGGACCCTGAAAACTCAGGGATCAGATGATTTGACTTTTCCCCATCAGAAGAAGGGGTTGGAGACTGACAGTGCAGCTAAAAGGACTGTGACTAGACATGATCCAAGACCTTTTGGCTAGGAATTTAGTGAGAGGAGAAGACCATGAGTCCATTCTAATTAGCAAAGGATCCAATGATCCCTGTATCATTTTGCCTGGGCCAAAAGCAACTGAGTCTGGAGACAGAGGGATGGAAGGGATGACCCTGGAAGGAAGAGGGTGGATGGAATGACCCTAAGATGTGCTCTGAACCTAGGAACTAAGAATGAACTGAGGCAATACTGCAGAGAAATGTAATGCAACACATATCTTCCAAATGTGACCAGAAAAAACTCACATACGCTGCTACAGGAGCCCCTTGCCCAAAGTTAGAACTACACACCTCAATCTGGATCCATCCAGGTTCCTATCTATATGTCTGTCTGCACAGATGTCCACTGATTTAGTACTAGTATTAGAAGACCTGGGTTCAAGGTGCAACTCATCTACTCGCTATTTATATTATCTAAGGCAAGTCAATTCACTTCTGGTGGGGATAAAACATAGATAAAAAATATGACCAACCTAGCAAGGTTGTCATGATGATCAAGTGAAACAACAGGTAGGAAAGCATTTTGCAAATGTGCTCTGATGGATATAGATGTGTTTGTATTGGTGCATCTGTGTAAGTGTATGCCTGTATGAATGTGTGTATCTTTCTGCCTGTTTCCATCAGTGTATGGTTTTCAATGTACCTGCATGTGTGTATGTGTCTGTGTGTGCGCTTGGTGTTTCCAACTGTTCCCCAATCCTCACTTCTACCCAGAATAAGTAGCTTATGAATTGGAGAGTAGGAGATGAGGAGGAGAGAGTGGGAGGGGAGCCACTCCACGTTGGGGGTAAGTTTATATTGCACTCTATCAAGTTATAAATAAAATAACATTTCATGCATTTTAAAGCCATATTTGTTCTGTGCAAACCTTGCTCTTCACTAAGCCGGAGAGTCTGTGTTTGCAGTTCTCCAGGATGTGAGAAAATGGTCCTTCTGTCTGAAAAAGGAACAGACTGTCCGAAGTCATCCCTCCAGAACCTCATGGCCTGCAGAAGGCTCCCAGCTCCTCAGAGACTGTGGTCTCCCCTTGGACAATGTCCTGGCTAGATGACCTCCAGGTCTATGGCAGTTCAGTATATTGGAAAGAGCCCTGACCTTGGAGTCAGGAAGCCTGAGTTCAAATTCTTGTTCTGATACTTACTGTTGTGACCTCTGGGCATCAGTTTCTTTATGCATAAAATGGGGATAATAATGTTTACACTATAGTATCTACCTCATTTGTATGTGAGCTATTATTATTCTTGGGAAACCCCCCCACCATTTCTTTAAAGTGTTCTCCCAACATTGGAATTATCTGAGACCAGATACCATAGCTACTCTGACCTTTGGACTCCAGAAAAGAACATGGATGAAATGATGTTTAAAAGTGACGTTCTTCTGTCCTTTACCAAAATCAGCTCCTTCTCACCCAAGTACCTGTCTTCCTTCATCAGGAGTAAGTTGATTATCTGCATGGTAAATTTTCAAAGGAGACCTGGAAAACAGGGGCACGGGAATAGATCTTTACCCCTCACTCCAACCCTAGGCTCCAGGAAGCAGTACACTAGAAGAAATGCCTCTCCACAACCTTTAATACAAAGTAGGGGAAGAGTTGAAGGATGGGATATAAATCTCCAATCCAATGTGCTCAAGATTCTAACTACAGCAGTTCCTCCTGGCCAAGCTCCCATCTTCTCCTTTTCCTATCTCCTGTTCTCTCCTCCTTCCCCCTCATCTTTCATCCCCCTTCTCTTATTCTCCTTTCTCCCTCCTTTGCCCCCATTCCTTCTCCTGTATCACTCTTCCTATCTCTTGTATTTTCTCCTCTTCCCAGTCCTCCCTCAGTGCCTCATCATCCCTGCAAAACTGTAAAATGGAAAGGGAAGACTCAATCTCAAATCTCAACAATTCAATCATGTACCTTCTGGACTCCAGACAGTTATTTCAGACTGAGTTGCTATGCAAAAACAGGTTAAGAAAAAAGCCCAAAGCCTTCACAATAGTTGCCAGTGTGTTGCTGTTAGTAGTAGAGCAATTAATTCTTTCTGCTTAAGTGTCTTACTATACACCTCCCAGAATTGTCTGTAATCAAAACAACTCACACCTCAGTTCAGAATCAATTGCCTGTTCTCAACTCCATCCAAGCTACTGTCCATGGTGCTGATGTCTGTGGAGACTGCAGAAGTCTATGACTTGGTGTGTGCCCTAAAGAATCCTGTGGGGATTGGGGTGGCAAAATATAAATTCATGGGAACATGAAAGAGCAATACAGGAGAGTATACAGTCATAATCAAGTGGCCAAATGTGTGGTAGAGAAAAAATATATGTGGGAATTAAAAGAGACATTACCTACTGAGAGGCCACACAGTGCAATAGAAGAAATGCTGGATTTTAAGTTAGAGGGTATGGGTTCAAATTCTGATTCTGCCCCTTTCTACCTTTGTGACTTTAGACAAGTCAATAAGCCTCTCAGGGCCTCAGTTTGCTCCTCTCTAAAATAAAGGCTGCTGGACTTAAATAACCTCTCCCATTACTTTCAGCTCTAAATCTAATCAAAAAGTGCTGGAGTAGTCATTAAAATAGATTCTTAATTTGGGGTTCATAAATAGATTTCAGTCAGTCTATGAACTTCGATGGGAAAAATTATATCTTTACTGCTACTAACCTGTAATTTAGATGGGGCTGTACATTCCTGGATCAGTGTTTTATTTTCTTGTACTCTTTTTCCCCACCATCAATGTAAGCACCTTCACTAAGAACCTCAGGAAAAGGCCTAATGTCACCCCAACTGGAGCCTCAGGTACCACACCCGGAGCCAAGAAGATTAACATCTGAGGAAAAGGTCTAGTTCTGGTCTACCTGGAGCCCTAGACACTAAAATAAACATTAAAAGGTCTTGCACAACAAGCCTCGAATAGAGTATAGTAGTGATCTTTATCATCCACTACCTAAAATAATAACTTGTGAAATGATACTTCCTTAGAGACTGTGGGCTCCCCTCAGGCAATGTCCTGGTTAGATGCTCCAGCTCTATGGCAGCTCAGTATATTGGAAAGAGCCCTGACCTTGAAGTCAGGAAGCCCAAGTTAAAATTCTTGCTCTGATTCTTACTTAAAAAGTACACCTTTACATGGAATGTGTGACTTTGCTTTGATGCTTGGGTACCCAGACTTCTTCCCTAAATCCCATGCCACCCCCAGTTCCCTAGTGTTTGCAGAGGTAGCACTCAAACCAGCCTTCATTATAGGATCCTAAAAAGTAGAGGCCTCAAACAGCTGGTACTTCCTCTGTCTTATAGCTAACATTTTGACTTGCACCCTAAATTTTGGGAAAGCAGATTTCAGAGGGCTCAATGGAAATATAAGTAGAACCCCAAGGCTTAAAATGCTTTAGAAATGGTATTAGAGATGCTCAAGAATGAAATTCTGAAAATACAAAGGGAAAGGTAATAGTATCATTAAGAAGGAGGAGAGAGAGTACAGAAGGAGGAAATGGTCAAAAGTATCAAGAGGTTAAAGAAGGTGGCTGAGAAAAGGACACCAGCCTTAACTATCTCACAGGAAGGTGATGATGTCCTTAGAGGAATAGATCTAGGTCCAAGCCTCAGCTCTTTCACTTACTACATAATAGTAGAATAGAAATAATTATAGTAGGGAGGAAGAATAAAATTTATCTGCAAAGACTGATGTGACTGCACAGGGAACTCAATAACCAGTTCAAAAAGGAAATGTCTGGAAGGCGGAAGCAAGCATAGATAATTGAGGATGAATGTAAGCATAGCACAGTCTTGTAAAAAAAATATCAGGTGCACTTTATTTAAAGTGGACAAGCAGAAGCTGAAGAAGCAAACTAGGGAAAAGAAAAAAGTTTGGGTTAAGTTATATTGGGAGAAAAAAAAGGGATGATCAAAGAAGGGATAGGACATTTGCCTGAGGTATGTGAGAGAATATCTAGCTCAACCTTCTTATTTTTACATACAAGGAAATCAAGGCCCAGAGAGAATAACTTGTCAAAGACACACACATATTAAGTGAAAGAGCTGAGGTTTGAACGTAGGTCTCATCCTCCAAGGACAACATCACCTTTCTATGAGATTGTTAAAGCTGATGGCATCTTCTCAGCCATCTTTAACCTCCTCATATCACTGACCATCTCTTTCTGCACACTCCCTCCTCCTTTCTGAAGATACCATTACCTTTCCCTGAGACACCTTCCTCAACACACATACTGTCACCTTTCCATAGATCACTTTCCCATCAGACACTTTCACTTTCCTCAGCAACAGCTTCTTTTTTTAATGATTAGACACCTTCATCCCTATAAACCCTATCATCTTTTCCCAGGAGCTCTTCTTAAATAACCTTCCCCTGAGACAACTTTTTGCCTTCAAATACCTTCTTCTTCATAGACACAATCACCTTTCTCTCAGGGTTGCTTCTTACAAATAAAGGTACAGGGAAAAGACCACTGGCTTTAGAGTCAGAAAGCCTAGAGTCTTGAGTCTTGAAAGACCTTCAGTCTTGATTCTGACACTTACCAGTTTATAACCATAAACAAATTCCTTTGTCTTTCTGAGCTTTAGTTTCTTCATCTGTAAAATGGACACAATAGCATAGGCAGTACATGCCCCACAGGAATACTTTGAATAAAGTGCTCTTTAAACCTAAAACTGCTACAGAAATTGGAGTTATCCATGTTTTTATGATTGAATGCTATTGCATTCCCTCTAAGGAAATTTGGATTTTCCCATAGGCAGAATCATTTTCACCTTGGAGCAAGTTTTTTCCTCCCCTCCTTTCCCTCCCCCTATCCCACAGATGATGATTTTGTTCTGCAGACTGGGATGGATAAGAACTCTGTGCACTTAACCTCTAATACAACAAACTCTTTAAACTAGTGACCCTCAGGGGAAAAGGTGTGGCAGGAGGGCATTGGAAAAAAAGGTCAGAGGACCTGGGTTTCAGTTCTGGTTCTGCCACTTACTACTTAAACAGTCTAATAAAAGCTACTTCCTCTCTACAGGTCTCAGTTTTCTCCTCTACCAAGTGAGTGAGTGGGTGGGTTAGACTGGGTCAAATATGTCAAATGCATCCTGAAACACTCCCAAGTGTGGGAGGAACCAGATGAAAATGTAATTGGGAACTATTTAGCCAAATAAATAAAAATACAATAGAACTCAGATAATGTTAGCACATGGTTTTCTATGTCAATATGCAGACCACAGTGATCCTTATGCATAGTTAGGAGTGTATAGTTTCTGTCTGAATTTGATGCCACTGGAGTAGACCATTACTAAGGTGCCTCTATCTTCTAAGCCAACAGGAGGTTTGCCCAGGCAACCCTGGAGAGACAACATCAGAAGAGAGGGGCTCATCCTGCCCTCTATGTCCTTTATTCATAGTCACTGAACTGGGCAGGCCACCCCAGAGGACGAAAAGCCAGGACACTCAATCCCTCAGTTTCACTTTGGGATTTGGCACTGACTGTCCCCCAGTGGCAGAAGGTAGATTTCCATTTCTCCTGTGTCAGCATTTTCAGATGATCTCCCCTTCTCCTTCCCCCCTCCCCAGCTCTCTCCAGGCTTCCCCATCAGATAGAAGCCTATGAGTCAAACAGCTTTGAGGTAACTCTGGGAGTGATACACAGCCAAGAGCCAGTTATAAACTTCTCCACCAAGTTCCCTGCAGACAGATACCCTTGAAAGTCACCTCCATCTCTCTCACAGGTCACACTGAGATTTAGAGATAGGGAGCCGTAGTTAAAGTCCAGATCTGCTATCTGCACTTGAGTGATGGGGGACACATTCCCAGGACATGTTTATTGTCACCCGGCGGCCCCTGGCCCAGCGCTCCCCGAGCCACTCGGCTCCCGAGATAATTCACGGCCTGACTCCCGTTGGCGAATGACTGATAAGGCCTTCACTTGGGACCCTGCTGGTCACTCATCTCAAGGAGACTCCAAAGGAAATTCCAACACAATGTAAATGGAGCCCCATGTCAGCCTCAAACACCTTGGAAAATTCCCTAGCTTGAGAGCTCTGCGGTTTTTAAGTAATAAAACCAGAGAGAGATTACAACACAGTGTGACAGCAACGGATGGATGGCCGCCCGCGTGAACTTTTTACCTTCCAGATGGGAACCAAATTGTGGAAAAGGAAAGAGAGAGCAATCTCCTTCTGAATGAGGCATTCTCAGACTCTTTCAGGCAGAGTCAGCCAGTGGGGTAAGACTAGAGAGAAGAAATGAGGACCCCAGCTTGATGTGTGACCTAGGGCAAGTGACTTCCCCTGTCTTGGCCTCAGTTTACTCAGGAATAAAATGAAGAAATCAAACTAGGTAGTCTCTAAGGTACTTTCCAACCCTAGAAATCTATATTTTAAGATCTCTTCCAGATTTAACACTGTATTTTCTAGTATTCTATGTTCTAAGGCCCCCTCTAGCTCTGACAGTCTACGTTCTTCTAAGCTCTCTTCCAGTTCTAACATTCTGTTTTGTGTTCTAACATTCCACACCCTCAAGTCCTTCTTGCCTGGTATTTCATAAAGGAGAATTTTATACCAAGCTGGGGGTTGACTTGAATGATTTCTCAGGTGTCTTCCTACACTGAGATTTTTTCACATTTTAATATCTAGTCCTCAACACACACTCAAACCCCAGACCAGAGTACAACAATGTCCTGAGTTATGAAAGCCCTTAAATCCACTCCCCTGAATACTGGATCAATATGGGGAGGGGGGAGAGAATTGGGTCAATAGCTCCCATTCCTAATCACAGGTCTTTTCCCAGTATACATTATTTGGCTGAGACAAGGGCCATTTTTGGTGAATTTCGTTGCTCTGTATGGGTAGGGAAGGCAGAGGGATGGGACTGCAGATAGGCAGAAGCTGTGGTCAATAGACATGAGGTCACCAGCCTTTGCTCACTCTAATCATAACTATAGCCAACACAGAAAAGTCTGATGAAACCAAGCTTTTGCTGCTGGTGGCCTCAAACTAGACCATATGTCATTGCTACTGAGGAGAGCTTTGGAGGAAGCACATGAGGGCAGGAAAAAGAGACAACTCAGAGGGTGTTTACCATATTCATTATACCTGTTCCTTCAGCCTAGGTAGATCTTCCCCATGGTGGGGTAGGGTGGCACTGGAACCTCATATTGTGACTGAACATGGATATGTGATAAAAGATCCTGTCTCAATGGGTTTGGAAAAAATACAGAAAGGGGGATTGGGGAGAGGTGGCTGCAGGATAGGAAGAGTGAAATTGTCTAAGCATAATGTAATGAGAACAGGACTGAAAAGCTTATATAATTTACCCAGACTGACCTGTTCGTTAGAGGAATCATAGAGGTACTAGGCATAGAGTTCTGGGGATGAAGCTTACCAGAAATTTGCAGAAAAAGCAATTGCAAAATGAATTTAAGCTTTACAAACAGCACCCATCTATAAATGACTCTGGTTTCCTGAAAGGCTGTGCTCTGAGAGAAATGGTTTTAAAGGATTAGAACTAAAAAAACAAATAGCTAACATTTCTTTAGTGCTTTAAGATTTGCAAAACACTGTACATGTTACCTCACCTGAGCTTCACATTGAGGTTGGTGCTATTATCATTCCCCTTTTACAGATAAGGAAACTGTAGCAGGTTAAGTCAGTCAGCCAGTAAAGTCTGAGGCAGGATTCGAACTTAGGTCTTCCTGACTCCAGGTCCAGCACTCTATCCACCGTGCCACCTTACTGCATCCTTGAAATTAAACTGAGCTAACTCATCACTTTTTGGCTTATACCCCAGATGCCCTCACACTGTAGCCCTTGGACCCTAAATGTTGGGCTAGCAGTGTGACAGTTGGGGTGACCACATTACAGAAGTGGGTGGTCAGGCCACAGTTCTAAAATCTCGGTCTGAAGGGAAGTTTCCCATTGAATTCTGGGGCAGAGGAATCTGGGGCAAGAAGAATTGACTAGCAATGAATATGGGGAGCCCTCTGTCCCAGGAAGCTCTGGCTGGGGTCATTGCTGGCTGTTTCCAAAGGCTGGTATTGATAGGTAGGCAGCTTAGGGAGAGGCTAGCCCTGCTTCCAAAGAATGACTTCCAACAGAACTCCCTGCACCTGCCCTAGCTACTAGACAGCTGTTCAACATTATCATCCCCTGCAGCCTGCTGTTCCAGTCTCACTGGGGACTGGCTACCTCTAGGGTGAAGGGAGTATAAAGGCAGATGCATCCAAGACAGGAAACTGCCTCAGTGCCAGGTTCCCTCCTGAACGGCTGGTGATCTGTGCCTGTTCTCCCATCCTGCCCTGCCTCCCCATGTTAGTGCCTATGGGCCTTCTGAAAAAAGGGTCCACAACCTCTGACTATCAGGGTACTCTGAGCTCTGATACTGACACACACCCCCAGAGGAAGGAATAGCTTGGAAGGTGCTGTCCATGATACAAACTTCACAGTGCTCCTGACATAAACCTGGTGTGGACCCTTTATGCCCAAGACCAGGTTGGTGAAGGAATTAAAAACTAGGGCCTATGATGATTGCTTGAAGGAACTAGGGGTGGTAGGATTGGAGAAGAGAAAAATCATGCCCATACTGTATCTCTGGGTCTCACAGATGTGTCATGTTTCTTGATAATGAGTCCGTGTTTCACATCCATTCTTCAGTCTTTTCAGTCATGTCTGACTCTTCATGATCTCATTTGGGGTTTTTCGGCAGAGATACTGGAGTGATTTACCATTTCCTTCTCCAGCTCATTTTACAGATGAGGAAATGGGGCAAACAGGGTTAAGTGACTTGCCCAGGGTCACACAGCTAGTAAGTGTCTGAGGCCAGATTTGAACTCGGGAAGATGAGTTACTCACTATGGTGCCACCTAGCTGCCCTGTTTCATACCCAAGTCTCATCAAATGGTATTTAAAGGATTGCCAGGTAAAAGGAGATTCAATTTATAGGATCATAAGAATTAGATCATCTAGCTCACTATTTTGCAGATGAAGAAACAGAAGTGTAATAATAATAATAAGCAGTGGTGTAATAATAAATGTTTAACAACCAGCTCCCTAGGGCGAGGGGAGTATACTTGATACACTTTTAAATTTAGTCTACATCATTAAGATTTTCTCCATCACTTTCTTAAGTCTAGACAGTAAACAAAACAATAAACCAAGCTCTAATCTGTAGCATTTGCCAATTTCTGCAGTGTAAATTTAATAATTGGCTCTTTTGAAGCTGGATCGAGCTGGCTCCAATATACCCCTACTAAATGACTTAGGGAGGTAGCTTGCTACTGTGGGAAGACTAGTACTGGCTCAGAATCAGGAGAACCTGGGTTTCAGTAAGTGCTGGTGCTGACAATTAGCCACATGGTGAGGGTTGAATGACTTTATCTCTCTGATCCTCAGTTTCTTCATTTATAAAATAGAGATACTTGTATTACCTATTTCTTAGGTTAACAGTTAAGAAAGTGCTTTTGTAAATCTTAACACGCTACATAATTTCAATGGTTAGTAATAAGAAGCAGAATCATGACCCAAACTCAAGTCTTTCAGCTCTCAGTCTAGCATCTGTATTGGGAAGGACAAGAAGCATTGGGTGGAAACCACAGAGAAAGAACTTTGGTTCTATAGGAGGAAAAAATTCCCAGCAATCCAAGCTGTCCAAAAGCAAACGAGCTGCCTTGGATGATGGTGAATTCTCTATCACTAGTGGCCTCTAAGCAAAGTCTGGCTGACCACTTGGCAGGGACACTGTATAAATGATTCCTTTGATCATATGCTTTTTACAACAAGCAAGTGATATGAAATGATAGTGATGTGACATGAAGATTCAAAGTTTCATATAGAATCCTCTTTTTTTGTGTTTGTCTGTGTGTATTAAAAGGTTCCTTTTGGTCTTTAAGTTAAAAACAAAAAAATACAAAACAAAGATTTGGCTCTTCCATTTTGTCACAACACCCCCTGACAAACTTAGAGATGTATGTGGAGACTCCCAGGTGGCAAAAGCTGAAAAGGACCTTGATAGGGGGCCCTGAGAGGGTGACTAGGGGGCCTCCCAGGCTCCTGGAGGCTGGGTGAGGGAGAAGACAGAATGAGGCAGAATGACCACTACCATCTCTTCAGTCTAAAGAACTTTGGTTTCTGAAATTTAATTCAGGAATCTCACTCTGATTTATCCTTTTTCAGGGCAAAGGACTAACAACCAGGATTTATCTGGACCAGGAGTGGGGAACCAGTTTATTCTAACTTTTATCCTTTTGGGTGGGGGTAGGCATGGATGTGAGGAGAATAGATAGAACATTATATTTTGGGACTAAGACATCTTGGTTTCCCTCTTAGTTATTTGTTACTGACTTCCTCCGGAAGCTCAAATCAAACTCTTAAATGACAGAAAGGAAAAAGAAGGGAAGGCAAGGGAAGATTCCTGTTTCAAGAAGGAATTGAGGAAGGTTTCTGAAGAGAAAGCTTGGGTCTTGAGCCCACACTGTGTCCCCTGAGTCTGATGTCCATACCATACTCTAGGTTTCATGGTCTAGTGGAAATGGCACAGGATTTGCAGTCAAACTATCTAGTTTCAAATCCCAGTTCTTCTTTCAGCTGTGCAACCTTGGGTAAGTCACTTAACCTTTCTGGACCTCAGTTTCCTAACCCAAGAAATGAGGAGAATTGGACTGAGTGATCTCTAAGGTCCCTTCCAGCTCTGAATTCTCGCATGACTAGAATGGACCCAACTGCACTGCATTATAGATTAGACTGGATTGGTCTGGACTTGACTGGATTGAATTGAGTCAAATTTCACTGGACTAACATTGATTGAATTTGAATGGACTGGATTGGACTAGCCTGGACCAAATTGGACCAGATTGGATGGGATTGGACCTGATTGTACCATACTGGACTGAGTTAGACCAGATTGGACTGGACTGGTCTGGACTGGACCAGATTGGATTGAATTGGACTGCATTGGACCTGTCTGGACTAGTTTTGACTGAACTAGATAAGACTGGATTGAACTGGGTTGCACTGGACTGAACCTGATCAAACTAGGCTGGACTGGATTGGAATAGCCTAGATAAGACTGGACTGGATTACAGGTCCTGGACCAGATTGGTTCAATCTGGATTGGAATGGAGTGAGCCAGATTGGACTGGACCTGACCAGATTGGACTAGATTTAGAATGATCATGCCCACACCATTTCCCAGGATCCATGACCGTATGATAATTCTATCCCTCATTGTCATCACAGCCCTGTTATCCTTGCCACATCCTATATCTCATGCCCACACCATATTATCAGCCCCACAATCCATACTCACTCTTCTGTCCCTCACACCCATGCCATTTTCCAACATTTGTTCTCATATCATGTTCCATGTTTCAAGTCCATGTTGTGTTTCCAATGCTCTTACCTACAGTGTGTCCTCAGCCCTCCCACCCAGTCAATGTCCTTGGTCCTCCTGTCCACACCATGTCTCTGGGCATCATGCCCAAGCTAAGCCTCTTGCCCTCCCATCCACATCATGTCCCTTAGACTGGCACCTGCAAACCTCCCCCTCATGGCAGGAGCAGAGCAGAGACAATTTAGAAACTGAACACTCGTAAATGTTCAGATTTATAAAGCTCCGAGCTACAAATTCCCATTTTGAGGTAGTTTCTTTTATTGCTGTTTTGGAAATCCATTCCAATCAGAGAACAATATCACAGTGCCCGACACCAATAGGAAGACTCTGTGCAGCACTGAGCCCCTCTTCCCCCACCCCCCCCACAAAGGTGGAAGCTTATGAGCACAGCTCACCTCCTAAAGCATTTTATAATAATCATATTTCTTATGAAGCTTTAGTTTAGCTTCCTTCAAATTAAGTCTCCACAATAAAAAAACAATCGATTCAATCTCACAGAAAAAACCTTGTTTCATTCCAACTGGCACCTCATTGAGTTTCCTGGGCCTTTCTCTCCTCTCGCTTCAGGACACCAATACCCTTTTCAAACCCTGTCTGCTGTATTGGAGATGAAAACAGAGGCCACCTGGGACAGAAAAGGGCCCAAGAGTTCATCTCACCCAGCACTCTGTCTCCAAATAGGACCGCACCTAACCCTTCCTTCAATCACCATAGAAACCATCAGATTTTAAAGTTAAGTGGGAACCATTAGGATCGGTTTAGAAACTAAGATAGGAGGGCATCATGGATGCGGTGCTGGACTGAGAGTCAGGGAGATGTGGGTTCAAATCCCCCTTTCCATGCATATTGACTGTGTGACTATGGACAAGTCACTCAATCTCTCTGACATGTATTTTCCTCATCTATAAAATGGATTTAAGTGCTATGCAAACCTAAAAAGCTATATAAATGTCAGTTATATATTATAAATAAATGTAATTGCAATCCCTTTATCCCCACAAGCCCTATCTTTCAACCTGGATTGTTGGATGCTAACATCTCCTACATAAGTGAAGGTGCAGAGCCTTAGGGGAGAAAGGGGTTGAGGGAAAGGATTTGGAATTTTATTTTGGTGTAGTTTGATTTGTTCAAGACCCCAATCTAGGAAGTCACAAAAAACCAGAGGGAAACTTTCCAAAGCATGGTCTAGAAATAGAACGCCGGAGCTAGAAGGGTCATTAGGACATAGAACAAATACTGTAGAGCTACAAGGGACTTGAGACTCTATTAGTTCGAACACTGAAGGTCAAAGCTGGAAGGAACCTTATTCTCCTATGCAACACCCTCAGGAAACCGAGGCTCAGAGAGAAATCGCTTAGCTAAGGTCACACTGCTATTTAGTGGCAGATCAGGAACTGTCCTGTGTAAAAGGAATGACTTGTTCTAGGTCATCTGGGGCATTAAAGGCCGAGCTGGGGCCCTCTAGCCTTTCAATTCTGGACCCTCCTTTTTCCTCTCTATCACACTGCCCACTAAGTGGCTTTATACTCTGTAGGGTTGAGGGGCCAAACAAGAATCTTCCAACAAAGGCAGCAGCATACGAACAAGGCAATGTGGGGAGAAGGGAGGCAAAGCAAAGGCAAAGAAAGGCAGGCCCTTTGGTTTCCCAGACCTAATTGTAGTTCAGTATTTACTCCATGATCTGACACTGCATTGGGAACAATGGCAAACATAGAAGGCTACTCTGCCATACTTGCACGGCTGAAGGCACACACACACACAAACACAAACACACACAAAGAGGCAGTGGTATTTAAAAATTAAAATCGGTCCCAGACAATTGGAGCTACAGCCACTGGGGTCTCAGGAGCAGGGGTTTTGTTGTATCCAGGATTGACGATTAAACAGAGCAAGGCTATACTCGAAGCAGCATAATAAAAACAAACAAACAAATAAATGAATGAATAAATATATTTTTTTCCTAAAAAACTTCCTGCCTTTAAACACCACCTCTGCCGTATTGATTCTACTCTTGGAGGAGAAACGAAGGCACTACAATTTCTTTTAGGATCCCCTTGATCATTTCCTTGATGATTTTGTCAAGGATTCCTGCAGGAAAACACCTCCCAAAGAACAGATTTTCCCACACAAACACTCACAGCGACTAACTTTCCCCACCCCCCCACCCCTTCCCCCATTGGATAAAATCCTTAGACCCCCTTCTTGTCTTTACCAGGAATTTTTTTTAATTCCACCAGGCTTCCTTAGGGACCCTAAGAGCCACTGAAGAGGTTATTATAGCACGTCCTTGGGGGATGGTTAATACACCAGCCCTGTTCAGACATGCAAATAATCTAATTCAAAGGCTTCCTAATTAGCCCGGCAGTTCCAGCCGGGATAAAGGGAGACGGAGATGCGGAGGGTCGCCTTGGCACCAGCCACAGCCTGGGGGTTGGGGGGGGTGGGGAATCTAAGGGGTAGACATTGGGCGGTTTTTAATTGCAATCTGCTGTTCATGGCCTTGTCCTCCCTCCTTGGCATAATGAGCCGGGGCAACCATGCCTCCTCCAAGGCCCCAAACAGTCGCCAGGACTTATTTGGCCAACACTTCCCTACTGTTTTTTCCAGGAATTGGGGTGGGGGGGAGTTCCAGAGCAGAGACCTTCCAAGGAAAAGATTGGAACCACGTTAATTAATGAATTAGCCATTTAATTAACATAATTAGGCCTCATTATTTTCCTTGAGTCTATCGTCAATTTGATGACAATTAAACTGAACACTGGCAGAGGACCCAGGGGTCCTGGGAAGGGTGGGGGGGCTGAGGAGGTAGAAGCAGCCAGACACGCACTGGGGCACTTTATCCAGAGAGAAAAGCATGAGGACTAGGTCCCATGTGACAAAGGGGCAGTATGGGGCCGGGGGGGGGGGGTTTAGAGGAATTATTAAGAGGTAGTCTGGTGTAGTGGTTAGAGCACTGGACTGGGAGTCTGGAAGACCTAGATTTGAATCCTGCCTCATATACATATTAGCTGTGTGACCCTAGGCAAGTCACTTTACCTCAGTTTCCTCATTTGCAAAATGAGGAAGTAGGGCTAGATAGCCTCTGAGCTCTCTTCCAGCTCAAAAAAATCTATGATCAAGGACTGCATTGTTCTACAAGGGGCTGTTTGACATTCCCCTCCTAATCCCCGTCTCCACCTCCCCAACATACACACATGCATGTAGAGAACATCATTTGGAGGATTGGAGTAGAGTTCTGGGCTATCCTCAAGGGACTCGGGCTAGAGTTTGGCAGTGGAAGATGGGACCCAAAATCACAGAATATTAGTTGCAAATTTTAGAGATTGCTAAATTCAACATCACTATTCTGCAGAGGAGTATAATGAGGACCAGAGATAGAAAGTGATACATCCAAGGTCACACAGTAAGTGAGTGGCAATCATGGCACAAACCCAGGATTTCCAACTCCAAGTTCAGTCATATCCTTCTCTCAGTGCTAGCTCCCAGGTGGATAACTCATTTAATTTTGTTTAACCTGACCTGTGATCTCACTGCCATTCTAGTAAGGAAGCTCCCTCCACCAATAAATACAACAATTATTCTACAATTTGTGGTTTTTGAGAGTTGATTGGGTCATAACTAGTACGTGGTAGAGGAAAGATGTATACTTAGGTCTACCTCTATCCAAGGCCAGTTCTCTACCAACTTTGCCATCATCTGTCTGATTCAGAAGCTAGTACAGTGAAGAGTACTGGACCTGGAATGGAAAGACTTTTGAAGTCCTAGTTTGGCCACTGTGTGATCTCGGGCAAGTCCCCGAACCTCCTTTTTCTCATCTCAAAAGTGAGAAGTTTAGACTAAATGTCCTCTAAAGTCCCTTTCAGTTCTACCGGTCTATCAGCTCAGCCCCAGAGATGCCCCCCCAGGCTTATTCAGGGAGCCTCTACAAATTCCTAGGAAGATGAACTCCAACACTGGCCACACCATTCAAGCACAGAAACTAATAACTGAAGCCCAAGCCTTAGGTAGCAATTGACACTGCTCAGGAGACAGGAGCAGGGAAGTCACAAAATCCTAGTGAAAAGGCATAGCAGAGGTGGAGGACTATGGGTGTGGAGCCCTACACATTCTAACTCAGTAAGTTGATATGTTGCTTTATTTTATAGGAAAAAAATGACTTTTTTCTCTTTTTATTCTGTTACAGAAATGGCTCAATGGCAGAAGAGGAAAAATATACAATATTTAGAAATTAAAACTATAATAAAAGTTAATACTTTAAGTATAAACAAAAAAAATTTTTAAAAAAAGAATCAGGAGATACATCTAGTCCAACTTCATGCCCAAAGCAGAAGTTCTTTATCTGTGGCAGGTCATCATCCATACTCTCAATTTTGTTGTGATTGAGTCATTTCAGTTGTGTCCAACTCTTCACGACCCAATTTGAGGTTGTCTTGACAAAGATACTAGAGTGGTTTGCCATTTCCTTCTCCAGCTCATTTTACAGGTGAGGAAACTGAGGCAAAAAGAGTTAAGTGACTTGCCCGGGGCTACACAGTTACTAAGTGTCTGAGGTCAGATTTGAACTCAGGAAGATGAGTCTTCTTCATTCCAAGCCCAGTGCTCCATCCACTGCACCACCTACTCTCACTATACCCATTATTCTCATTTAGGACTCCTAATAACTGGAGAACTTATTAGCCTCATGGGGCAACTGATTCTACTTCCAGAGAACTCTAGGGCTCTCAATATTTTCCTTGTGATTTCCTGAAATCTTCCTCCCTATAACATCCAATCAGTGGTCCTAGATCTACCATCTGGGGCCCATAAGTGCTTCTTTTACATAATAGTCTTTCAGACAATTGACTACGACATTCAGATTCTGTAAGTCATCTCTTCTCCAAGCTGAATGCCCCTTGTATGGCATGGTCTCTAGTCCCTCTCATCGTCATGATCACTCTCCTCTTGTCATGGTCCAATACACCAATGTCCTTCCTTCAACATGGTGCCCAGAACTGAATATAAGACTCCAAATATGACCTCACTAGGACAGATGAGTAGAATTTTCATCCCCCTTGTTCTGGCCCCTGTACTTCTATTAATGCAGGATCACATTAGCTTTGGAGGACAGTCCTGTTACACCATTCACTCATCCAGGGCTTAGGGATATTTTTCATAGCTGCTCTCAAGCCTTGTCTCCCCAACCCTGTATTTTTTTTAACTGAACTGCAGGACTTTAGATTTATTACTGTTAATTTTTATCTTGCCACATTCAGCCTATAGATTCAGTCTAGCAAGATCCTTTTGGATCCCATTTGTCATGCAGTACATAAGCTATCCCTCCCAGCTTAGTGTCATCTGCATATTTGATAAGTATGCCTTCTACGTCTTCATCCAAGTTGTTGATAAAAATGTTGAACATGGAGCTATTAGAGACGTACCTCCAACTTGACATGAATCCATTAATCAATGCTCTTTGGATATGGCTCTTCACCTAACTGTACTATCATTCAACCTGCATTTCTCCACCTTCTCCACAAGGACATTGTAAGAATTTATTTATCAAATTCCTTAATGAAATCAAGGCACACCATGTAAACCACATTGTTTGATATACCAATTCAGCAGAAATGATTAAAATGAAATGAACTGAGTCTAGCCTAACCTTGCTCTTGGTAAACCCATGCTGGTTCCTAGCGATTACTCCTTTTTTTCCCCATAAGTGCTCACAAATGATCCTTTTCATTGTCATCCTAAAATTCTTTCAGGGAATAATATTCACCTTCCTACTTCATTGTCTTCAGATTTCTCCTGGATTTTAAAAACTGGAACTTTCACCTATCTCTTCCAGGCAAACTGATCAATTTGACAGTCCATAGTTCCTGGAATAGGGATGGTCAGACAGTTTGTGAGAATTCAAGCATATGCTTAAGACGTAATGGACCACAGTCCAGACATTGTGTTAGTAGAGAATGCAGGGCTTGAGCCCAAACTTGCCTTGGTACTGTGAGTTAGGACTCCAAGTCAAGGAGACTGAAGTGGGAGAGACAAGTCTGAGCCTAAAAAGGGGTGAGGCCTAACTGTGCTCTTCACTAAAGAAGGTGTGTCAAGTGACTGACTCTGTGTGAGAAGGAACAGATGGTGGCATAGACAGCAAGCTAGCTTAAGATCAAAGCAGTCAAAGGGGATGGGAGGCCCGGTCCGAAAGAGGTTAGGTGCACCAGCTGGGAGCTTTCTGACCCTGGTGAATTGTGCTGACAGTCTCCCTGTGAAATGCCACGTCTTGACAGTCAGCTTAAAATCTTCTGGGCAGCCTCACCCCTAGAAGGGAGGCCTGCCCTGAAGTTGTTTTGGTTTTTTTTTTAAATCCTTATGAAGCAAATTATATTATTTGACAACCTCCCTGTAGCAGCTGTTCACTTTTCCTTCCAAAGTCATGATCTGTTGGGAGATGGAAATACTACCCCAAGTTGGGAAATCGGATTTGAGCCCTGGCTTGGTCACTTATGAGCTATGTGACCTAAGATAAGCAAATTGCTTCTCAGATGTGAGTCTCAGTATTCCCCATCTGCAAAGTGGGTACAATAACACTTGTGTTCAGGGTTTCACCAGAATTAAATGGAAATAATGGCCTTGGTTACCTCACCTGAAAAAAAAGGTAGTTGTAATGGATGATTTCTAAGAGCCCTTCTACCTCTAAATTCTGTTATGTAAACTTTATAAACCATGAATGCTTCAAGTCCACAGTGGATCAAGATGATCATTCAATAAGCATTTTTAAAGTACCTAAATGCTTAGGATGCAAAAAAAGGCAAATGGCAATCCCTGCCCTCAAGGAGCTCATTGTCTAACATACAAACAATTAAGAACAAACAAGATACAGACAAAATAATTTGGAAATAAGCAGCAGAGGAAGATACCAGCAATAAGAAGGACCAGTGTGGGTGCTACCTGCACTAACGCACATGGGAACCATGAGCTGCCATATTAGAAGGCTTTACTTAACCTTTCTAAGCCCCATCTGTAAGATAGGAAGAATGATACTTGCATTTCCCACGTCACAAAATTGCTGGGAGGAAAGTCTACATACATTTTAAAGTGTCATAGGTATAGGAATCATTATTCTAGGTGCTTGGTTGCTGCTGTGATTTAGTTTTGATCAGGACCTGTCATTTTACAAGCATAGGAAGCACCCAGGGTAGGTAACTCTTTCTCCCAGGGCCCTAAGACAATTGGTTGTAGTCTTAGAGCATCTCCTAGGGACACTGAGAAGACAAGTGAATTGACCAAGGTCACACAGCCAATAGAGGATCAGAGGCAAGACTGTGAACCCTGGTCATCCTAACTTTTAGGCCAGTTCTCTGTCCACTATGGTGGATGGATATGATTATAATAACAACAGTGAGTTGTATGGCAAACAGAACCAAGGAAAAAACATTGCCTTAAAAGGCTAACTTTTCTCATGATGAATTTCTCTTCACTGAGCTAGCCAGATCAATGTAAGACAGATATATAATCTGGGACCTCCTTGTACTTGGAGGCTTTCCTACTTGGTATAGTAGGACCTGCCAGTATTTGCCCTCTCTTAGTATAGCCTTCAAGAATATGTGGTCACTTCCATATCAGACACTTGCTAGTGCCTAGTGACACTAGGCAAGTCACTTAATCCTATCTGCCTCAATTTCCTCATCTATAAAATGAGTGGGAGAAGGAAATGGCAAACCACTCCAGTATCTTTGCCAAGAAAACCCCAAATAGGGTCATGAAGAATCAGACATGACTGAAAACGACTGAACAACAACCATGCCACAATGAGTCACAGGAGAACCCGAATGACAATGGAAGTCTGTAACCAAAAAGTGTTATCATATGATTATCAAAGAATGAAAGTTGGTTCATAAGATTAGGAGCTGGGAGGCATTTAATCCAATTCCTCCTCCATCTCCTTAAATTACATACAGGGATCCTGTGGTCCCAGAAAGTAAAAGTGATAAGCCTATAGCCACACAGCTAATGAACAGCAAAGTTAGATCCTCAGACTCCAGATCCAATGCTCTTTTCCTGCCACACCACATTGTCTTTTCAAGAAACATGAGCTATTCTTCATATTATACAGTTTTCTACTCCAAACTTGAGAGTCCCTAGAGGTTATTCCAGGCTTTTTTTAGACTCAAAGAATGTCAATCTCAAGGCTGCTGGCTGCCAAAACTCCCAGATTAAAATGTAATTAGGAAATGTTTAATATAATATATAAAATACAATGCAACATAGATAATGTTAATTTATGGTTTTCTAAGTCAATATGCAGCCAGCAAGGATCCTTTTCTATTGAGTTTGACATTGCTGTATAATTAGGAGTATTTCTAGTGAACAGCAGGGGTGGTTATTGCTAGGTTAGTTCATAGCTCATCTCTCCCATCAGGTCTATATTTGGCCACCAACATTCAAAACCCTTCTAAAGACTGATGAGAAAAGGGTATAGAGTCCATATGCCTACCTATGGATATCTGGTAACAAATACCCTTGATTCTGTTATGGAACAAGGTGAATGTTCTTACTGTGGTCCATCTTGTTTTTTCAGCTTCTGTCTTTAGTCCTTCACCTCCAGATATTTGTGGCATTCATTCCATACAGAGTTTAACTCAGCATCTCACAAAAACCAAACCTAATGATACTTTAGCTTTAGGAGGAAGGATGGAATGGGGATGGGAATGACAATGGTGATGGCAAAGAGAAGAGGCAAGCATAAGGAGGGAGTAGAAAGAGGGAAAAGGAACATAAGAGAACAGCAACCAAGACAGGGAAAGTGATGGGATTAGGGACTGTATGGAGACAGCAGTGGAAACTGGATGAGGTTGAGGATTGAATGAAGATGAAATTAGAGGTTAGCTCTTGGTAGGGATTTGGATGAGTCTGGAAATAGAGATGATTCTGGATATGATGGTGATTGTGGGAAGATGGAATAGATGTGGGGATTCAGTACAGGAATTGTATAGCTATTGGATGGATGTGGAGATAGGAAATGGATAAGGATGAAGATGGGGATTAAATGGAAGTTGGGATAAAATGGTGTTGGAAACTGGAAATGGATAGAAGCAGTGAGGATTTTATGAAGATGAGTATTGGTTGAGGATGGGACTGGAAATTGTGACTAGGATGGAATTAGATGGAGATTAGAAGAAGATGGAGATAGGGATGGGGATATGAGGGACATTGGTTAGAAATGGGGACAGATGGATATCAGATTGGGATAGAAATGGGCAGGTGAAAAGATAGGGATGAAGCTAGGGATAGAGATAAGGATTTGGATTAAACAATGATTATGGTGAGATCTGGATGACAGTGAGCTTGACATATGAACCGTCCTTCTAAAATATCTGTTCCCCCATCATGTCTGTGTCTTCACAGTTCCCTTATCAGGGTCATTCTCCAGTCTTGAACACATAGATATCAAACCCCACCCCCACTGGTTAATGGAGCAACCCTTCAACTAATGCTCTCTTTGGGCTCCCTGTCCCTTTTGAGGACCATACAATTTTGTCACCAAAACCTTTGTCTCCTCCCCAAACTCACTCATTTGGCAGTAATTGCTCCTATAAACTGCTGTTCTGAGAGAAAATCTTTCTTTCTACACTAACCCCCCATTTTCTGAAAGAGCATCCCTGAGGTATATCAACCTACTTGAACTCTCAGCTTAAAAAAACTCATTTGTTTTCCTCTGAGGCCTAGTTAAATGGTAAGTATAATAGAGAGTTTATTTGGGGGCAGATAAGAGAGGTAGCCTGACCTTTGCTTTGTCTCTTTATTATCTTTTTGAATTAGTCCTTCTCTCTCCCTGCTTCCCTTCTCTTCCCTTCCCAAAGTGTGGTGTATATGTGTTTGTGTGTGTGTGTGTGTGTGTGTGTGTGTGTGTGTGTGTGTGTGTGTAAGGATGAGAGATCATAAGTTCACTGTCTCTGGTACTGTTTGGTCTGGGGGACAGAAAAGCTCCCCTCTCCCCATAGCACCACCAGTTTGGAGCTATTTCCCCACTAGGGCTCCCAGAGAGGGGAGCCTACTGCCCCTATCCCTCATCAGCTTGTTATCTTGTCAGATTCTCCCCCTCCACCCACCCCTAACACCATTGCTGGGGCCGCTGCACCTGCTCTCCCAGAGTCTCCTGTGCTAACAATTAATACACTCTGCCCTGATTAATTAGCAGGGTTAATTATGATTGCTACTGCTCTGGCTTAGGGAAAAGAAGCTGGCACCAAATTGCTGAATCAGGGCTTTACCCCTAGGGGCAGGGATCCCAAACTGAGACTGTCTGGGGGTTCCTGAGGGGAGGGAGGGCCCCTGCTGGGATGTTGGGTTGTCTCTGCATCCCCCTCTGGACCACTCCCTCTTATTTCTGTAGCCCTACAGGGCCAGAGGTGAAGGTGAGGATGGTGGAACTCCGGCCCTGGGTAGGAGAACTCAGGAGTAAGAACATGATCCAAACCAGGGGTGGGGAACCTGCAGCCTGGAGGCCACATGTGGCCCCCTAAGTCCTAAAGGGTGGCCCTTTGACTAGACTGGATTCAAAGGGCCACTCTTCAGGACCTAGAAGGCCACATGCGGCCTCGAGGCCACAGGTTCCCCACCCCAGGTCCAAGCAATGGTTCTTGCTCTTAGGTTCTAAAACCCCTTAGTTGCAGAATCTTGGTTCTAGAAGGGACCACAGAGCTCCTCTAGTACAACTCTACCTGAGTTGGAATTTCTCTGTAACATCCTTAACAAGGAGTCATCCAGTTTCTTGAACTAAACGGCTTTAGGTTGCACTGGTAGCATTGTGACCAGAGCAAGGCAGGTGATGTTCACACTGTCTTCTGCCCAGATCAGACCCTACTTGGAGTATCATGCTCTGATGATATAGAGCCAGACCAGAGTGGAGTGACCAGCAGGAGGAGAAAACTTGCAACCAACTAAGCCATATTATGAGTGGTTAAAGAAACAAGAAATGGTTCTTCTACAAAAAAGCAGACATAGTTGGGGTTGGGAGATGGGAGGATGACACATAGAGTCACAAACACAGGACAGTGTCTGCAAGGATTCTTATGGGTGAGATGAAATATTGGCTCTTAAATTCCCTGGCCCCAGAGGGCAGAACAAGGAGTGATGGGTAAAAGGGCAGTTACAGATTTCAATTTGACACAAGGAAAAAATTCCTAACAATTACAGTTGTCAAAAAATGGAAGGGATGCTCTGTAGATAGTAAGTTCCTCATTGCTAGAGGTCTTTGAGTGGAGGAGGGATGCCCCTGCACCTCTAGCAGGGATGTTGAAAAAGAGAATTACGTGCAAGTGTGAGATAGACTAGATGCTATAAGGTGCCTAAGAGTCTATGATATGAGCTGACCAGGGCACTATAGAGTGGAATCATCCCCTCTCTCATTCTGTACCCTAGTCTTTGTTAATAATGAAAAAGCAACAGTGAAACAATTGTGGATAGAGAACAAAACTTGGAGTTGAAAAGATTCTAGCCTCTAACACATGCTGTGTGACTTTGGGCAAGTCACTTGAGCTTAAAATGCATGTCCCAGCCAGCTGTCTGAGATTATACATTGTAAAACAGTTATTAATCTGCATTGGTTAAAGGGATTTCCTCACTGGGAAACTCCCTCTAACAATTAAATCAGAGAGAGAGAGAAAGAGAGGGAGAGAGAAGAAGAGAGAGAGAGGAAGAGAGAGAGAGAGAAGAGGAGAGGAGAGGAGAGAAAAAGAGAGGGAGAAAAGAAAGAGGAGAGGGGAGAAAAGAGAGAGAAGAGAGAAAAAGAGGGAGGAAGGAGAGGAGAGGAAAGGAAAGAGAAAGAACAGAAAGAGAAGAAAAAAATAAGAGAGAAGAGGAAAAAGGAGAGAAGAGAGAAAAAGAGAAGATAAAGAGAAGAGACAGAGACAGACAGATAAAGAAAGTCATAGAGAAAGACAGCAATAGATCACAAGTTAGACAGCAGGACATGGTGTATAGAGGACCAACCTCAGAATTAGGATAGCCTGGATTCAAGTCTTGACTCTGAAACATACTAAGTGAACCTGAGAAAATCATTTAACTTTCAATACCCCCAGGCAACCCTCTGAGATGTAAGTTGTGGCACACCTGACAGCCTGCAGTGGTGGAGGGGATTCCCTCCCTGAGGAGTTCCCATTACCTACATCATAGATCTGAACAAAAAAAAATCCACCAAAAACCTTACTATCTTCTTTTCAACTTCCTCTCCCACCTCCTAAATCAGGAGGCAATCCCCTCTCTCTTTGAAAAGGGTAACCTGGAGGTGGTGGTGGCCAGAAAAAGATGCCTTTAGGCTCTATCAGCCAACAGATTTGGTCTTTCTTTCCTCAGACATTGTCCACTTGTCCTGGCCCACCAGATGTAGACTGACATCAGAAAAAGTAAATGGCCACATTTTTTCTGACCCTCTCTTCCTATACCCTTATCCAGCCCAAGCCTATTCACCCATTTAAGGCAGGCTACCTCCACCATTTCAACAATAGAACCTTGGAATTAGAAGCAGTCAAGAAGTATGTATTACATGTCTACTGTATGCTAGGCACTGGTACCATAAAGACAAACAAAAAGAAACAATCCCAATATAAACAGGATGTACAGTAGGAAAAGGCCTGTATTTGGAATCAGAGGACCTGGGATCAACTCTCAACTTCAGCTACCTCTGGTGCTTCACCTCTGGGCCTCAGTTTCCTCATCTGCATAAAAAGGGGATTGGACTCTTCAAGGCACCTTCCAGTTCTAAATCCAATGAACTTACAGGCATCAGTTCAATCCATAGCTGAGCAGGTATAGCTTCTGCAGGCTCTCAACAAGCTGTGCTTGAAGACCTCTACTAAAAGGGAGCTCACTACCTCCCAAGGCAGCCTCGAACCCTTTTGTACCCCAACTTGTAAACTACTAGATTTAGAGCTGGAAGGGACCTCAGAAGCCAAGTAGTCTAATCTGCTCATTTTGTAGATAAAAAAAATTAAGTCCCAGAATGGTTAAATGACTTACCCAAGCCCACCCAGGTAGTAAGTGGCAGAGCAAGGATTTGAATCAAGGTCCTTTGATGTTGGGCAGCTAAGTGACACAGGGGATAGAATGTCCAGCTTGGAGTCAGGAAGACCCATCTTCATGAGTTTATATCCAGCCTCAGACAAGTCACTAAACCCTGTTTGCCTCAGTTTCCTCATCTGTAAAAATGAGCTGAAGAAGGAAATGGCAAACCACTCCAGTACGTTTGCCAAGAAAACCCCAAATGGGATCATGAAGAGTCAGACATGACTGAAATGACTGAACAACAACAATACCCTTTGATGTTAAAACCAGTATTCTTTCCATTACATCATGCTGCCTCCCCCTGAAAGAGCAACCACACAGGAGCTTCCCTCCACACCTGAAAGATGTCCCAGTGACCAGTGAACGTAGCCACCAAACCCAGTGTATATGCTTCATCTTCAACACCAGACCATCCATTATCCTGTGCACGGAAACACGATCCATTATCACTACCTTATCCTAGCAAAATGTATCATCACCTGCACTCCCTGCACTTCCCAGATCAATCCACTTTTTAAATGTAGTAATATAGAAGGGGATTAGGTACTAGAAAACTCATTATGAAAATGGCGTACTCAAATTCTTTAAAGGTGATATTTCATAAAATATACTAGGCCAGCCTCGTGGCTCAATCATTCTTTTTAATAGCTCCGTAGCAGCCAGAAAATAAAGTATTCATGAAGATTGAAGAAGATGATCCTATGAACTTCAATTTAATTGGTGCAAATTAAAACGATCCATCTTTCGGTGCTGTCCGTCTACCTCCAATCATCCCCACACGGCACGTCCAGCACCCTGATTACAATTATCTTTTAATAGGAAAACTTGTCAGTTTTTGTGTGATTTACATAAGCCTGGTCAAACTTACTGGTATCATTTAGAGCCTCAATGTGTGATTTCTTCTTCCCAGCTTACTTACTCTATTTGTTCTTTTCTCTACTCCCTTGGGAAGAGCTGAGAGAGGTGTGAGGGAGGAGGGGGAGGGGTGGCAAAGGTGGGTGCCACCTCAGAGAGATATTTGGTTGCCCCATTGAGTGATCCATCCACCAGACGCCAACTTCCTCCAGTCTCCTTCATCATTTTCCCAGTGACCCAACCAAGAGTTCTGGGACCTGATGTCAGGATATTCTGAAATTGACCATCCCCCCCCAATCAGCTGCCACCCCCTAAAGTACATGACTCCTAATAGGATGACTTCTGTCCTCCCATATGCTCCCACTAGAGATGCCCTCTGATACTCTAGCAGCAATCTCTACTCTCTTTATGCCATGTCACCCCAGGATGATACCAACTCTGGGATCAGGAAACATGGGTTCAAATCCTATCCCTGATACTTATTACTTGTGTGACCTTGAGTAGGTCACCTAAATTCCCCAGACCTCAGTTTCTTCATCTGGAAAAGGATACAAATGGACTACATGGCCTCTGTGATTCTCTCCAGCTCTAGTCCTGTAATGCTAAGATATGACCTCCTGAAAATGCCCTCTCTGCATCATACAAACCCCCTCCTATGAGGCAATCTTTAGCTTTCATTGTTAAGTGCAGGGATCCAGTAAACTTAGATTACTTCCAACTGGACAAGAAGGCTTGAGCCTCCCAGACACTGACAACCTCCCATTTAAAGGAGGATAGGGGCTGAACCAGAGGCCCAGACAATATTCTTAGGACCCTTGAGCTGGACAGAGATGGGACTTTATGACTTGTGCCCCATATCCCTTCTAGTCATAGACCATGAAGAAGGCACTTGTCTGAAGTCATCTATCCCAGGCTAGGTCCCTGAAGGAGCTGGGAGATGAGAGGAAGCTGCCATTGCAGGCATCAGGAGGGTCAGCCACTGATTTGTGTCTGGGCCCAGACCCTTTGGCCTAGTAGAGAGCTCCCTTGGGGTTTGAGGAACATAGAATTTAAAATGGCAAGGGACCTCAGAGATTATCTAACTGAACTTTCTAATTTTAAAGATGATGAAACTGAGAAGAAAAGGGACTTGGGTGGGCATGCTTGAGAAAACAGAGTCAATGGAAGTGAAGAACCCCAGCACAGATACCATCTTGATTTAGTTATTTCATGTAGTCACCTCTCACAGTCACCACCTACTGGTTAAGGCAAGTGAGAGGACTGAACATCATGTCATCCAAAGTATTCTTCCTTAACTTACAGGACAGAATGATTAGGGGTAAGGGTGGGTAATGATCACTGAAGTGTTGTTATAGGGAAGGGGGATTAGATTTTTCCTCCTTAGCACTAGGATATAAAACTGAGAGGGAATATGAGTAGAAGAAACAGAAGTCAATGTTGGCTCAATACAAGGGAAATCTTCCTACCATTTAAAGTCCTCCCAAAAGTAAGATGGGCTGCCTCAGGAGGTAGTGAGCTCTCCATCACTGGAGTTCTTCAAGTGAGTGTCCACTAGTTAAGATATTACAGAGAGAATTCCTATTTAGGTACAGATAGAACTAATTGACTTCTTGGGTGCATTCTGACTCAGATTCTAAAACCATAGGATTCTAGGCTTGGACCATGTCCTTGGGGAAGTTGAATTGAGCTACGGTTTTGGCCAGGCCCTGGAGTGATTTCTCAAAAGTGTACAATGAACACTGTTGATTAGTTGATTGATTAAAGTCCACTTCTGCATGGGCTTTCCTATCCTCTACAAGGAAAGGGTTTACCATGGGGACAATGTAATGTGGGCAATGGGGCGTCTTCAAGTCCCCTTTGAAGGGCAAACCTCTCTCTTTTCTTTTCTTTTCTTTCTTTCTTTGCACATCATTTGGGAGGAGGCCTTTGCTGGCCAGGCTCAGATGAGCCTCCCAACCTCCCCCTCCCAACCCCTTGATATCATTAAGCTCATTTTCATGCAGGAATATTAACTAGGAGTCATCAAAGCTGGGCAGGCGGGTGAAGAGGCATGAAGGTGTCTCATCATAAACAGGGGAAGGAAGAAATGGAGGAAGAAGAAAGAAAAGAAGAGAGAAAAAAGAGGGCAAGGAAGAACTCCATGAGAAATCTGAAGACGGTAGCAGCATCAGCTGCTCCCATCTATGTCAGTGCCAGGCTTACAAAGTCCTTTTATCACAGCATACCTATAAGGGAGGCAGTGCAATTATTGTCATCTCTGTTTTATAGATGATAAAACTGAGTCTCAGAAAAAGGAAGCATTCTACCCAAGGTCACACAACTAGTAAGCAACATAACTGGCATTTGCATCCACACACTCTGGACCCAGATATTTCCATTGTCTTTTGAAAGAGTGAGAGATCACTCGAAGTGAGTCAGAGAAGCCTTCGTGAAGGAAGTAGCCCATGAGCGGTCCTTAAAGAGAGAAATAAATCTCAGAGGGAGAGATTAGAAGATGTGGAATCCATTCTAGGAATGAGTGACACTGTCTGGAATGATTCCAAAACTAGAGAAGTCAGGATGAGAGAGAGGGACTGAGAGAAAGCTCAGTTGTTTTTCATTCCTGTCCAACTCTTCACGACCCCATTTGAGGTTTTCTTGACAAAGGTACTGGAGTGGTTTGCCATTTCCTTCTCCAGCTCATTTTACAAATGAAGAAACTGAGGCAAACAGGGTTAAGTGACTTGCCCGGGGTCGCATGGCTAGTAAGTATCTGAGGCCAGATTTGAACTCAGGTCTTTCTGACTCCAGGCCTGGCACCCTATCCACTATGCCATCTAGCTACCCTTGAGAGAAGGCTAAGAAAGTACAGTCTGGCTGGAATGTAGACAACCTAGAGAGAAACATCAAGAGATAAGGCTGGAAGTTAAATTATAGCTAGATTGTGGATGGCCTCGAATACCAAGCTGAGGAGTTCAGCTTTTATTTGGCAGGCAATGGGGAGCCAAGGATGGTATCTGAATAAAAGAATGGTGTGATCATAGTTGTGGGACAGGAAGATTGCTTAGAGTAACATGGATTGCAGTGAGAGAGACCAGTTATAACACTCTTACAATAACCCAGGAGAAGGGCAATGGGGGCCTAAGCTAGGGTTGCAGATTCATCTCCCTCCTCCTTCTCCACAGACAAGGCCTTTTTGCAGCAAACGCCACCCATCATCATGACCCAAATAAACTCTAGTCTACTTGATCTATCAGATGAATACATAGTGCTGACCTCTCATCAATTCTTCCTGACACCCTAGCTTGTGCCTGCATGCACAAGCACACAGACATACACACGTGGACACACACTCACACACACATATACACACACACACATGTCCTTGCAATTCTGCATTACTAAGTGAGGGGGACTGAGGATCATAGCAACTTGGATTTCAAGCTAGAAAGGACTTTAGGGATCATCTAATTTTAAACCCTCATCCTATAGGAAATAGGGGTCCTGAGAAGGAATTCTACTTGCCCTCGGTCATCCAAATAATAAGGAACAGGGCCTGGAATCACACCCAGGTCCTCAGACTCCAAATTCATTATGTGCTCAGTATGTTTCAGTTTGTATGCAATACGAAGATGGCATTGTAGGGGTAATACCTATGTGAGGGTGGCTGGCATATGCACATGCACGGGTTACCCTGACACCCCTGTCCTTGTCCTCTCAGTCTACTGATGCAGTCCCCTCCCCCTCCCATACCTGTCTCTGTCCTTGGGCAACCAGCTAATCACAAGTTGCCAGAGAAAGGTGACCTATTAGTGTGATGGATTTGGTGAGGAAAACAGATGGGATGGAGCTTGGGGTTGCTCTCCCCCCCCTCTCTTTCTCTCTCTCTCTCTGTCTCTCTCTCTCTCCTTACAACACTTTGGCCTCTGGTTCTGTCTTATCAATATCCACCCAGGGGCTTCCTTACTGGTCCAGTCACCCCTGCCCCCCCCAGGGTTCCTGCTGCCTGACCCCCTATTCCTTGGAATCATGGAGAGGGGGGTCCCAACCCTGCCAGCCAGCCTAGAAATAACTTCTCAAAGTCATTTTTGCATTGGGTTTTATAATAATGACAAAAATTTCATCTTTTGCTTTTTTAATAGGAAATTAGCTATTTTAATTCTTTTTTATTCCTAGAGACCTCTAAAGGCCCTCTCAATTTAAAGACTTGATGACTCTGTTGGGTAGGACTAAGACCAATGGATAGAAGTGACAGGAGGCAGACTTTAGCATAACATAAGGAAGGACTGTCCTACAGTTAGAGCTGCACACCAATGGCATGAGCTGTCTCATAAGGTAGAAAATTACTGGTCGCTTGAGGCATCTGAGCAGGCACTAGATAACTATTTGGGGGGGGCAGTTATAAATTTGATTCACCCAGACTTAAAACCAACTTTAGAGTCCAAACTCTTTCAAAGTAACCAAAGCCTTTGATTTTCTAAAAAATATCTAAGAAATCCAGATCTCTAAAAGTCCAATGCAACTGAATTTAGCAGAACCATGGCAGGTAGTGTTACAGGCTCAGTGCTGGGGGAGTCATAAAATTAGACTCAAGGTCTGCCTTCAAGGAGCTCACAGTCTAGTAAGAGGATAAGACATTTCATTCAGTTCACCAAATACTTCTTAAGCATTAGTGTGTATGGAACCATTGTGCTCCCTGGGTGAGAAACACTAGTCTAGATAAGATATGGTCCCTGTCCTTAAGGAGCTCACAATCTGGCATGAACAGATATTTCTAATACATCATATTGCACAATGAATATATTAGTAAGGTAGAGAAAAAATACTGGATGAGATATGAGAGGGAAGGTCAATATTAATCCAAGATCTTGTTTTAAAATTATAATTATTAACAATTCTGAGTATTTATTTTTGAACATTTAAGGATTCAATTCAACCAGTATTAAGCATCTGCTATGTGGAAGGCACTATGTTCCACACAAAAGGACACAGGAAGAAAATCCAAACTGTCCTTGACATCAAAGAGTGTATATACAGCCAAAAGGAGATAGCATGTACAGTTAATTATAAACAAGGTAATTCTAGTAACAGTTGAGGGATCAGGAAAATTCCCATGAAGGAGGTGACTCTGGGCCTGGGGCTTAAAGGAAGACAGGGATTCCAACTTCAAGAAGTGAGGAGGAAGTAAGCACCTTCTGGGTATCGGGGACAACCTATGCAAAGGTACAGAGACAGCATAGATTCAAGGAAGAGCTAATTGGCCCAGTTGGATAGAATGTGGAGTTCACTAAGGGGAACAATGGACAATAAATTTGGAAAGTTCAGTGGAAGTCAGATTGTGGTAGGGCTTCAATGCCAACCTAGTGCATTTGTATTTTATCCTTTTCATTGTAAGTGCAGGGATCCAGTAGCCCCAGCCTACCTACCACCAATTAGGGAAGAAGTCTTGAGCTCCTAGGAGATCGCCCAGGCACTGTACATCATACAATGGATAGAGGGCAGGACTTGGTGTAAAGAAAACCTCAACTCAAATCCAACCTTAAACACATCTGAGCTATGTGACCCTGGCAAATTACTTAACCTGTACCTGCCTCAATTTCTGTGAAGTGGGAATAAAAATGGTACCTATCCCCCAGGGTTATTGTGAGGATCAGACTAAAAAATAAACAAACAAACAAGCAAATAAATTAGTTAATTAGTGGATAAATAAAGAAATGAATTAGTACATAAATGACAGATAAAATAATAATCAGATGAATAGTGTTTTACAAACCTTAAAACACTATATAAATATATATGTATTTATATATTTATAAATCAAATGAATAAGTGCTTTACAAACCTTAAAACACTATGTGAATATAAATATATGTATTTATATTTATATATAATACATAAATACATAAACACTATATAAATGCTAGCTATTTTTTATGCTAGAAACAATAAGGAGCCACTGAATCTTTTTGAGTAGGAGAGTGACATGGTAAGACCTATTATTTAGTATTACTTGTGTGATACCTATGTGGAGGATGAATAAATAAGAAGAAAGACTAGAAGCGAGGAGACAGATAAGAAAGCTATTACAAATCTAATTAAAAGATGATGAGGTTCACAAGCAGGGTAGTGATCATGTGAGTAGAGAGAAGGAGATATATTCAAGCAAAGCTGGGAGACATAAAAATGGCAAAATTTTGGTAACTGATTGGATAAGTACATACACATAAAGAAATGTGGTCACAATATATAGGAGTAAAATAGAAAGAGCCTGTAGTTACAGTCAGGAGACCAGAGTTCAAATGCTCATTTTGCCATTGGCTCATTGTGTGACTGTGGGCAAGTCATTTTTGTCTCTCTGGGCCTCAGATTCTTCATTTGGAAAATAAAATAATTGAACTAGATGATCTCTAACACCCCTTCAAGGCATCTACTGGGTCATAAAGATCTTTGAGGCTAGGGAAGTTCTCATTTTTCATTTTTTTAATCAAGCAGAAGGCCTTGCACTCAGTAGGTGCTTAATAGAATAACATAGGTCTATATGTGCAAATACATGCTGATGGTCTTGGGTATATTTCATGTGTTTGTATATAAATATGTCTGTAAGTCTGTTGAGAAACACAGGCACACTACAAGCATGAAAGATTTTGCATTAAAAAAGATCCTCATGGGTCATCCAATAAAATACTCTCATCTTATAGAAAAAGAACTAAAACCAAGAAAGATTAAATCATATCACATATATAGAAAGTGGCAGAGCCAGGATTTGAACCCAGATCTTTTGACTCTAAATCCAGGTACCTTTCATTGTACATACTGCTTTCCCTGCATACACTTCAGAAAATCAGATTCTTTCTTTTACCTTTGTTGTCTAAAAGGGAAAAACAAGAGAAAAGAATGGAAGAGGAAGGTTTAGCAGAGGAGGAAAGAGAAGAGATAGAAGGGTAAATAGAAATGAGGATAGAAGACAACAAGGAAGACAGAGAAGAGGGCAAGAGAAGCCAGAGAAAGAGGCAAGGTAGATGGGGACAGAAGGGAGAAAGAAAGGGGAGGGAAAGGGGAAAGAAGGACACCTAATTTTCACTTTCTCAAGTCTATTTTCTAGTTAGTCCTTCTGTAAAATGAGGAAACTGGGGACTAAGCAGAGGACTGAGTAGGGAGCCAAGAGAAAAGAAGGAACAAAGAGGGGAGGCTGGGAAGAAGCCTAAACCTAAGTACAGAATTACTTGGGGGTAGCCTACCACAAAGGTTGAGCTGAGTTAGGAGCTGAGGAGTGAGGTGGAATGGGATGGGGGAAAGGGGTTCAACAGGCAGACCATCTCAGCCTTGGAGGCCAGAGCATCTCAGAGAATCCCAGATGGCCCCAGAGAATAGTAGGTGGGGAGTCTATAATAATATGCCTCTCCTATTGCTGGGTCAAAGGGTATGCACATTTTTATAGCTCTTTGGGCATAGTTCCAAATTACTCTCCAAAATGGTTGGATCATTTCACAACTCCACCAACAATGTATTAGTGTTCCAATTTTCCCACATCTTCTCCAACATTTATCATTTTCCTGTTTTGTCATGTTGGCCAATCCGGTAGGTATGATGAAGTACCTCAGAGTTATTTTGATATGCATTTCTTTAATCAATGGTGATTCAGAGCATTTTTTCATATGACTATAGAAGGCTTTAATTTTTTCATCTGAGAACTGCCTGTTTATATCCTTTGACCATTTATCAACTGGGGAATGACCCAGCAATAGCACTTCTAGGGCTGTATCCCAAGGAGATCATAGAAATGGAAAAGGGACCCACATGTACAAAAATATTTATAGCAGCTCCTTTAGTGGTGGCAAAGAGTTGGAAATTGAGAGGGTGCCCATCAACTGGGGAGTGACTGAGCAAATTGTGGTGTATGAATGTAATGGAATGCCATTGTGCTGTAGGAAATGATGAGCAGACAGACTTCAGAAAAACCTGGAGGGACTTGTATGGTCTGATGCTAAGTGAGGTGAGTGGAAGCAGGAGAATGTTGTACACAGTTACAGCCACATTGTTCGATGACTTATATTGATAGACTTGGCGCTTCTCAGCAATGCAGGGATCTAGGAAATCTCCAGGGCCCTCATGATGGAAATGCTATCCACATCCAAGGAGTTTGAATGCAGACCAAAGCATACTATTTGCTATTTTTTCTTCTGTTGTGTTTTGTTTCCTCTTTCTGGTGGTTCCTCCTATTGGTTCTAATTCTTACAACATCACTAATGTGAAAACATGTTTAATAGGAATATATATGTATAGCTTATATCAGATTGCATGCTGTCTTGCGGAAGGAGGTGGGGAGGGAGGGGAAGAAAAATTTTAAATTCAAAAGCTTATGGAAGTGATTGTTGATAAATCAAAATAAATTAATAAAAAAAATAAAAAAAATAATATGCCTCTCCATTCTTTAGGGTCAGCCAGACTGAGGTTTCCTCAATCCCTCAGTCCCCCTCTGCAAATCACTTACACAAGTATTAGGCAAACTCTGGAAAGCACAGGGTCCAAGCCTGACCTGTGCTAAAAATGGCTTGACTGAATTATTAACAATGTTCATGAAATTCAGCTAAAACATGAGGGAATGGTGGTCAACCCTCTGCCCAAGAATGCATTGGTAAATGTTTAATGACTGGCTCTGTGAGGGGAAAAATGCATATGCAACACACTTTTAGTATTAATCTGCAATACTAACATTTTTCATAACTCTTAAGTACAATCAATAAAACTATAACTCAAGTACCTTTTTGTAGCATTTGTCAATTTCTAAGGGGTAAATGCTCATTTTGAAAATTTAACAATCAGACACAGCCAGCTAAAGCTGACTCCAGCACACTGGCTTCTACTTCACTGAGCCCGTTATCTGTGGTATCCTGTTTACATGAACATTCTGTACAGGCTGCAGCCCCTAACTTAGAGACTTCTGTTCACGCTTTTGTTTCTTCACTGACTCCCTGGTTCTGCCCTTTCCCCGCTGTGAGTCCTCTGTCCGTGGTGCTGCAATTCCCCCCCCACAGCTCTCAATCTGCCTCATAATGCTTTTCCACCAAAGTTGGCTTGCCCATCTCTAACCCAAGTCTTATCCAGATTGTTGTGGTCTCCCACACTTGTTGTTCTCTCCTACCACCACCTCCGTCCTCTATAAAGTACGCTTTTCATTTTTCCCCCTGAGCTCAAGACTCTTGTTCTTGGGGGAGCTCTTAACCCTTTTACTCTTTATATTAAGAGCTTTAGCAGCTGTTCTAGTCTGTCCTCTCCTATCCAAGCTGAACTCACAGACTATCAGAGCTGAAAGGTACCTTAGAAACCATCTAACTGACTCCATAATTTTGTAGGTAAGGAAACCAAGGACCAGAGAGATCAAAAAAGTTGCCAAAGACCACACAGAAAATTAATGGCAGGACCAAGAGTTGAACCCAGTCTTCCCTAGTTCTACATTAGTGATCTCTCCATAGTGTTATATTGTCTTTCTACAAGGTCAAGCAAAATTTAAGAAAAAAATCACTTTCACTTGGAATCAGGGGACCTGAGTTAAATCCCAGCTTACTGTGTGAATCTGGACAAGTCACTTTCCCTTTCTGAGTTGCTAGTTTTTAATCTGTAAAATAAGGATAATAACCCTTGTACTGTCTACCTCACAGAACAAGTTTAAGTAAGGAATTTTGTAAACCTTAAAAGTCCTATAAAATATTAGTTATTATTTCTGAAGTAGTTATTTAGGAACACAATCAGTCTACATTAGTAGCTATTTAGGAACACAATCAGTCTACATTAGAGGAAGATCAGTCCTGTGTGGATTTGAAGGGACAAGGCAGGGGGAGAGATGAAAAATGCA
The DNA here is from genome assembly GCF_900497805.2 of Vombatus ursinus. Lineage (NCBI taxonomy): Eukaryota > Metazoa > Chordata > Mammalia > Diprotodontia > Vombatidae > Vombatus > Vombatus ursinus. Next base: position 15,998,908 of record NW_020954564.1, on the reverse strand, counting down.
ATGATAACAACATTATTTCTTGGAAAAATGTACCTCCAAGGAGATAATTCACAAGCCCTTTTATTTACCCCATTCTGATGCCTTACACCTTGATAGCCAGAAAGTTTGTGTGTGTAATTTGATCCCTTCATGCTGTAAATAGAACCCAAGAACACTATATTTGGAGTCAGGAGACCTAGATTCAAATTCCTTTCTTCTTCTATATAGGTGTCCTTGGCAAGTCATTTAACCTTTTTGGGGCCTCAGTTCCCTCATCTGTAAAATAAGGGTAGAACATGTTTAACGATCTCTAAGGTTTCTTCCAGTTCTAGATCCAATGAAGTGGTGACATCCGTAGTCACACAGTTAAGCAATGTCAGATTTAGAACTTGAGACCAGATCTCCTAACTCCAAGTCCAGTGTTCTTTCTACTAACCCATACTTCAAGGTTTATGAGTCACTTAAATTTTCTAGGTTTCAGTTTCCTTATTTATCAGATGAGCAAGTTGGACAAAGGTCTCCTCCAGCTCTAATTTTCTATTAAAATGTGAATTCATCCAGTCCTCAGTGGAGGAAAACACTCAAATCTCTCCCAACATTCCCACAGAAGCTGGAAGATTATTGCTCAAAGCTAATTTTCCATAATTCCCTACTCCTAATGGCAGTGTCTCTTGTCCTTCTGCCTTGGAGATCACTTTCCTATCCCAATTGGCCATTGTCAATAGTGATGGCTCATAGCCAAGATCATCCCTGGCTAGATTAGCCTCTTGCATCCTTCCTTGCTTAACCAAAGGTGGAAAGTTTAGGTGTGGGGAATGAGGGGGAACCCATAAACCCAGAGGACCAATAGTTCTCTCAGTTCCAGGCAGACTTTCCATTGTTCCTTTCAATTTATTATCAGCTAAAGATTTCACTTGAGCTGCCAAGAAATGATATTCACAAATAAGTATGTAAATCCTTTGTAAATTTATGCTAATTACTTATTTTAATTATAATGTAAATAAGTAATTACTGAATAATTTTAAAGTATTTACATGGGGGTGTGTGATTTAGACACTAACTTGTTATAAGATATAAAAACTATAAATTATACTGTAATTATGCCCCAATTTACATGCTAAGACCAAACATGATTACATGCACAAGCAAAATATAAATAATCAGGTAATTCTCTAGTAGTTACTGTGTAATAACATGTTTGTTTTTCCCTGGTTAGTAGAATAGCCTAATATACTGGTGTGCTATGTGAAACCTGAGCCAGATGAGAAGACAAAAATTTTAAAACAAAACCAAAGGAAGAAATAAACAATAAAATAAGAAAAAACAGATGAAGTCTATTACCTGATAAAGCAAGTCATATATCACAGAGCAGAGACTGCTGGAGACATAAGAAGCCTTAGAACATAGAATGTTGAAACAAAGAATGAAGAATATTAACAGAATGTTGGATCTAGAATCTCATAACAATGTTTGAAGAAAGAACACAGAATGATAAAAATGAACAGGATAGTAGAGATAGCCTAGTTCTGTGCACTCATTTTACAGATGAGGAAACTGAGGCCAAGAGAGATAAAATGACTTGCCAAAAGTCACACAGAAGGTTAGTGGCAGAGCCAGAACCTATGCTTTCTGACTCCTGGTTCAGGGCTCTTTGGATAGGTATATTGAGTGTGATGGATGTGACAGGTGTATAGTTTTCTCAAGTGTATTGGTGTGACTGGTGTCACAGGTGTATTAGTGTGATTGGTGAATTGGGTGTGATGGTGTGACAGTTTCTTGGGTGTGATAGTGTGATGAGTGTGACAGGTATATTCAATCTGACTAGGATGGGTGTGACAGCCACTAGTGCAGCAGGTGTACTGAATGCCACTGAAAAGGGTGACACAGTATGATGGGTGTGACAGAATCTCCCCAGTCCAAGATTTTTTTCCTCCTGGTTCCCTGAAAAGGCTACATTCTCTCCTACTCCCATGGGTGCTTTAACAGTCTCACTTCCTTCTAGCTTTGTTATCTTCTGGACTAAAACACATCTCCCTATTTTTTTAACAATCTCTCGGACTCCTTCCAGCTATTAGCAGTCAGCTCCTATCTCTTTACCGCATCTCCTTCTCTATGCAAAGACAGCTATGCAGTCCATCTCAGAAAGACAAAGGTAGATTCATTCCTCTTGTTTCCCCTTACAAATTTAGTCACTGAGCCATCAAAATACATCCATATAATGGGTGCATTTAGCAACAAATTTTTTTTGGATGCTTGGATGAGCTGATCATTTCTTTCCTATAGTCCTTATAGGATCCTGGATTTCCAGGGACAAGCACCTGCTGTTCACTGACCTTTGAGAAGGTCACAAGTTAGAAAAAGTCACAGTCTAGGAGCAATTATATGATTTATAGGTTGGAGACTCTAAAGGACCCACTTCAGAGCCTTCGCTCCTCTTAGGCACTAAGCCTTCAATTTGGGAAACCACCACCAGGTCAATGGTGGTGCACAGGCCATGATTGTGTGGTACTTTGTCATATTATCAATTTTCCCCCCAAGAGTTTAATTTAAAAAAAAAGCTGTACTGAATGCTACTTGCTAATGATTATCATTTATGTACATATTTACAGTTTAAAGTCAAGCACATAATACCTCATCCATTTTTGCACCAACCCTATACTTCAAGCTATTTTCTTCAATTTTTCCCTCTGTAAAATGAGGGTGGGGACCATTGTTGAACCACAGAATCTTAGAGTTGGAAGGGACCTCAGACACCAGTTAGTCCAAAGTATAGACAGAAGTTCCTAAATTTATTTAGCCTATTGCCTCCTTTTAAAAAAATTACTCAGTGCTCCCCTTGGAAATCTACTTTCTTTAATCTTTTAATTTTTTTTTTAAATTTGTGTCATTTCAAAAAATATAAATTTTTTAAAATGACGTATCTTAAATTTGATAATTTATTGTAAATTTGTGGATTTTTTCCTGCATTGAAATTTTGATGACACAATATTGCATCATGTAACCATACAGTATCATATTGTAAATATGTCATTACATGCATATATTCCTGCCCATGAATGCTAGACTTTCTGACAATATGTGACACACTCACCTGCCAATACTTGCTTGTTAAGACCTGTCAGCAGACTTGACCACTAAGGGGTTATACCTTGCATTTTGTGTGTTTATTTGGAAAATAATGTCATCACTATGACTTTAACTCTGTTACACAACAGATGAAATGTGTATGAATGGTTTTTCAAAATTTTCTTCTCTTCTTTCCTTATGCTTCCATTGCCCCCTTATTTTTATTCAGAGCCCCTCAATTATACCCAAGGCTACTACCACCCCCTCTGGATCATTCCAGTGCACCTGGGGGGGCCTATGGCTTGGAACAAAAATGTCCCTTTCTACTTGAATACTTCCAGTGACAAGGAACCTACTTTTTCCTGAGGCAGCCCATTCTGTGGTTGAATAGCTCTAGTTGTTAGACAACTTTTGCCTTATATTGAGGTGGTGTTTTCCTCCCTCTTCATCTTCCACATACTTCTCCTAGGGATGGTCTATAGGATGCTTAAGACAAATAGAATTCTTAGTTCATATGACACCTCTTCAAATACCAGAAGACATATCATCACACACACACACACACACACACACACACACATATGCATGCACCTGTATACACATCTACTCTTCACCAAGGTAAACATTCTCAGTTCCTTCAACTGCCTCTTTTATTACATGGTTTCCAGTTCCCTCCCTTACTTAATTGCCCTCCTCTAGAGTCTAACTCAACTACATCTTTCTTATGATGTGACACCCACAATTGAACACAGCATTCCAGTTGTAGTCTGACCAGAGCAAAGAATAGTGGGACTGTCCTCTCTCTCATGCTGAACACTATGGCCCTTTGTTAATGCACAATGAAATACACTAATTTTTGACTGCCATGTCACACAATGGACTCAAATTGATCTCATAGTCATTATACCTCCTCAGAAGTTCTCTAAGGTCCCATCTAGATATAATATTCCATGTTCTAAAAATCCACATTTTCCTTCAGACCCTTCAAGCTCTAACATTCTAAGCTATAAGTCCTTCCAGTGCTAATATTCTATAACGCTTTCCTTCTAAGGTAGTTCAGGAAGGAATTTACTATCCTACTGTTTAAGGGACTAACTTTGCTTCTTAAATCTCTGACCCAACTTTTCCAAAACCAAATTTCTGGAAGAAAACCTAAAAGGATATACACAAAAATAGGTTGGGAGAAGACACATGCTATAATTGGCAACAACAACAAATTACTCATCACCATAAGGTAAATGAAACTGAGTAAACTGATGCTAATGTGCTAAGAATTTAAATGGTTTATCTATCACCTCAAATTCTACTGGGCCAAGCCTGCTGGTAATATCCTTTTATTGATCAGTATGTTTTCTCCTTGGCTGTACCCTTGTCATGAAGGACACTAGCTGGCTTGGGAAGCGTTCACACAGAATCCCTCCAGGTTTAAATGTCACTGGGTAGAGCTGGTATCCCCAGCCTAGAGAAAGGGACCTCATCAGCTCTTTAGCATGTGCACTTCCCAGGTCCTTCCCAATTTCTCCTGGGATTTGCTCTTCTACCCTTTCACTACACTTCCGAGAACTCCCCTCCCCTTCCAGTCTTTTAATTCTACTCAGCATCCCTCCCTCAGTCCCAGCTACTACTTGCCTTTAGGAATGGGCTTCATCTACCCCCAGTAAAAAAAATTCTTTGGACAATTTAGAGCCAGGGAGATGGATAAATCCATATATGGATTTTGTATTCAAGATATGGGTCTTCTTTATTCTGTTGCTGTGTGTAGTCACTGTAGTGATAAAGCCTGTCATTAATTAGGCATGTTTATTACCAAGGATTTAACAGAATTAGGATAGGGGTGGTGAGGTCTTTGGCCATTAACTGACCAAAGCTTAAGAGCATCCATCCTCTTTTCAGGTTATAAGATCAGGAGATCACACTGAATTATAGATCTCAGAGCTAGAAGGGCCTTCAGAGGACAATCATGTAGTGTACCTTTCCATCCAGGGCAGGAATCCCTACTACAGAATTCCTGACTGCAACCATTCTGAGTAGGGTCCATACAAATTTCTGTTGCATAAGCCCTCACTGCTGCTAGGCAATCTTATACCTCCTTTATCAACTCATTATCCCACTCTCTATAGTGGCTCTTCCAAACCTTTTCATCCCTCCTCAATCTTCCCATGGTTCCCTCTGTCTCTATCCCCTAATCTGAGAACCTTGTCTTATATTTTGCAGCAAAAAAATTGAGGCAATATGCCGGGAACTCCTCACCTCATATCACTCATTTGCCTTCTGCCACTATGTAGCTCAAAAGAAATGTAAGATGAATAAATTTATGGACATCTTCATTCCAAATGTTCATGTGTCCAACCTGTGGTAGAGCCTTCCAAGCTCATACTGGTTTGATCAGCCACAGTCAGACACACTGTACCTTAATTCCAATATGGTGATGTTATTTTGGTCCTCTTCAAGAATGAAGGACAACAACCAATCCCATGATAAAAATCTCCTTACTTTTTACCAAGACTAACACCTCTACTTATGCAAGCAATCCCATTCTGTCTCATCTCCTCTGACAGTTTGCCCCCTCTGTCATCCCCACTCTTTCACTTATTTTCGATCTCTCCCCATCAACTGGCTCATTTTGTACATCCCACAAACACACTCATATCACTCCCATCCTAAAAAAACCCTCACTTAATCCTTCCGTCCCTACTGTTGTCTTATATCTCTTCTGCCCTTTGTGGCCAAACTTCTTGAAAAGGCTGTCTACATACAATAGGTGCCTCGATTTTCTCTCACTCACTTCTTAAACCCTTATAATCTGGCTTCCAAACTCATCATTCCACTTAAACCTCTCTCTCCAGTTACCAAAGATCTTCTAATTGACAAATCGTTAGTCTTTTTTTTTCAAACCTCACTCTAACTATCCATTTTCCCCATAAAAACCTCCAATGATGAGAAACTCACTACCTACGAAAGTAGCCCATTCCTCTTTTAGACCATTCTACTTTGATTCAATTTAACAGATGTTTATTAAGTGCCCCTTCCTAAAGATGCACTCTAACTTGTCAATGTCTTTCCTAAGCTGTGGCACCCAGAACTAAGTATAACCTTCCAGCTCTGTGGAATAAATCTTACCCAAGAAGAGGATAATGGGGTCATCTTCTCCCATGCTCTGAACACTTCTATGGCATCTTAGGGTAGCATTAACTTTTTTGGCTTCCACAACACACTGTTGTTTTGCACTAAACTTGTAGTCCTTGAAAGCTCCAGGTCTCTTTCAGATGGGCTGTTGTCTAATAGTACATCCTGTAATTGAGCAGTTGTGGTTTTAAACAGAAATATAAGTGTTATTAGATGCAGCCCCTTGTTCTAACATGTTAAAATTTTATGTTTTCTGACTGTCTTCCAGTGTGTTAGCTATCTCTCCCAGCTTTGTGTCATCTACAGATTTGATAAGCAAGATCCCCATGCCATCTTCCAAGTCATTAACAAAAATGTTAGACAGTACAGGACCAAGGACATAGCCCTAAGGCATTCCTCTAGAGACCTCCTTTAAATAGCTATTAATCATTTTTCTTTAGATCTGGTCATTCAACCAGTTCTGCCTACACTATCATCTAAACTACATCCTTCCATCTACCCAAAAGGATATGAGAGACTTCGCCAAACACTTTGAGGAAATCCAGTTATAATCTGTATATATGGCATTCCCCTGATCTAGTAACCCTATCCAAAAGAGAGACAGAGACAGAAAGACAGAGAGAGAGAGGGGAAAGATAGAAAGAAAGAAAGAATGAAAGGAAGGGAGGAAGGAAGGAAAGAAGGAAAGAAAGAAAAGTAAAGAGATTATTCCAGCATGAGCTATTTTTGATGAGCCAATGATATCCCCAAATATCACTGCCATCTAAACGTCTCTCTTTTTTATACTTTTTTCCCTTTCTTGGTCCCAAGTCAATCATGGTTTCATCAAGGTGCTTAACAGATATTTGATGAATAAGTGAATGAATTAATGAAAAATGTAGTTTCTCCTCCTACCAAACTAAAAGCTCTAAAAGAAGAAAGTCCAAGTCTCTACACACAGTAGGTCCTTTGTAAATGTTTGTTGAGTTGCTCAAACTTAATTTAAGATCATGCAGAAATAAGTCATCTAGATGAAAAGGTCATTTCATACTTCCCTTTGCCTCCAAACCACCTAGGAAATGAGTTGGGAGAGGAGGGTCTCTAAAATTTGGAGGGTGGTCTGGGTGACTTTCCTTGATGGTGATGCTCAGGAATGTCTATTGTTTCTCAGACAGTGCACAGAAGAACACAAAGAAAGATTTTCTGAAGGCGATCACCACTTTAAAACTGTTGCCACCCAGGGGTATGGACCCAGACATTAAGGATGACAAGGACTTGGACTGAGCCCCAGAGACAGAAAAATGGCCCTGATTCTGATTACATAGCCCTGGGCTTGGCATTATTTCACAGCTGAGGTAACTTTTTCTGTCCCTTGGGTAATATTCTTTTTTACAGCAATTGCCGGGTGCTATTCATTTTATTACACTTTCTGCTTTTATTTTTGTTGTTGATGCATAAGCAATGTGGTCAATTCCGTTTTACGTGCACCATCGTTTCAGATTCATAACCAGCTCCGTGGAGTAAATGTGACTCAGAGCGGTTACGTGCTAAAGTGTTTGGCTAATAAAATGCATAAAACTCAAATAGGAAAATCAATGCCTTTGTTAATAATATTTTGCCATCTTTTACACATTTTGCAATGCATAGTGGCTGCTCAATGCAGCTCCCACTCAGGCAGGAATAGGAATCTGGAAAAACCGTCTTTTCCAGAAACTAACAAACCTGCCCTGAACAGCTGTGATCTGTAATCTCAGAGAATGTTAGATCTAGAAGAGAGATCTTGGAACATAGAACATTAGAGCTGAAGGGACCTTAGAAGGTCTGGAGAGCAATTTGAAACTATGCCCAAAGGACTATAAAACTTCATACCCTTTGATTCAGCAATACCACTGCTAGGTCTATATCCCAAAGACATCCAAAAGAAGGGAAAAGGACCTATTTGTACAAAAATATTTGTAGTGGCTTTTTTTGTGGTGGCTAAGAATTGGTTATCAAAAGGATGCCCATCAGTTGGGGAATGGCTGAACAAGCTGTGGTACATGATTGTAATGGAATATCATTGTGCTATAAGAAATAACAAGTAGGATGATCTCAGAAAAACCTGGAAAAACTTACTTGAACTGATGCATAATGAAGCGAACAGAACCAGGAGAACGTTGTACACAGTAACAGTAATATTGTTCAATGAAGAATTGTGAATGACTTAGCTGTTCTCAGCAATACAATGATCCAAGACAATCCCAAAGGACTAATGATGAAGCATACTACCTGCCTCCAGAGAAAGAACTGATATTGTTTGAATACAGACTGAAACACGCTATTTTTCACTTTCTTTCTCTTATTCAAGTCTTCTTGTGCAAAATGACTACTGTATTTTACATAATTGCATATGTATAACCTATATCTGATTGTTCACCATCTCAGGGAGGAGGGAATGACGAGAGGGAGGGAAGGATAGAATTTGGAACTCAAAACTTTAAATAAAAATGTAAAAAAAAAAGAACATAGAATGTTAGAAATGAAAGGATCTTAGAACAGAGAATGTTAGAGTTGGAGGCATCTTAGAAAACAGAATGTTAAAGCTAGAAGCGACCTTAGAACACAGAATGCTAGAACTAGAAAGAACTTTAGAAATTATCTGGTTAAACCTCTCTATGTCCCATTTTACAGATGGGAAAGCTGAAACACAGAGAAGTGAACTGGCATGCTCAGAGACCCAAAAGAAGTTAAATGGCAGAGGCAAAAGTAAAATCTAGGCTTCCTGATTCCTTTCTCATGGTTCTTTCTAGTTTTAAAGGTTCTTGTCACAGAGATGGGGTTAAGTAGTTGCCAAGTGTCCTGATGGGCACTCACTATGTTTCTGAGAGAGCCTCTTCTAATCCTCTACCACCCTTCCCCACTCCTACCCCACACCTCCCCCACTCCACCTGAAAACCCAGACTGTTCAGCTTGGTGTAAATAAAGCCCCAGAGGCTCTGGGAGTTAACATGGTTCATGAAATTGTACCCACGACAGGTTCTCTTGGAAGGGTAGGGTAATCATATTAAGGAGAGCAATCAAGGCAGGAAATACAAAAATCAGAAAGAAAAGGATGAAAACACTCACACTCACACACACACACACACACACACACACACACACACACACACACACGGAAGATGCAGCCAGAAAAAATTGCTTTTTCTTTGTTACTTTTTCAAAACCACACAGTGTTAATAGCCTCTTGGAAAATTTTCCTCATTAACACCTAGTGCTCAGGGGAGAGCCCACAGACGAGTGCTCGCCTTATTGCATATAACCCCAAACCCTCCAGGACCCAATCGCTGGGGCAGACAGGACTAATGACTCGGAATTGCTCCTCTGGGCCTCCGTGTGGAGTGGTGTGGTGAGGTTGTCCGCCTTGCTTTATTATGAGAAAGGAGATTATGGAAAATCACAGCTGCCTCATTGTCATTGAGAGGGAAATGATCCAGTGTGGCCTCAGTAAGTCCATAGCCCTGGACACTGGGGCCTGATGGTGGTCCCATCTCTATCTCCAAGTCCTCAAACTGGTCATTTGGAACAGATGTTGTTGCCTAAACCCATTCCCAGGACTTGTCACTCTAATCAAAGTCTGAGCCCCTAGCTTGCTTACCAGAACCAAACAGTACACAAGTCCCATTTCTATGGCAATGTGTACTTTGCAAAGCACTCTCTTCATTATACCACGTGGAGGTAAGTAGTGAAAGTATTGTTGGCCCCATTTTACAGATAGGGAGAATGAGGTCAGGCTAAGCAATTTGTTCAGGTTCACATGGTTGGTGAGTCCCAGAGCTGGGATTCAAACCCAAGTTTCTTGACTAATTCCTGTGTTCTTTCCACTAAATTTTACTGCCCTATCCCTGAGTCCCAAAGCCTGTTTAACATGCTGAAATGCAACAGCTCTATTCGCATTCCTACCCTCTAGCGTTGACCCTTAGGACCAATGCCAATCTCTACTCCATAAAACAGAATACCAGAGCTAGGTGAGGCATCAGAGAAAAGACTGATAGAACTAGAAAAGGGGGATCTGAGGGAACATCTAAGGCTCCATCTTTTTTTTTCCTTTTTCTTTTCTTTTTTCTTTTTTTTCCCCACCATGCATTCCTTTGGCAGTCTGATGAAATCTGTTCCCTTTCTCAGAAGAATGTCTTTAAATACATAAGATTAAATGCATAAGATAGAAAGGAAATCAATTATATGTAAATACTGTTACCAAAAAAAAAATTAAAAGTTAGGGCTAAGGCCAAGAGACTGATCTAGTCCAACCTCTTCATTTTATCAATGGGGAAAGAGGACCAGAGAGGGAAAGAATTTGCCCAAGGTCACACTGCTAATAAGTGACAGATCTGGGACCTAGGCCTTTTGACTACATGTCCATTTCTGTCTTACCTGCACCCATTTTCTACCAAACACACAGCTACCCTTCTCCCCGATCCCTGCTCTCAGTGGTCTAGGCACACAGATGCCCTCCTCCAACACCTGCTGACCAAGGCAGGAACGTCCCTAATTAAATGATGTGCTTAAAACAGAGCTGCTGAGGAAGTTCCCCAAAATGGTAATAATACACATAAAAGTGCATTGCTTCGCACCACTGAGGCTCTGAAATGTCTTATGGTTTGTAAGATGGTTGTTACTGGGCAATTAATTGTTCTGCTATCCTTGGCTTGTTGCCTACAGGACAAGGTGCCAACTTCTGATCCTGGCATTAATGTCCTTCCAAAGTCTGGCTCCCAGCTTGATCTTCCTAACCTTACAATCCCACACTATTCCTCACTACAGGCAAAATGGACCACGATTCTCCAACCTCTTTCTGCCCCCTTTTGCCTCCATGCATTTGGGTGGGCAGGCTCCATTCCTACTCCAAACTCTGTTTGTTGAAATCCTTCCCATCTTTCAAGACTAAACTCAGGTGCCACCACCTCCAAGAAGTCTTCCAAGATTCCCCAGGAGCTAGAAAGGATCCTTGCATCTCTCATTCCTTCCATGCATTGAATCATGTCCTTGCTTCTGCCATAGTTCTTTATGTGCTTGACCTACGGTATAGAAGAACTGGAGGAAGAACGATGGATAGAACAAAAGTCAGAAAACCTGATTTCAAAGGCTCACGATAATGTTACGTAACTAGGAGACCCTGGACAAGTCATTTCACTCCTCTTGGCCTCAGTTTCCTCACTTCTTTAGTGGAAGTGATAACACTTCCACTATGCAGGTAACAGCGTTGTTGGGAACAAAATTAGTAAGCAGCAGCCGCAGCAGGAGGAGGAGTCATAACGAAGCCATAGAAATGGGACTTTTATAATCTCCCTACTAGATTGTAGAGTCCTGGAGGACAGGTGCTGTGTCGGTTTTTCTCTTTGTGTCCTCAGCTCTGAGCATAAGTTCCTGCTCAATGTAGGTGCCTAATAAATGTTGTTGAATTGACTCAAATGCCAGCTGACTGAACTGAACTGAACAACAGTGTGGCATAGTGGGTAGACTGAGAATCAAGGAAAGCTGGTTTCAAATCCCACAACTCTGATGCTTTTTAGTTCTGCTAGTTTGAGCAAATAATTTATCTTCTCTGGGCCTCAGTTTCCTCATCTGTAAAATGAATGGATTGGATTAGGTGGTCAAATGGATAGAGCACTAGGCCTAGAGTCAGGAAGACTCACCTCCCTGTGTTCAAGTCTGGCCTCAGAAATTTACTAGCTGTGTGCAAATAAATGTGCTTGGGCAAGTCACTTAAACCTGCTTGCCTCAGTTTCCTCATTTGTAAAATGAGCTGGAGAAGTAAATGGCAATCACACCAGTATCTCTGCCAAGAAAACCCCAAATGAGGTTACAAAGAGCTAGACGTGACTGAAAAGTGACTGAACACACACACAAGGTCCCTTCCAGCACTGATCTATGACCCTTCATTTGGCTGGCCTAATACTAATACTCAGCCATCCAGTGACAGAGGACACAGAAATAAGGAAACTTTATCTTCTTTCTTTCCCTTGACCACACTTTTTGATACAAAAATACAAACAAACAAAAAAAAAACCCCACAGTCCAAAGTGTGTTAAGCTCGTTGTCAACCCTCAAGGACATTACTATCCACTAGTGGGGATTGACATGAACATATCTAAGTAGATAGGCTATGATGGGGACAAAGGAGAAGTGCAAAGTGTGCTTAAGAAATGATGAAAGGGAAAGATCACTTTAAGCTGCAGGATTAGGGAAAGTGTTGTAAAGGAGCTGGCACCTAAACTGGCCAAAGAAAGGAAGGATTTCAAGGAGGTATAAAAGGATGTGTTCCAAGGATGGCAGATGACTGGGACAAATGCATGGAGGTGGGAAAGGGGAGAGGCAGCCTGGTATGGTGGACATAGCACTAGATTTGGATCCCTAAGTAAGGCAATACCCTTCTAAGTCCCACTGTGATTTCATGCCTGGTTTTAACATTTGGGGTTGAAATGACAGCTTTGTATTTCAAATGTCCTTTCCATCTCTGGTAGTCTACATTCTAATAACCTTTCTAGCTCTGACATTCTAGGCTCTATGTTTTAGCCTTCCTTGTTCTAAGATCCTTCCAGCTCTAATGGTCTATGGTCTAAGGTCCCTTCTAGTTCTAACATTCTGTGTTCTAGAATTCTACATAGGTCTCCTCAAACCCTAACATTCTGTGTTCTCAAATTCTCTGGCCCCTACCAGCTCTAACAATCTGTGTTCTAAGGTTCCTTCCAACTGCAACATGCTGTATTCTATATACATACATATTATGTTCCAAGATCCCTTCCATCTCTAACTTTGTGTAAGTTTAGACCTACCACCACCACTGCATAGAATCCATCAATAATAAAAAGTGCCTGAGTTATTGTCACCATCACCATCACCACCACTATCACCTCCACCAAGAAGCCATTAAGTACCTACCAAGGAAGAACGGCAGCACACAAATATATTTTGCTCTCTTAATTGTTGAGTTGTAGGGTTTTTTTCCCTTCTGTTTTCCTTCCTCCTTCCAACTCTCCCCCCCCCCGACTCCCCAGCTCCGGGGGCTTTGGTGGCTCTACCCCTCTCCATTCCCTATAATTAGCATTTGGGGATGAGAACAAATACTACACAAAGAGTAGCTTAATCCCCACTGCTTCCTGCCGCACCATCAAACCAACCCATGCCTGATGCAATGCTAGACAAATATTGAACTTTATTAATTTAATTTAATTAAACTTTATTAACCTTTTATTAAAAATAAGCCCTCATTAAAATTCTCATTGGCATCTCCAGCAAAGGAGCAGGCATTTTCTCATTTCTAAGCTCATTAAATATCACCCAAAGAGAGTCAGTGTTTTCAAGGGTTTCAATGGTTGATAAATTTGTGACTGTTTGTTCAGCCAGAGACTTGGGACCTGGAATGGAAGGCAGCAGGCATAGCAGCCATGCAGAGATTATTAAAGGGTTAATTATAATGAGCATTTACTTGGGTGGGAGGTGGCTCAGGGAGAATCTAGCTGGTTTCTTTTTACATGGTGACCACATTCTTGGAAAGTTGTATGTAAAGGGAATTATTGTGAATTAAATCTTAATGTGACCTCCAAATGTATCAGGGAACTCTACACTTAAAGAAAGCACAGGAGTGAATCCTTTTCATGGAATGTTAAAATTGGACAGAGGCCTTCACGGTGTTTACAGTTAAGGAAAATGAGTCCCAGAGAAATTAAGCCACTTGCCTGACGGTATACAGAGGCTTATGATTCTGATGACTCCAATGCCAAGACCCTTCTAACTATAACATTCTGTTTCATGCTCTGATATTCTATATTCTAAGGTCTCCTTCAGTCCTTATCCATATCTTTCTATTACCCTATAGCTGATTTTTTTTGGGGGGGGAGGCATTCGGGGTTAAGTGACTTGCCCAGGGTCACACAGCTAATGAGAATCATGTGTCTGAGGCCGGATTTGAATTCAAGTCCTCCTGACTCCAGGGCTGGTGCTCTATCCACTGGCCACCTAGCTGCCCCTCTATAGCTGATTTTTTTTTTTATAAAATAAGCACCATAATCCTACATCCCCAATCCTCCAGTTTATTTGCTTTAGAAAGTCAAGATTTAGGCATACTGGTGTTTTAAAGGCTGGGTCAGAATATACATTAATATTATCTAGTTTCAGTCTTGTGACTAGATTGAAGGAGATTGCATGTAGTCAGTCTGTAAGGGAATAACCCTTCCCTGTTCTCTCAGTCTAACACCAACCTTCCCCAGAACCTTTTGAGACTCCAGGCATGGAGAGAACACACTTGGAAATTGATCTAGGAATAGGAAGAGTGTGGAAATATACAGGAATAAAAGTTAGAATAGGCACAGAAAGGTGAGCCTGGAGAGGATAACAGGGGAACAGCAGCTTTGAAGAGGCAAATGGAATGAGAAGGATAGAACTGAGATCTCTAACCCATCCTTGGGCTGGGACTGGGGATCCCCTCTGCTCCTCCTCCTGCCCCTGAGGGGCACCTCTTATGTCCAGGCCCTGGAGACCTTATCCATCCCAGAGCCACTGTGGCACCTGGTCTCTATAAAGAGCAGTAACTATATTCATTGCAGCATGAAAAAATTTATGCTAGATTTAGCACAGAGAAAATATCAACTATTCAGTAAATCAACAATTCAGTGCTGGGCTTCTCCACCCCACACAACTCTCTTCCATGAAGCCTTCCCTTAAGGAAGAGAGCTCTCCCCAATCATCTGATTTCATAGCACTTTATACTCAGCTTACTCACTTGTCATATTCTAATTTGAAATTTTGGTACATTTATCTGTGTATATATGCATGTAAGTATATATCATGATAGAACAGACAGACAGAAAGAAAGAAAGGAAGGAAAGAAAGAAGGAAAGAAAGAAAGAAAGAAAGAAAGAAAGAGAAAAAAGAAAGAAAGAAAGAAAGAAAGAAAGAAAGAAAGAAAGAAAGAAAGAGAAGGAAAGAAAGAATCTTATTCACTGGTTCATAGGCTACTTGAGGGGAAGGACTGTGTCTTATTTTGCTCTGGGAATATAACACTGTTCATTGTACACAGTAGACACTTAGCAAATATTTGGTCAATGTATGTTGTCTAGAGACCATTGTTTCTGGAGAACTGGACTTAGCATCTGGAGACCTAGATTCAAGAGCTAGTCTTTCCACAGAGTAGCCACCTGACTTGGCTCTCATTCTTGTATCTTCACCTTCTGTGTCTCAGCTTCTTTGTGTGGAAAATGAAGGTGATGGACCAGAGATCTAAGATCCCCTTCAGTTCTAACACTTTCCATTCTGTGTTCTAAAAGCTGTGTTCTAGGTAGCTAAGTTGCACAGTGGATTGAGTGCTAGACTTGGAGCACTTTGGGCCTCTGTTCCCTTATCTGTATTAACTCCAGGACCTAAAAGGTCCCTTCCAAATCTGAATCCATGATCCAATGACAAAATACTTAGATTAAGGTAAGAAGTGCCCTTTCCAGAAAGGGCCCTGGTAGCTAAGATTGTGTGAGTCCTTACCTTTTTTAGACTGGATCTCTTATTCCATTGACATGCAGAGATTCCAGAAAGGAAATTTCCCCTCTGCCAATGCATATCAACAACTACTCCACAGCCATTTTAAACTCTTAGAGAGCTGCCCGATACCCTAGTAATGTGACCTGACGAAGGGTTATAGAGAAAAGACATGAACCCAGGTCTTCTCAGTTCTGAAGGCCATGTTCCTTCTCTTAACATCTCAGAGCTTCAGTTTCCTCATCTATTAAATTTGGATGCATAATAATATCTGAATTATTTCCCATGATTTTCACTTTCACTCTTAACTCAGCTGCACATTGGTATGGTCATAACTTTGATCTCACCATCTCTCTTATAACCATTTGACCTCCATGATCTAGAATTCTGAAATTCTTCTTTCAGAATATTCCCTGTTATTCTAACTCTTACTTTGCCTCACTTCTTCTAAACTTATTCTTTCTCCTCTTCATGATTTCTAATCACTCCACCCTTCTCTTTCCTTTTCTATCACTGTTGCTCTCTGACCTCACTTTTATCCCTTCACAATCTTTATCCTAGTATTAACCAGTTCAATTTTACACTGTCTTCTACCCTCAAATTTCTTGCTCCTTTGATCTACCAACCCACATACCTTTTCAAACCTCAACCCTAGGTTACCATTCCTATTCGCCACCTCCACCATCCACATCTCAATTCTTCTTCCTATGAGGCCAAAAGCAACCAGAAGAAGTTACGTAGTTGCACTGAGTGGGTCCACTAAAAGTTCATTTTATTTAATTTCAAGTGAACCTTCATTACTATGCCCCAATCCTTTTACTCTTCCCTGATGGGTTTTCCACACATTCCTCACAGCATCCATTAACCTCTTCTCTCCTCAGATCGCTAACACTACTCTCTTTTCCCTCCCACTCAGCTGAAGACCTCACCTCACACTTTACCAAGAACAAAGGGGTTTAGTATAATGAACATCATAAGCTCCCTCTTCTCCCCAGTTATAAATCTCAAATCTTGTCAACACCATCTTCGACCATCTTCTCTTTTTCTCTAGCCTCAGAAGATGTGATCTTTCTGCTTGCCAGGGCCAACCTCCTTAATTGTGCCCTTGAACTCACCCCCTCACTGAGGTCACTGCTACTCATCTGATATAATGGATCACTTAGCACCAGAAAGTTTAGGCAAATAGTCTTTTTACTAAAACAGTATTACAATACCCTAAAGTAGAAGCAATTCTCAAGACAGTTTAAAAGCAGTCCAGAGGATAAAAAAAAAAACCCACATTGTAACAAAGGTTAAAAAAAAGCAATCAGCAAGGAGGTTTCCTGGTGTCTCAGGAGTTCCTTGCCAATGTCTCTTAAACTACTTTTAAATTCCTCACACCCAAAGAGTTCACTTCTGAGCCTCAGACAAATCCACCTTGGAGCAAAGTAAACCCCAATTGCCCCAGGTCTGTGATCCAACCTTCTTGATTGAAACAGACTGAGCAGATGTTGTAGACTAGGGAGCAGTGAGAGGGATGAACTCATACCTCTCCAGTTCCACAAATACCCTTGGCCACAATACCCTTATTTTTTCTTCTGGGAGCTTGCTCTTTCAATCACACACACACACACACACACACACACACACACCCCCTCCACCACCACTACCACCATATTCTTCACCTCTTATCCACAGACTTCTTCCCTGATGTCTAGAAGCATACCTAACTTTTCCCAACCCTACATGACCCTGCTCCCCCCTTAATCTCTATTCCTTTTCATAATCAACTCCTAGAAAAAACATCTGGACCCATTGCCACTTCCTCACCTCCTCCTCGCTTCTCAGTCTCTTGCAATCTGATTCTTAATCCCACCATTCAACTGAAACTGTTCTCTCCAGAGTTACTAACCATCTTTTCATTGCCAAATCCAGTGGCCTTTCCTCAGCCGTCATCCTTCTTGAACTCTCTGCAGAATTTGACACCATTGATCACTCATTCATTCTCCATATTCTCCTTGAATATTGGTGAATTGTTCTCTCCTAATTTTCATCCTCCCTGTCCCATCATTCATTTTCACTCTTCTTTGCCGGGTCACTCATCAAGTCCTTCTCTCTATGCTTGGGGGTACAATAGGACCTTGTCCTAAATTTTTTTCAATCTCTCTGATCTTATCAGCCCTCATGCAATCAATCATAATTTTAGGCAGATGACTCACAAATCTATACATCCTGCCCTCATTTCTCTCTTGAACTTCAGCCTTGCATCACCAATGGAATGCTAAATATATATCACCTGGATATCCCATAGGTACCTCAAACTCAGTCTGCCCAAAATAGAATTCATTATCTTTTTCAATGACCTTCACTCTCCTTATCTTCCCTATATTTGCTAATGGTAGCACTACTCCCCCAGTCACCCAAGCTTGTAACCTACAAGTTTTCCTCCTCTCTCTCTCTCTCTCTCTCTCTCTCTCTCTCTCTCTCTCTCTCTCTCTCTCTCTCTCTCTCCATCCAATCAGTTGCCTGGACTTGTTGATTCTACCTCCACAATATCTTGAGAAACTTCTCTCTTGTCTGTACTCATATGGTCATCATTTTTACTCGGTTCCTTATCACCTCTAGCCTGGACTATTGCAGTAGCTTCTGATTATCTCCCCCAGCACCCAGTCTCTCTCCAATTCATCCTCTCTCCAATTCATCCTCCACAAAGTTGATAAATTCCAACTGCACAGATCTGACCATGTCATCCTTCTGCTCATGAAGTTTCAGAGTTCCCTATTTCCTTTAGTGAAAAATTCAAGCTCTTCATATTGGCATCTAAAGCTCTTCACAATCTGGCTTTAACCTATCTTTCCAGATTCATTTCAGAATTATTAGCTATGAAGACTTTTTCCCATTTAACCACTTCCCTTCTTATCCTAATGGCATTAATTTTGTCAATGCAAAAGCCTTTTAATTTCATGGAATTAAAATTATGTACTTTATTTTCTGTGGTTAAGTTTACCCCTTTCTTGTCTAAGAATTTCAAGGAGGAGGAGGAGGAGGAGGAGGAGAAGAAGAAGAAGAAGAAGAAGAAGAAGAAGAAGAAGAAGAAGAAG
>NW_020954564.1:15953091-15980164 GCF_900497805.2 Vombatus ursinus | reverse complement strand
AGAAGAAGAAGAAGAAGAAGAAGAAGAAGAAGAAGAAGAAGAAGAAGAAGAAGAGGAAGAAGAGGAAGAAGAAGAAGAAGAAGGAGAAGGAGAAGAAGAAGAAGAAGAATTTGATCTGGTTCTCTTCTTTTTTATCTTTAATATTCAGGTCATTTATTCATGTTAAATTTAGTATGGTATATAGTGCAAGATGTTGGCCTAAACCCAATTTCTGACAGAATGTTTTCCAGTTTTCCCAGAAATTCTTGTTAAATAGGGAGTTCTTTCCTAGGTGATTTAGGTTTTCCAGTATGTTACACAGGATTATCAAGTTTGATTATTTCTGCTTCTTTGTCTAATTAATCTGTTCTGTTAATCCACTTCTCTACTTTATTTTTAACTAGTAATGAGTAGCTTAGTTTGTAGTTTGAAATGCAGTTTGAAATCCACCACTATTCCCCCTTTGTTCCTGCTCTTTTTTCATTGTTTCCCTAGAATTGTCCATTTTTTGTTCCTCCAGATGAATTCTGTTATTATTTTGACTATCTTTCTAAAGTATCCCCTGGGTAGTTTGACTGTCTTGGCCCTAAATCTGTAATCCTGACTGATTGCCCATTACTCTCCATCATGCACACTACCTTCCATCCCAACAGGTTCGTTTGGTGCTCCTGTGTCAATATTCCACAATTCCATGTCTTTTCACAGGCTGATCCCCATCCCCAATATGTTCTCCCTTCTCACCTCTAACTCTTGGAATCTCTGGCTCCTTTCAATGCTCACTTCAGCAACTACCTCTTTCAAGAGATCTCTCCTAATCACCACCCTCCTCTTTGTCAGTATACCCTCCTCCCTAAACTATTTTGTATTTACTTTCTATATGTATAAGCTTCTTGAGGTCAAGGATTATTTCTTTATATTTTGTTTTATTTGTTTGATCTTTAACACCTAGCACAGAGTCTGACACATAATGCAATGTGGGGGGGGGCGAGCAAGGATTCCCTGTATGCCAGAGAAGAAGAGAGTACCCTGGAAGCTGACATCATCAGCAATGCCTAACACCTAGGATGGCTCCTTTATAGATTTAATGGAGGATATGAGGCTCCTAGTGTCTTAATGGTATCCTAGCTTTTTCTAGTGAAAAAAAATCACATCAGCCTTTCAGGGGAAAACAATAATAATCCTAAATTCTATGAAGGTCTACAAAACACTTTCTTCCCAACAACCCTGGGAGGTGTGCAGTATGACAATTTTTATTCCCATGTCACAGAGGAAAAGAGACATGAAATATTTCAACCAAAGTCTCCAATAGGTACATGGTAAAGCTTAGTCTCAAACCCCGGTCTTCTGACTACAAATCCAGCATTCATTCTACTATACCAGGCTGCTCCCCATTGTTGAGGTGCTGAGAGGGTTTGAGGGATTGGGGTGAATGGTGCCCAGATTAGCTCCTTATTCCTTCCACCCATAGAGAAGAAACTATTATATTTCCCCTGAGCTGAAGACTCTACCTGAAATTCAGAATAAGATATTAACTAGGTCATTGGTGTAATAAGGGCCAAATTTGCTTCTCCTCCATCACCCTGGCCAGTGCTCTCAGGGTCTAATTATCACATATTTGGTCAATAAGCCATTAACATATCTCCATGGATGTTAATAACCATTTCATGAAAAAGTCTGGGTAATTTATGAGATCAACATCAGTTAGCAAAATTAATAAATATTTCATTCTACAAGATTTATCCTGGACACTGCAGGTGGACTGAGGTTGCTCAAGCCATCATGGAGGGAGAGGGAGCCACCCAAGAAGAGGAAACCTGCCTAGGCCTACACATGCTGGATTTAACTTGAACTAATAAAAATTTACTTCAAATCCTATAGCTAATAAATCTAGAGGGTGAATGAGGGAGTCCGATAAAACCTGACTTAACATTGTGTTAGTGCCATTAACAATATTTATATCGATGTCATTTTATAGGAGCTTTAAAGTCACAAAATTATGGGACCAGCATCTGTGGCATCTGTGTCGATGATGAGGACAGACTCTACTGGACAAATTGTACCTCCCCCTCCTCTACCCTCTCCAGGGTCCCAGGGGAAGAGAGAGCTCAGTGATATGTGTAATGGAGACAGGGCCAGAGTGAGACACCAGAGACCTGCAGAGGATCTCATCTCAATCACTAGTTTCATATGTGACCTTGGGCAAGTCATTTCACTCTCAAGACCTCAGTTTCCTCCTCTGTAAAACTGAAGGGATTGGGATAGATAAATTCTATGTTCCTTCCCAGTTCTAACATTCTATGACTTAACATTCTTTGTTCTAAAAGCCTATGTGCTTAGGTCCCTTCTAGCTCTAATATTCTGTTTTAATCACCTATGTTCTAAGGTTTCTCTAAGCTCTAACATTCTGAGCTTTAAATATATATAATCCAACAGTCTATTTTTCTTTAAGGAGATTTTGTAACTGAATTAATATAAATATTATGTTATAGTTAGACTGGCTCCTAAATATTTTATGCATTTTGTAGTTAATTTGAATGGATTTGCTTTTTTATTATTGGCTCCTAGATTTTATTGTTATATATAAATTTTGTTATTTGTGGGTTTATTTGATAGCCTGCAATGCTGCTGAAGCTATTGTCTCAATTAATTTCTTTGCTGATTCCCTAGGATTTTCTAAGTAAATCATCATGCCATCAATAAATAGGAATCATTGTATCTCTTCTTTATCTATTGTTAATGCCTTTAATTTCTTTCTCTTGTCTTACTGCTATTGCTAGAATTTGCCTCAGAGTAATTTTCAACTCTTCTCTACCTTTTATCTCCCCCCTCACACACACACACCCCAATCCAATCAGTTGCCAAGTTCTATTGATTTTACCTCCACAATTCTTTCTCAGCAGAATGTGAGCTCCTTGAGGGCAGGGTCCTTATATTTCTTTTGACTTTGTATCCTTAGGGACTGGCATAGTGATTTGTTGTTACAGCAGGAACTTAATAAGTCCCTGTTGGATTAGGCAAAGACAAGTTATGAGGCAATTTATAGCTAGCATTTATATAGTGCCTACTACGTACCAAGCACTATACTAAGTGCTTTATAAATATTATCTTATTTGTTCCCACCATCTGGGAGGTAGGTGCTATTATTATCCCTCTTTTACATTGGAGGAAACTAAGGCAAACAGAGTTTAAGTGATTTGTCCAATTTATTTGCTAGTAAATGACTGAATCAGGATTTGAATTCAGGTCTTTCTAACTTTAGGTCCAGCATTCTACTTTGGTATCTAGTTGCCTCTATTTATTACAATAGTCTATTCAAGAAGAGAAAGTAACCTGAACTATGGTGGTGCTGACAATGGGAACTGAAAGTAGGACTAGCATAGAAGAGAGAGAGAGAAAGCAGCCACAACAAACCTTTATCAGGCACTTAATTGGTGCAGAAGTCTGTGGGAAGGCACTGGAAACATGAATACAAAACCAATGCAATCCTTGCCCTCAAGGAGCTTATCTTCTATTACGGTGATACAGAGGCGGCTAAGTGGTGCCACCTCATGGACAGAGTACCCCCGGGGCCTGGAGTCAGGAAAACCTGAGTTCAAATTCAACCTCAGACTCTTACTAGCAGTATGACCCCCAGCAAATCACTTACCCCTGTTTGCCTCAGTTTCCTCATTTGTAAAATGAGCTGGAGAAGGAAACAGCAAACCACTCCAGTATCTTTGCCAAGAAAACCCCAAATGGGATCACAAAGAGTTGACAGGGCTGAAATGACTGAACAACAACAATACCCTTTGATGTTAAAGCCAGTATTCTTTCCATTACATCATGCTCAAAAAGAGCTAAGAATTCTAAGGATTCTTCCTGGACTCAGTCTCTCCTTTCCCCCAATTAACTCCTCTTTAAAAATCCCATTCTAATTCTTTCGTTTTGAGTTTACATCACCCTCACTTCCAAACATATCCCTTTCCCCTCTTCAACTGAGACAACCCTTGTAACAAAGTTTAAAAAGAAATAAAATATCAGTTCAGCAAAACCAACCAACACATCAACCAGACCTGACACAATTTGCAATATTCCACATCTATAGTCTTCCACCTTGAAAACATGGAATGGAGGTCACAGGGTCCAACCATTTTGGTTGGATTTAGAGTGGAAAACACATTAGAGGTGATTAAGTCCAATCCCTTCCCTTCACAGACAAGGAAGCAAAGATATACCGTTGTTAATGACTTATCTTGGGTCACATAGTATGTATCTGAGGGAAGAAGTGAATACAGGTTTTCCAGACTCTTGCCCCAGTGTCCTTGCCACAATACCATAATGTCCCTCTCTCAATTCTTTTTCAGTGCCAACCTGAGTCCTTATTATCACATAGTATACAATATCAGGGTTGGTTTTTTTCCTTTTCCATTTATTTTGTATTCATGTATAATGTTTTCCTGACTCCACTTACTTCATTCTTCATCAATTCATATAATTCTTCACACTCTTCTTTGATAGCTTTTCTTAGCGTGCAATGACATCCCATTATATTTATGTAACATAATTTGTTTAGTCATTCCCCAATCAATGGTTAGGTTTCTAATTCTTTGCTACCACAGAAAGTGCTGCTAAGGATACTTTGATGTATATGGAACCTTTTTCCCTATCTTTGTCTTCCTTGGAGGCAACCTGTCTAGCAGTGAGATTTCTGGTAGAAAAAAATATTAATATCTTTGCTACTTTCTTAGTATAATTCCTTATTGCTTCCACAGTATTAGTGTACCTGACTTTAAATAGTCCCCACAACACTGACTACTTTCCAGCTGGATGTAAGAAGAAACCTTAGAGTTGTGTTGATGTTCATCTCTCTTATTATTGATGAATTAGAGTAATCATCATAAAGCTGTTAGTATTTTTCAACTCTTTTGAGAGTTCTTTATTCAAATAATTCAACAATGTCTTGAGGAATGGCTCTTGGTCTTATATATTTATATATTATAATTCTCTAAATATATTGGATAATCAGGCCCTTATTGGAAATATGAGAGAAAGATTTTCCCCCAGTTGACAATTTTCCTTGTTAACATAGTTGCACTGATTTTGTTCACATAAAAATATTTCAATTTCACGTAATCAAAATTATCTCTTTTACTTTTTGTGATCACCTCTATCTCTTGTTTGATTAAGAACTCCTCCCCCAGTCACAATTGTGAAAGGTACATGATAGAGTTCTCTGCTACCAATTAATCCTTTAAACAATGCTAATATAATCTTCTTAATGCGTTCATGTGACCACATCATTTCTCTGTGCAAAAACCTTCAAATAGTTCCTGTTTTGCTCATCTTCCTTCCTTCCCTCCTTCTTTCCTTCCTCTCTCCCTTCTTTCTTTCTTCCCTTCCTTCTTTCCTCCCTCCCTCTCTTTCTTCCTTCTTTCCTTCCTTCCTTCCTTCCTTTCTTTTTCTTTCTTTCTTTTCTACTTTTCAACATATAGCCTAATAGAGTAGCCAGGGGGCACTGAGAGGTTCAGTGATCTGTCCAGGGTCACATAAGCAGTATGTGTCTCAGATGGGACTTGAATGGACCAATATAGTCCTATCTCAAAGAACTCCCCAAAGACCAACCAGCTCAAATTCCACCTTTTTCCTGGAAGCCTCTGACTATACCCACCTGAGCTGAGATTTAAACAAAAGGAGGAACTTAGACCAAGAGAGATGGGATATACAGAAAAGAGCAAAGACACATAGATGAGAGAGGGAAAGAAGTAAGAAATAGGAAGGCTCTATACTGAGATGGAATTTGCCTCCCTCTAATTTTAACCTATTTTTCCCCAGTTCTGCCTGCTGGGTAAAATCTGTCTTCCCAGACTAGAGGAAGAATGGAGAGAAAAGAGCAAATATTAGAGACATTCACAAAGTTTTGACAGGACTTATTGATTAGAATGTCCTGAAGCCTGTGACCCCCATGATGCATCTCTGCTTGGGTTTCCTAGAGGTGACAGTGGTGATGGGGCAGGATGGTTGCTTCAGGTTTCATTGAGGTCAAGCCCAATGACTCTAAGGAAGGTCAAGCTCATGGCAAGCACCACCACCAGCACTAAAAAAGGGGAGAGCTGTGTAGGACTGCAGGTAGGTACAGAATGATTAGCTTATTATCACATGCAGCTGCAATATTTCTGGGAATAGGATTTGGCCTTTGGACAGGGAGATGACCAAGTTGTGTCACGTCAGGTTAGTGTCTTTCCCTCCATCTTCAAATCCCAACCTTGTCGCCTCATACCTGGATGATCCTCCTGGGACACTGCTCCCCTACACACACTATCTTCCCCGTTAGATTTTAAGCTCCTTGATGGCAGGGGATGTCTTTGCTTTTATAAATGTAGCCCCAGTGGATTAGCACATAGTAAGCACTTTACAAGCTTCTTCATTCGTTCATCCTGCCAAATCATTCCTCTCAGGGCCCTCAGTTTTCTTTATCTGTAAAAGAAGGGAGTTAGATTACTAGTTTCTAAACTTCCTTACTCTATAATTCTGTGTTATAAGTTCCCTTATTATTTAATACTCTGTTTTTCTTATATTCTATGTTCAAAAACCCTTACCTCTTCTTTTTTTCCTTCCTTATTTTTATCAACACCTTTTGTTTTTACATCACTCTAATTTCCAGTTATATCTCATCTCTTCCCCTAGCCATTGAGATATTCCTCTTAACAAAGATATAAAAGGAGAGAGAAAAAAGGCAGCTCAGCAAAATCAACCAACATATCAATTATGTCTGACATTGTATGCAACAATCTACATCCTCATCCGTCCCCTCAGTAGGAAGAGAAGGGAGATGGGTCTTCTCAGCTTTTCTCTAGGCCAGAGCTTTATCATTCTATTTACACAGTGTTCAGTCACCTACTTTTTCTTTCTGTTTACATAGTTGTAGTCATGGTGGACAAACTCAGCATCAGTTCTCACCCCTTCCTCTTCTAATATTCTATTTTCTAAGGTTCATTTTTTGTGCTCTAAAGCTCTTTCCAAGGTCCCTTTCGACTCTGACACTCTATGG
Source organism: Vombatus ursinus (assembly GCF_900497805.2). Lineage (NCBI taxonomy): Eukaryota > Metazoa > Chordata > Mammalia > Diprotodontia > Vombatidae > Vombatus > Vombatus ursinus. The sequence continues at coordinate 15,973,158 of NW_020954564.1, read as the reverse complement.
GCTATATTGTAACATTTTATGTTCTCAAGTCCCTCCCAGCTCTAACATTTTATGTTCTAAGGTCTCTTCCAGTTCAAACATTTTATGTCCCAAGGTTTTCAGTCCCGGTGTTCGATGTTCTAACATCCTCCTTCCCTATTCTATTGGAAAATTATACAGAGATGATATGCATGCAATATACACACATGCATGTATACACACAGCATATACAAAATACATACATACAATGTAATTTTTCAGGGGAAGTCATTGGCAGCTGGAGGGATTGGGAAATGCCTCATCTTGAGCTGAGTTTTGAAGGAAATGAGGGATTTTAAGAGATAGAGGTAAGAGGGGAATGCGTCCCAGGCATACGGGATAGATAGCCCATGTAAAAGCATATACAAGGGAGATGGAGTATTGTATGTAACACACAACAAGAAGGCATCCAACTGGACCGTAGAGTTCATGAAGGAGAGTCATATATACAATAAGGTCAGTTCTGTCACGGCATGTAGCTTGGGTGGGAGGGGAGTAGGGTGTTTCTTTCTCTATGTTTTTCCCTCTTTCTCTTTCCTTCCACTCCTTACGTCTTTATAACATGGTCAACAAGTCCCCTAAATTTTCAGGCCAGAATAGAGCAAATCTCTGCCCATTTTTGACATCATCTCCTTGGTGCCAGTTGACCATAAAAACAAACAAACAAACAACAAATTACTGCAGAGCCTTCTTCTCTGTTTGCATCAGATCTCCCTAAAACAATGAGATGATTCAATAGATAAAGCATTGAATAAGAAGACCGGAGTTCAAATCCTGCCCCAGACACTTAATATTGTATAATCCTCTGCAAGTCACTTAACATCCATCAGACTCAGTTTCTTCATCTATAAAACAATAATAGCATATTATTAAGGGATAGAAACAGCATATATTTTTAATAGCATAAGGGATGATAATAGCACTTCCCAGGGTTGTTCTACCAAATGAGATAATATACGCAAAATACTCTATAAATCTTAAAGGGCTACATAAATGTTAGATATTATTATTACTGTTGTTGTTATTATTATTAGATTATTTTGATGTGGTCTTTTCAGTGAAAGTTGGAGGAGAGAGGTTTGGAAACTTCCCAAGATGAGGTCCCTAAAAAAAGCCAAAAAAGAAAAATAAACCCTTCAAAAGTCAGTGTGGTTCAGTGGAAAGAGCCATGAATTTAAAGTCCGAGGACCTGAGTTCTAATTCTGACTTTGGGCATCTTTTAATCTTTCTGGTCCTCAATTTTCTCATCTATAAAATGAAGGATTAGTCTAGATCAGATCAGTGGTATAAGGGCCATATATTGACTTAGAAAACTACAAATTAACAGTATCTGCCTCATTGTGTTTTTATTCATTTTGTTAAATATTTCCCAATTACATTTTAATCTGATTGAGGACACCCTTAGGAGTATGTTTGACACCTCTGCCCTAGATGACCTCCTAGGTCCCTACGAACTTTAATTCTGTGACTCTGTGATCCTATGATCTGCTTCCTCCCTAGTCTCTTCCTACCCCCTGCCTTCTTCAGTCCCTCCCAATTACTCGACAAACTCATCACCATGAACATACCCCTTGGCATGAAAACACTTTCTTTCCCCAGTTACTCAAATAGGAAGGTATAAATGTCTCAGTATTGTATATATATTATCACAGAGTTGGAGAGCACTTCAAAAGGAGTTTATTCAGTCTGCCCATTACCCAAACAGGTGTCCCCTCTCCTGAATGTCCTGTGATTTCCTGACTTTTACCTCCTCCCTCTAATTCTCTGGCTCTCCTCCAAGCTAGACCTGCAGCCAGTGGCAGACACCGTCTCTCCCACCCTATAAGAGTTGCCACATCCTGTTATCATAAAGGAACTTTTCATGAGAACAAATTAGTTTTCCAGGGGGAACTTTCTACCGGGCATTGATTTTTACTTTTCCCTCCCCAGAATGTATTTGATTTGCAAGGAGAGGCTCTTCCATTCGGCAGAAACAATTGTGTGAAACGGCTAATGTGACAGTTTCATCTGCTGCTGAGCTTTGAGCCCTGGAGCCAGGGAGCCCCTCTCTAGGTGGATGGGGACTAAAGCAGCAATGAGGGCATGAGCAGGGCCAGAATTCACCTTTCTCTGAGTTTTTATATTCCAAAAAGGCATCTACCAAAATCCACCAGTCCAGTAAGCATTGTGGTGGGGGGGGGGTAAGCCATCAGTTATCCAAGAGAGAGGTGGGCTGGTATCTTTCAGTTCTTATGTGCAAGGCTGGGTTAAGTTGTATGCTCAGTACTTAAGATACTGCCCAATCTTAGCTGCAGCACTGGGGGCCAGGACAGTGGAGCCTAAATCAGTTGACTCTACCCCATTTTCTGGGATCAAGGTAGTGTTTAGGACCAGCAGGCCTTAATGAAAAGGCATGGAGAACAAGCAGAATGGTGGTGTGTAGGAGTAGAGGAAACACTGAACTGGGCATTGGGAAACTAGGATTCTAAACTCACCGTTGCCACAGATCAGTTTCGTGATATTGAGAAAGTTACTTCTCCCATCTTGAATGTAATTCCTCATCTACAAAATAAGATCAAAGAAACTTTAAGGTCCCTTCTAGATACAAAATTCTATGACTTTGTGATTCAAGGTCCCTGCTTTCTGTGACCTTTTGATCTATGACCTTATCACATTCTATGTTTTAATGTTCCTTCCTGCTCTAACATGAGAGGTGAGGAGATGTGAGGGGAGGGGATGGCAGCGGAGGGGAGGAACATTCTATATTCTAATGCCTTGTTCACCTCCAATATTCTTTAATTCTGTGTTCTAAGGTCCCTTTCCCTTCTAACTTTGATGTACTATGATTTTATGTTTCACACTCTATGTTCTAAGGTTTCTTCTAGCTCTAATACTCTATGATCTCTGTCCCAGCATCCTCTGCTCCTTCCATTTTTAACGTTCTCATTCTGTCATTAGGCAAGAGCATCATATGGTAAATAGGAGTGTTGTAAATGGGATTCATGTACCAAGTTGAGTTTGGGCCCAATGACCTTCCTAACTGTGTCACATTATGAATCTGAGCCAATGTATTATGGTGGAAAGAGCACTGATCTGGAGTCAGAGAACCCAAAGTTAAAACTTCGCCTCTAACACTTACTACCTTTGTGACCTTGGGCAAGTCAGTCAGTCAATAAGCATTTATTAAACACTTACTATGTGCCCACTACTGTGCTAAGTACTGGGTATACCAATACAAGCAGAAAGAAAGATAGTCCCTCTCCTCAAGGAGTTTACATTCTAAAGGGAGAATAAAAAGAAGCTAAAAAACCAGAGGATTGGGGAGATACATGTACCTGGCTCAGGGAGTAGGAGAGAGAAAGTTCAGAGTACAGCCTGGAGAGGAATGGGAGGCTGACCTAGGCACTCTTCTTCAATGGAAGATTTGGGAGTAACTATCCAATCAGCCGGATGAGCCTTAGGGGCAGTGGGTATATCCAATGTGTGAGTTTTGGAGCTAGAGTGAGGCTCAGGATAAAGAGCTGGGGCGTGATGGAGGAAGTCCAGAGACCAGCCCAGAGAGGGAGGAGGATGACATTAGAGGTCATCTCATCCACATGAGAAAACTGAGGCTGAAAGAGTTTAACTGGCCTGTCCAAGGTCACACAAATGATAGACTTGGAATTTGAGCCCAAGTCTGGTCCTTTTTCCACTGTGCCAGTCTTATCTGTCCCAATTAGATTTCATCTTTAGATCTGCCAGACTCTCCTAGCCTGGAACAATTATTTTTGAACCCTGCTCATTATCTAACTTATTAGCTATGCATCTCCACTTCAGCTGCAAATTTGATGCCATTTATACTTTCTGCGTTCCATTAGGATTCCATGAAATGTTTAAAGTATTAGAATAAAGATAGACACCATGAGGCAAGCAACAAACATTTATGAAGCACCTACTGTGTACCAATATATTAAACAATGGGGATACAAAGAAAGGCAAAAACCAGTTCCTGCTCCTAAGGAGCTCACATTCTAATGGGAGAGACATCTGTAAATAACTAGGGACGTGCATGATCTATAGAAAATAGATGGTACATGTTATTTAAGACGGGAAGATCCTTGAAGACTGTGGTACCAAGGAATCTCTAATCAGAGAGCTGTGAAGGGAGCTCTGTTGCTCAGGGAGCAATAATACAAATATTAATGAATAGAGACCTGGATTTGAATTCTGCTTCTGACACTTACTGGCCATGTGACCATGAGTTAGTCAATTAATTTCTCTGAGCCTCAGTTTCCTCATCGATGGGAATAACAATACCCAGAATACAGAATAACCTTGATGGGGTTGTGAGGCTCAAATATCTGCATTAAGAACTTTATACATTTTAAAGCATTATTGTTGGTGGTGCTAAGTCACTTTTTAGTCATGTCTAATTCTTTGTGACCCCATTTGGGGTTTTCTTGGCAAAGATACTGGAATGGTTTGCCATTTTCTTCTCCAGCTCATTTTACAGATGAGGAAACTGAGGCAAACAAGGTTAAGTGACTTGCCCAGGGTCATACAGTTGGCTGCCAAAGCACTGTATGAACATGTCACTATTATTATTATTAATCATCATTATTACTATTCTACAAAGAAAGAAAGTGAGGTAAAATGATTTGCCCAGGATCAGAAAGTTAGTAAATGTTGGAGCCAGAGGTCAAAACCAGGTCCAGTAATTCCAAGGCTAGTATTCTTTCATTATACCACAACGTCCTAAATAACCCACAGGTGAATAATAACCGCAGTGGACCCAGAGGACATATACATTTGAGTGTCAGAGAGTTTGAGCCATCTATGAACAGACTTATTCAAGAACATAGGGGCAGTAGGTGGCAGTAGTGGAAGGGCAGCTCAGTGACACAGTGGACAGAGCACAGGCCCTGGAGTCAAGAGGATCTGAGTTCAGATCTGAACCTCAGACATTTACTAGCTATGTGACCCTGGGCTAGTCACTTAATCTCAATTGCCTCCAAAAAAAAAAACAAAGATGAAAACATAGGACTAAGAACCTCAGAGAAATAGGTTCCAGTGTCAGCTCTGCCACTAACTCAGTGGGTGAGCTCTGGCAAGTTATTTCCTTTCTATGGACCTCAGTTTCTTCCCCTATCTTTTTTTAAATGAATGTTTTCTTTTTAAATCACCTTCCTTTCCAAACATAATTCCTCCTCCTAGAAAGCCAATCTGTATAACAAAGATCAAAAAAGAGGGTTAAAAAAAGTAGCTCAACAAAATTAACCAACACATCGACTGAATTAACAGTATATGCAAAATTCTGTACCCATAGTCGTCGCCTCTACACAGAAGGGAGCAGTTGCAGTTTGTCTTCTATTCTTCAGGGCCAACCTTGCTCGTTATAATTGCATAGTGTTTTAGTTTTGAGTTTTTTGTTCTTTCCATGTACATTGTTGTTGTAGACATTATATGTATGTGTGTGTTATATGCTTATTGCATATGTATATATGTGTATATATACATACATATATATTTCCCCCTACCCAGTTCTGAGTAATTCACTTTGCATCAGTTAACATGAGTTTTTCCATTCTTCTCTGTATTCTTCATACTCAGTGTCTTTTATGATGTAATAATAAGACCTCAGTTTCACCGTCTGCAAAATAGAGGAAGATTGGACTTGGTGATGTTGAAGATATCTTCTAGTCTCGATGTTCTCCAAGTCCATGCAGCGTGGTATAGTTTAAAAAATAGTGGACTTGTAATTAGGAGACCTAGGTTCAAATTCTAGCTCTGTCTTTTACTACCAATGTCACCTGGGAAGGAAGGAATAAGCATTTATTAAGAGCCTGCTATGTGCACAGATCTAGTAAGTGCCTGAGGGCATATTTGAACTTGGGTCTTTTTGGCTCTATTCACCACACCACCTAACTGACTTTAACTAACTGCCTTGACCTAGAAAAAGTCATTTCCTCTTTACAGCACCTCACTTTCTCCCTCTGTAAAATGGGAATAATAACTTGCACTTTCTACCCTATGCAGGCTGGAACGAGGATCAAATGAGAAGAGAGGTTTACAAATGTGAGTATTTACTCCTGATGTTACAACCCCTGCTTTCCAGGAACTTGTTCAGCAACCTCAGAGAATGTCAGGTGGAAGGGACCTTATAGGTCATGGAATCCAACCCTCTCATTTGATGAAGGAAGAAAGTGAGTCCCGGAAAGGAGAAAGGACGTGCCTTAAACTACACATTGAATGAGTAACAGCGACTGCCCTCCAGCCCAGGCCTTCTGACCAGAACTGAGCCCTCTTTCTATTACCCCATTCTCCAGCTTTGCCCTAGGTGAAGAGAGGGGTTCCCCCCAGCTCTAAATGTCTCCTGTTCCCCTACAATGCCACTCCTAGCCCCTAAGGCTGCTGGACTGCCCAGCCAGGAAAAATCAATAATCTTTTCAATAAGGCATTTTATCCCTTTATATCTATTGTCTCACATAAAGGTTTTACAGGCATAGGAAGTTCCAAAGTGGGTGTAAAAAATGTTAGGGAGAAGGTGAGGCTGCAGGAGTAAATTACAAACTGGAAGCGGTTTGTGGTACCTTGGGAAGGTGGGAGATTTTATTGATGAGTTTTTATTGATTTACCATCATTCCCAGGGTGGACATTTTCTGGTCTATTATACACCACATTCTCGGCTTATTCCCAGCCCGGCACTAAAGAGGAAATATGGTCACACTGACCTTGGCAATATGGAGATAATGAAATACCCAGAATGATCCTTCCCCAAGATTTCACCAGCTAACTGAATGTGGGAGCCAGTGTGAGCTAAAGTCCAGAGAAGAACCAAATTCCACTACTGTGGGTACTTCTCCTTTGTGAGGGCTCACTTCCATGGACTTGCCTCTGTGGGTGCACTCCTGTCTGTTTGCTCATTTCCATGGACTTACCTTCAGAGGCCCACGGATCATCTTGCTGAGTTCACTTCCCAAGGATCACCTCCACAGGTTCACATACATGGACTTATTCCCCAGACTCATTTCTGCTGGGTCAGCTCCATTAGCTCACCTTCATGGGCTCATTTCCACAGGCTCATAGATCATCTCCATGGACTCACCTTCACGGGCTCATGGAATACCTCTATGAGCTCACTTCAAAGAAACAATGTCCTCAGGCTGACCTCCATGGACTCACCTCCATGGGCTCACCTCGAGAGGCTTAATTCCAAGGGATCGACTCTCCAGGCTCACCTCCTCTGGTTTATTTTCACAGACTGACTTCCATGGACTCATCTCCATACTCTTGTCTTCATGGGCTTATCATCATGGGATCTACCTTACTTCACTCTACTCACTTCTGGGGGATCACAGCCTTGTTCTCAGGGAGACAGCATGGTGTAGTGGAAAGAACACTGGGCTTGGAGTCAAGACACCTGGATTCTGGTCCCAGTTCCACCGCTCATTAGCCCTGAGAAAAGTCTCTTCCTTCACCTAAGACTCAGCTGTTTCATCCATGAAACAGAAGTAATGCTAGTACTGCCTCCATCACAGGGCTATTGCAAGGGAAATGCTTTTTAAACCACTGCACAGAGATATTTAAATGTGAGATAAAAATACTCTAGACTATTAAAGCTGGAAGGAGTCAGGAAATCTGGATTCAAGTCTTGGCTCCCCCAAAGTCTTGGCTCACCCATTTATTACTTGTATGGTTTGGGGAAAGACTTGCCTCTTTGGGGCTTATCTCCCCCTTTAAAATGATAAAGTTGAAATAGACATTATTGAAGGTCCCTTCCCTTTCTAAAGGTCTGTCTCTGTGTCTGCTACATCACTTGCAGGGAAGGAAGGCTTCATGGAGGAGGTGGTACATGGGCTAAGCCCTCAAGGATGGGAAGGGCTTTAAGAGGCAGGGCTGGGGGCAAAAGAGATCATTATGGGCCTGGGAGATGACTGACAGAAGGAGAGAAGGCAGGACAAGGATAAGTAACAGCAAATAATCTGACATGAATGGAATGTAGAGTACATAAAAGGGAGTGGAATGGAATGACTGGAAAGGAAGGGTAGAGTTCGAACATGGAAAGCTTTGAATGCCAGAAAAAAGGGAGTAGGTGTTTTATTTTGTAGGCATGGGAAATTATTGAAGATTATCAAACAGGAAGGCAGCATGTTCAAGCCTGTGCATTAGGATGATGAGCCTAGCAGCACATGGAGGGATTGGAGAAGGAAAAGCCTAGAGGTGAGGAGACCAATTAAGAGATGATCATAATAGTATAGGCCAGGGGTTGGCAAATTATGACCCATGGGTTCAATTCAGTCAGCCACCTGTTTCTATACAGCCTGTAAGCAAAGAATGATTTTTTTTTTCATTTAGGCAGGCAGTAATGAGGGCCTGAACTAAGAAGATAGGTTTAGTAGTGGGAAGGAGGGGATGAATGCAAGAGGTATTATAGATATTGAATCAACAGGGCTCATTTGACAAACATTTATTAAGCACTTACTATTTAAGAAAGTGAATGGCAAGGTGGCAAGGTGGATAGAGTACAGGGCCTGGAATCAGGAAGACTCAGCTTTCTGAGTTCAAATGTGGCCTCAGATACTTACTAGCTTTGTAACCCTGGGCAAGTCACTTAACCCTGTTTGCCTCAGTTTCCTCATCTGTAAAATGAGCTGGAGAAGGAAATGGCAAACCACTCCAGTATCTTTGCCAAGAAAACCCCAAATGAGGTCATGAAGAGTTGGACGTGACTGAAAACAACTGAACAGCAACAATGAAGGAAGGGTCCAAGCTTAGTATTAGAAAATACAAAGAAGAGACACAACACTGTCCCTGCCTTCAAGGATCTTACAGTCTAGTAGAGGTAGAAGACATCTATGCAAATAAAAATATTCTAGAAGAGGGAAAATAAGATAAGCTATAAGAAGTGAAATCTGAGGAGAGAGAACTCCCTTTTGGCTGAGGTGATCAGGGCAGGAAGGCTCCAGAGAGGTACCTTGATTTGGAACATCAATAGCCAATCATGAGGGAGGGAGGGAGTCCACTACCTTCCAGGGATGAGGAAAAGTGGGGAATTATTCTGTTTGGCTATCAACTAGAGCTCACAAAGAGGACTTGTACAACATAAGGCTGGCCTGGTAGGTTGGAGTCAGAATATGGAGTCTTGAATGCCAAGATTAAGAGTTTATGCTTTATTTAATGGGCCCTCTGGGGCCGTTGAAGAATTTCGTGCTCACTTGAACTGGAAGGAAGGAGGGAGTAGAGAAGGAAGATAGGTGGGTACAGGCAGCACTTGGTTTAATTAGTCTCCCTATAATGGCTAGATTGAAGAAGGGATAGACTAGAGGCAGGGAAGCCAGGGAGGAGGTTATTACAGTGGCCCAGGTGACAAGGGTCTGAACGCGTGTGGTTGTACCAAGAGTGGAGAGGTAAGGGCAGAGTCAAGAGATATTTGCAGATATAGAAATGATGATTTGCTTATCATTTAGATGTGGGAGCCAAGGTAAAGGATCAGCTTTGTCCTTAAACCTCTTCAGTAAGAGGTGGATGAAACAGATGCCTTTATCCTCTCTCCTGATCTCTGTAGGACTAGGTCGGGGCCAGACCTCTTGGAGCCTCAGAAGACCTTGGATTTTCCATAAAAGACATATTCTCTAAGAACCTTCAGCTTTTTGACAGCTGCAGGAGATACAAGGGAAATTGGAGATGGCCCAGACTGCATAATGTTAATATGTCACAGAATACTAGAGCTGGAAGGGGCCCTAGGTCATAGAAGGTTAGAGGTAAAAAAAAAAAAAGGGACCCTAGAATACAGAATGTCAGAGCTGGGAGGGGCCTTAGAGATCAGCTAGTCTAATGCCTTCCTTTTATGCAAGAGAACTAGGAGGTTTACAAAGGCAAAATAATTTGCCCAAAATCACACAGCTAGAAAACGACCGAGCCTGAATTAAAACCCAGGCCATTTGATTCCATATCGTATCATCATAGAATATTCAAGTTCGAAAGAGACTTAGAAATCAGTTCAAACTCAGCATTTTTACACATGAGGAAACTTAGTTTCAGAGAGTCTAGTGTTCTTTGTACTATGACACGTTGATGCCTCCCCCCCCACACACACACAAAAGAGGAAAAAAGGCACATAAACACCCATGTTGTGGCAATAGGGTACAGAGCCTTGGCTCTGGAGTCAGTGGTCCTAGGTTCAAATATCACCTCTGATGATTACTACCTATTTGACTTTAGGCAAAGTATTTAGCTTCATTTTTTTTTCTTATTTGTAAAGTGAGGATGTTGGACCAGATGGCCTTAAGTTCCCTCCCAGCTCTAGGAAAATGATTTCTATGATCTTATGACCTATTTCTAGAGATAGCATGAGTAGCATTGTCCCAGGAATTCTGAATGACTTTGTCCAAGGTCACACAGCTAGAAAGTGTCAGATCTGGGACCTCCTGACTCTCAGTCCAACATAGTTCACCATACACCCTGGTTCTAGCTCAACAAGCCCTCCAGTCTTCCTCCTTCTCTTCCTCTTCCTCCTCTTCCTTTCCTATCTCAGCTCATGTGGGATCTGGGCAGCTTGGGGCTGAAGGCCCTTTGAGGGAATGGTTAATACAGTAACAATGGCATTAAATCAGAGGCTGGCTCCCGGAAGAAGTCAAAGCAAGAAGTTGTTAATACCTTTATTATGGGATAAAATGTATTCATGATATTAAAGACATCACATTTCTGCCTCCGCGTCACATCTGAGATGGAGCACAGATAAATGATCCATCACCACACGAGATCTACAAAAACCATTAGTAACCATGACATTTTGACGTCAGATTTTAAAAAATTCCCAAGTAATCTTTGTGATTTATGAAATGCTGTCTGGGTTCATCGAGAGAGATCTCAGATTTATCACAGCCTGGTTAGAATTATTAATGATTTTCAATTTGTAAATCTGAAGCTGGTATGTCCGTGGGCTCTCGGAAAAATCACCCCAGGGCTGACAGGCAGAGTTTGTGTTCAAGCTAGAGTTTGGCCGATTACAAGATCTCTCCTTTCCAGCCCCATCTCTCCTCTAACCTTTTCTCCCCTTTTGACCAATGGATCACATAATTTTGGAGCTAGAAAGGATCCCAGGACACAGGATGTTGGAACTACAAAGGGTCTTAGAAGTCATCTAATCTAATACCCTCATTTTACAAATGAGGAAACTGAGGCCCAGAGAGTTTATTTACCCCTGGTCACACGGATAATAAGTGGTAGAACCAGACTTCAAAGTGCATTCTGAAAAGAAATTCTGCAGAGGAACAGGAAGCAAGCCCAGTCCAGTGACAATGCGACCCAAATTTATTGTGCTTAGAGATCCCTGCACCAGCCTTCTACTCACTGATGGTAGCTAACTTCAGTAGCTAACAGGGGGCTGAGAAGCAGCCATTCAAGGCTTCAGACCCATTCAGAACTTGAAAGGAATTAATTTTGGAGAAGAAAAGTCAAGAAGATAGTCCAGAATCCCTGACTCCTCTGAAAACAGGAGGTACCTGGTCAGTAGGTCAGTAGGAGCCCAGTGTCACTAAGACATGGCACTATAATAGAAAGAGTATAGGGCTGTGGTGAGAGAGAATGCTTTATAAATCTTAAAGCAATACATGATATGGACTGCTATAATATTATTAGCATATCACTATCTTGGGAATGTTAATACCTCTGAGCCTCAGTTTCCTCATCTATAAAAATAAGGAGGTTGGTCTAGATGGCTTCTAGGTGCCCTTCCATCTCCAAACCTATAACCCAGTCCCTTCCTTATCCAGGCTTCTTGGCCTCACAGGCATCTCAGAGCTGGAGACTCAGGCTGTAGCCACCTACCCACTCAAGGACTGAGAGAAGTTCCAAGAAAAGATCTGCTCCTTCCCGAACTTTTCTTCCTGGTGCCTGTCTATCCACAGACAATATAATATCATCTAATCTAATATGATACATATTTATATGTATATACAGATTTATATTTATATATACATGTATATATACATATATATACATTTATATATACATATATTTATATATTTATATTTATAATACATAAAATACAGTATCATACAATCTACTGCTTTGTTACCCAGACATTTCCAACAGCCTGAATTTTACTTGAACCACAAAGAAGCTGGGGGTAAACTAGAGATAAATGTAAATGTAACTCTAAGGCAGAGTCTGCCTTATTCTGAGGAATTTTCCTAAGTGGGGGCTCAGAGTTATCGTGGTTATATTATTATTTTATCTCAAATAAACTCCTCAAAGCAGCAGAGGAGACAACCTCATAGACCTGTGGGACCCAGGCTTTAGATGAGTGACCTATTTTAACTCAGAGAAAATGTTACTCCATGATCCTCTGATTTCCAAGTAAGAAGTATTAGACTTGTTGTTCTGCTTGGTGGTAGAGGGCAGAAGTAAGACCCAGGGATGGATGTTACAAAGAGGAAGATTCCACTTCAGTGCATTGGAAAATGTGCTAACTACAAGCAGTATCCAAAAGTAGAATGAGTTGTCTCAGGGGAAGTGAGGTCCCCATCCCCAAGGCATCCCCATCACCCAGGGCTTCAAGAAGACTGATGACTATTTGTTCAGGACCTTCAGTATGCCACTAGACAACAGTACATGTAGAAAAGACCATGGGGTTATTCTAGAGGATTGCACAAGGATTCTAGAGGATTATTTTTCTAGAGGATTGAGCCAGTAGTGTGGTGTGCAAGAAGGCAAATGCAGTCTCAGCTTGAACTGACTTGCATCCAGAAGGAAAGTCCCACAGTACCTTGCCTTGGTCAGAACGAGTCTAGAGTTTTTTGTCTAATTCTACATATTACTTTCCCAGAGGAGAGGACCAGGATAATTAGGGAACTGGGAACCATGTTATGCTAAAACTGGTCAAAGAAATTGGGGATATTTATCCTACAGAAGATTCTTAGGGTGTGACATGTTCACTGTGTTTAAATATTTAAAGAAAGTTTACTCTGTGGAGGAGCAATGAGATATATTTTTCTTTATTCCAGAGGGTTAAGATCAAAGGGTCCTAAAGACATGTCCCTACTCAATTATAATTCAAGCTGTCCAAAAAGTGGGATGTGTTTTCCTTCAGTCAGTAAGTTCCGCATCATTGGAGGTCTTCAAGGAGAGGCTGACAAAAGGGATTCCTATTAATTTATGTATTGGACTATATGACTCTCAGGTCTTTTCAAACAGATTCTGTGATTCTGTGCTTTAAATCCCCTTCCAGCTCTAAAATTCCATGTTCTAAAACCCTCTGTAGCACTAACACTCTATGGTCTATGGTCCCTTCCAGTTCTAAATGTTTATGTTCTGGTCCTGCATTCTAAGACCTTATGTAATGCTTGGGGACACCCTATGACCATCTAATGGAAATCCTTTCTTTCTAAGCTCTATTTTCTAACACATTGTTCTAAGGCTAAGTGAGGGCTGACATACTTTGTTTTAAAGGCCCTCCTAGGTCTAAAGTTCTAAAGTTCTAAAAAAGAGAGCTCTCCAATCATAGCCCCAATGGCCCAAGTGTTGACTGGAGTTTCTCTTCTCTGAAGATCCATAGCAAAGGAAGGTCTATGGTTTCTCCATCAAAACTTCTGGTTGTCTAGCCCCAGATTTTCTCTGCTTTTTCACTTAATGAGAGAAATCCTGTTATGGAAGAGAACTTTCAACCCTGAGGCTGCTTGGAACCATGTTAACCTCCCAGACACCCAAACTAGATATCTGAACCTATCCCCAGCTCCCTCTCTGGTTCACCCTGTGCCCTCTGCCTGGGAGAAAGCACTACTCTAGCAGCACCTATGCTGCCTCCCCCAGGACACCCAACTCCCCATCTCCCAAGTCAAATGTGATTCCAATTTGGAAGTAACATGACAACAGACACACAGTGTAATAACCCGGCAAAGCGACACGGCTCACAAACCGGCCTCAGACTCCACAGCCAATGAAGTTCTGACAGAGAAAAATATGTATTGGCAACATTTTTTTGATCCACAATTCAAAGGGAAAATTGAAACCATATTTCCGTAAGGTTCAGAGCCTGGAAAGAGAGTTCTCAATAAACAAAGGGAGACAGATCATGTAATTCCCTCCTGCCTTTCCATTTGTCTGCCTGTGAAGGTTCAGAAAGAGGGAAAGAAGCAGAAAGATGGAGTGAGACACACAGAGAGACAGACAAAGAAATACATAGAGAACAAGGAGAAGGTGCAAGTAAACAAAGAGAAACTGAGTCAGACAGATGGAGGAGGAATAGGCAAACAAAGAAACACCCAGGAGAAAAAGGCGGATGCAAAGAGCTGAAGGCAGGGAGAAAGAATTGGAAAGAAATAGAAGCAGATCAACAAATTCAATCTAAAATGTGTTCAACTCAACAAGCATCTGCTGAGCAGAAGGTGTAGAGGATGCATGAAAAAGGAGAAACAGAGAGAGGAGAGAGAAGCAAAGGCAGAGAGAGACAGACAGACACAGAGACAAAGGGGAGAGGAACAGACAAAGACAGGGAAACAGACAGAGACAGAAAGAGACAGTAAGAAAGAGGGACAGGAAGAGAGAGACAGAGACAGAGAGACAGAAACAGAGACAGAGAAACAGAGAGAGACAGACAAAGACAGAGAGAGTCAAAGAGACAGAGACAGACCGAGATAGAGACAGAGACAGAGACAACACAGAGACAGAGAGACTAAGATAAAGGTACACCAGGAGAGGTTAGGGTTTTTTGTTGTTTTTCGTATTTACTAAAGCTTCTAACTACTGCTCAGAACAACATAATTATTATTATCAACAACAACAGTAATAATAACCAACATCTATATAGTGCCAACTATGTGCCAGGCACTATGCTAAGCTCTTTACAAATACTATTTCATCTGATCCTCAACAGTAGCACTACCCTTCTTAGGGGAGGGAGAGCTCTGCTCCAGTATTAAAAATCCCAGACTCTCCAAGCTGCAAGGAGCCTCAAAGGCCATCTCTGATAACTTACACCTGATCCAAAGTTCCCTCTACAGTATCCTAGCTTTTGTCTGAAGACCTCTGGCAATAAGAAACTTATGGTCTCAAAGACAGCACATTCCATTCTTTGGACTATTCTAATTGTTCAGAAATTTTCCCTCTTATCAAGATAAAATCTGCCTCCCTGAAACTGCAACCCACTGCGCTGGTTCTGTCCTTTGGGGCAAGCAGAATAATCCTAATCTTTTTTTTTATTTGAGTCCTTCAAATACTTGAGGAAAAAAGAGATCATGTTCCTCCCATGTCTTTTCTTCCTCAAGCTAAATATACCATCTTCCTTCACTCATGGTCTGGAGTCTCTTCATCATTCTGGTAGCACAGTCCTCTGGCTCTGCTTATCTTATCTCCTAAAATGTTGTGCCCACAACTGAATACAATCCTCCAGATGTGGACTAAAGGTAGCAGAGGATTATGGGGCTACTGCCTCTCGTTTCCCAAACACTATATTTCTTTGTTAAAATTGCCTTAAATTTTTTGGCTCTTGATTCATATTGATCATTGGCTAGTTATGTCTTCCCATCCTGTTTTTGTTCAATTTAATTTTTGAATGCAGGTTTAGGACTTTAAACTTATACAGAATTAAATTTTATTTTAGTAGATTTGACCCATCATTCTAATCTGTCAAGATCTTCTTTTTGACTCAGTTCTGTCAGCCAACATGTATACAGAGACATACGCAGAGATACACACGAACCCACACACATGACAAACATCGTATATACACATGTGCATATACATGTATGCACAGACATATTGGTATACACTCATACATTTATACGAAGATGTGAATATGTATATATACACACAAATCCACATTTATACATATAATCACATGCAGACCTAGACACATCAGTATGAGTACATACTAATATATACATATACAGTGGCATATGTACACATACATATAACATAAACATGCAGCTGTATGTATGAATGTGTGCACATACATGTGGGTGTCACATGTTTATATATACATAGGAGAGACATTGCTCCCATACATTCAAAAAAACACCCACATGACAAACACACATTCAATAAAGAACTCTGAGAACTCATTTCACTTCATGGCAGGGCGCTGGGGATCGTTAGAATGTGAGATGTATATCCTGCTTTTGTGATCCACCAGGGGCAAACCAAGAACACGTTCAGGGAGTCCCTATTTTATCCTGTATTCTTTGCTGAATGCATCAAAACTCTTATTTTGCTATAATGTTCAAATTAAGCAACTGTTCAGAGTTGGAGAGGAGCCAAGTGGCCGGGGCGAAGCCAGCTCAGGAATGGGAGAGCTCAGAGTGGCTCAGAAGACCTGGGCTACTGCACTAGGGGATGGATTCCATCACTCGGAGGAAACTGGCCTATGTTCTTTGGGGCCTTGGCTCAGGGTGGGGGATCTTGACTTATCTCCCTCAGTGGGGAGAGGGGGAGGCCTGGGTTATCCCTCACAGTTATTCAGATGAGGGAAGTAACAATAGCACTATTTTCTACTCTGGTCAGCCTCTACTGAAATTCTTAGGTTTCTCTTGGGACACTACATCTTAGGAAACACATGATAAACTAGAGCATGTCTAGAAGAAGGCAGCCAGATGGTGAGGAGACGGAGGCTGTGTCATGGGAGGGTCGGTAGAAGAAAATGGAGATGTGTGGCCTGGAGAGGAACTATCTGGTATTCCATGGAACTACACTTAGCAAACATTTCTATAGCATTTGCTACTTTTCAGACACCTTTACATATATTATCTCACGTGATCCCAAGGATAACATGGAAAGATGAGGAATTCAATGGAATTCCCCATTTGGGGAAGAAGGAAACTCAGGTACAGGGAATGAAAATGACTAGTCTGAAGTCACAGAGCCAGTGTGTAAAACAAAGTTTATAAGCTAGTGTTCTTTCCCCCTCATGGTAGTAGCTGCCTGTGAGGGACTCAATCATTGTCTTCACGTATGGGAAGGGATATCACAGGGAAGAGCAGCAGTGCTAATTTTGCTTGGCTTCCATCTGTCTAAGCGGACAGAATGAGAAACCATGGGTGGTAATTTCCAAGAAATAGATTTCATTTTGATAGAAGAAGAAACTTCCTGATAATGAAAACTAGCAAAAGGTAAGATAGTGAGCTCTCCATTTCTGGAGGTTTTCTGCTGGGGCACTGATGACTGCTGGTCAGGAATGGTGTAGTGTGGGCTTTTTGCTCTGCCAGGGGTTGGGCTAGCTGACCTCTCAGGTCTCTCCCCAGCCCCGAAACTCCATGATCCTTACCTTCCTAACGCACGGCTCTGAAAATAATCCTTCTCTCCTTCTGTCTGTACCAGCAGGGTACATGACAGCTCAAGCTGCATGACTGGGAGTAAACATTACTCTTTGCCTCCAATCCTCAGTTTCTTCATCTGTAAAATGAAAGGATTAAACTAGATAATTGGGACAGCCCTTTCCAGCTTGAAAAGTCTCTGTCCTAATATTCTAAGACCCATTTCATACTAACGTTCTATGTTCTAAGCTTTCCCTCGTCTCTAACATTCCTTGTTCAAAGGTTGTTTCTAGCACCTATATTGCATGGCCTGGTGTATGTCTTCAATGTCAGCCTCATGGATCAGATCAGTCACTTTTTTTCCAGGAGAAAGTGTTATGTTATAGTTGGGAACATGGGTTTTGGGTCAGAGTCTTGAAGGCATCCAATTCTGTTTTCTATTTGCCCCAGCCTATAACCCCCACCAAAACAAACAAGAGAACCATGAGGGAAGAAACCCCAGGTATGGCTATTAGGGCTTAAAGGGAAAACTTTCCTGAATATGTAAACCCTGCCGAAGGGTGATGGAAAGCTTAGGTACAAAGCAGGAGGTTATCTGAACTTCTAGTCTTAGAATAGAGGGATGATTTTGGACCTAAGGACCCCATTCCTATAGCAGGGAGATGGTGAGGAACCCCTAACCCTGTCTCAGGAAAGTGATTGAGGATCCCAGACCCAAATCAGAAAAGTAATTGCAAGATCAGTAATACTCTCCTCTTAAGAAACCTATCGCAATGATTTCAGGGCCAAAGAAGATGGATCATTATGTTGCCAAATATCTCAAGCTCACAGTAAGGGCAAGCCCAAAAGGTGATTGGGGGTGGGGGAGAGATAATTATATATAAAGAGGGTCTATCCCTAGAATAAAAATATAACCACAAAGACTCTAGCTCCACAATTGAACAATGATAATTTAGACAGACACCCTGGTCTTGTTTCAGAGGATTAAGCAGGGCCCCTAGTTGCTTGGTGACAGCCTCTATATGAAGGCCTAGATACTTTTGCTCTCAGAGACCTGAGCCTGCTAACCCAGGAGCATCATATAAGGAAGGTCATGGGTCTTCTGTCCCAGGAGGATCCCCTCCTTAAAATAAGGCATGTAGGTTGCCAGGGAAACCATCTCCTTTGTTAGCATCACCCACCAGAGGGAGGAAATAATCACTGCAATAGTCAGGATGCACACACCGATGCAAACATATAAACTCACTTCTAGGTGTGTGTGCCTAAACTCAAGAGAGATGAACTCCCACCCCAAGGGCAAAGTCTGCATCCAAAGGATTATAGAATATTAAACCTAGAAAAGCCCTTAGAGAACATCTCATTTTAAAAGGAAAAAAACTGAGGCCCTGAGACTTTAAGTGACTTACCCAGCAACACATAGATGGCAGACCTGGGATTCAAACTCAGGTTCTCTGACCCCAAATCCAGAGCTCTTTTCAGTCCCTCCTATGCTTCCACAGGAAGCCCAGGGCTGCGATGGCATTCATCTCCTCCCTCCTTTCCCTCTCAGCCTCTGGTTTCCATAGAAATCTTGAGCCATAAATCCGCCTGCTTGTTTTTCTTATTACGAGTTTGTTTATTTATAGCTCTTAATGGCCTCTCCTGCTGATGATGCCAGAAAATAAGACCAGGGAGAAGTGAACAAGAGCAAGCCCGGTGGGAGAGATGACTGACCAGGCATGTTGGGGTGGTGGCTCCCTTCTGCTGCTGTCCCAGCCTTTCCGGTCAGTCCTGGGAGACTCACAGGACCTAGGGGTTTAGAGTGGGTGGTAAGAGACCTTAGACATTAGGATCAAGTCCAAACCTCTTGTCTGACAGAGGAAGAGGCTCAGGAGGTTAAGTGACCTGCCCAAAGTCACACAACTAATCAGAAACAGAGTTGGAATTCCACCCCGGGTCTCTTGGCTGCAAATCCAGTGCATGGCAAGCTCAACTCAACATACCTATTGTGGTACAGAACAATGTGCTTAGGCACAGGGGGAGATACAACATTAATGTAAGTCACAGCTCCCAGCGCAACTGAGGACTGAGTCACTAATTGTATTATTATATGATATGACATTATACAATGTTATAATATTATACTATTTAATATATTATACCACATATATTATACTATACTATTACATATCATGTGATATATCTAATATAATATAATGTATTTAATATATTATTATACATTATATTATATACTATTTATATATTACAATATACTATATTATATATTATATTACATTATACATTATTACATGACAAGCAAACTCAAAAGGTACAAACAATGCTCTGGGATATCTGTACATCACTGTATACAGACAGGTCAAGTCAAGTCAACAAGTAGTTGTTAAATGTAGAGCAGTGGATAAAGTACTGGGTCTGGAGTCAGAAAGACCAGAGTTCAAATTTGACCTCATGCACTTCCTAGTTGTGTGACTCTGGGCAAGTTGCTTAACCCCTGCCTGCATAAAAACTGGAGAAGGAAATATAAAACCACTCTAGTATCTTAGCCACAAAAACCCCATAGACAATTGGTCTACAGGATCACAAAGAGTTGGACACTACTGAATGACTAAACAACAACAGTGGAGGGAGACCAAAATGTATGAAAGAAAGAAAGAAAGAAAGAAAGAAAGAAAGAAAGAAAGAAAGAAAGAAAGAAAGAAAGAAAGAAAGAAAGGAAGGAAGGAAGGAAGGAAGGAAGGAAGGAAGGAAGGAAGAAAGAAAAAGAAAGAAAGAAAGAAAGAAAGAAAGAAAGAAAGAAAGAAAGAAAGAAAGAAAGAAAGAAAGAAAGAAAGAAAGAAAGAAA
>NW_020954564.1:15937006-15953081 GCF_900497805.2 Vombatus ursinus | reverse complement strand
AAAGAAAGAAAGAAAGAAAGAAAGAAAGAAAGAAAGAAAGAAAGAAAAAGAAGAGTAGGGACAGGGAAAGAAATCCAGAGATTTTGGAATAGAGCACAGAGGGGAATGAAGGAGCAAAAATAACTGGCTTTGAAGCTTCCTTAAAATGGAAGTTCTGGGAAGAACTGACCAATCAGAGAAAGGGGCCATAAGGCTGAAGGATCTTTCTAGGGTAATAAGACTGCAGAACTTCTCATTCCTCATCTGTAAAATGGGAATATTCATATTACCCATGTCACAGAGTTGCTAGGATAATAGAGAGGTATGGAAGGAGAGAGAGAATAAGCATTTATTAAGTGCCTACTATATGCCAAGCACTGTGGTCAGCACTTCACAAATATTATCTCATTCGATCCTCGCAGCAATCCTAGGAAGTAGGTGCAATTATTACCCTCATTTTACATTTGAGGAAACT
The DNA here is from genome assembly GCF_900497805.2 of Vombatus ursinus. Taxonomy (NCBI): domain Eukaryota; kingdom Metazoa; phylum Chordata; class Mammalia; order Diprotodontia; family Vombatidae; genus Vombatus; species Vombatus ursinus. Next base: position 15,952,627 of record NW_020954564.1, on the reverse strand, counting down.
GAGGCAGAGAGAGGTTAAGTGACTTGCTAAGTGACTCATACAGGTAGTAAGTGTATGAATCCAAGTTTAAAAACTCAGGTCTTTCTGACTCCAAGTCCAGCACAGTATTTACTGCACCACCCCAATACCTATAGTACATTATAAACCTTAAAGGTGTCACATAACTGTGAATAGTTTCTCTTCCTCTAATCCATTCTTCATATACAATTCCAAAGTCACCTTATAGGATCACACAATTTAGAGTTGGAAGAGACCTTAACCAATAGTCAATAAAAGTCAATAAACACTTACTAAGTGCCAGGCATTGTGTTAAGTGCTGGAGATACAGATATGAAAAAAAAGATAATCCCTGCCTTCAAGAAGCTTATAATTTAATGGAGGAAGACGGTACAAAAAAGGTTGAAAATCGGGAGAGGAGTGGGAAGGGGAAGATATTCAACTCAGGAGCTTGGCAAAATCATTGAAATCACAGAGTATTGCTGCCAGGTGAGAAATGAACTCTCTGAGCTGAGCTCCTGTGACTTCACCCTCCAATCAGAGGGACAGAGGATGGGGATGAGGTGAGTCCCAAGGCTGATGGGAACTTGCAGGGTGATGAGGTTTGCCCAGTAACGGGCTTCCTGGGGCATGGGAGAGGAGTTAGAGAAGCCCCAGAGTGGGGTATCTCATGTTGCTGCCTCTGGTCTTACTCTACTCTTCCCTTTGTCTGTGAAGAAAGCTTCCCTGCTCCCCATCGGTGCCTTAATCATCAAAGATTCTGAATTAACTGAGCTCTAAGCTTCAGAGTAGGTCGCGTCGATAAGAATGAATGAAACAGCTTTTATTAATTACCCACTATGTGCCTGACATTGCTCTGGGTGCTGAGAATGAAAGTATGTCAGACACTCCCTGCCCTCAGGGAACTTAAACTCCAGTAAAAGAAGATGTCACATAGATGGCATCCCTCCCTGAGCTTTTCAGAGATGGGTGATTTCATTTGGGGAGGCTTAGGCACCTCACTTGCCCAGGTAACTAGGTATTGTTAGAAGAGCCTCTCCCCACCCTTAATCTTTGCCCTATCCCTTTTGCCCCTTAGCCTGAGCCAACTAACCCAGACTCACTATGTACCCTCTTTTGTGGTAGAAAGAGATCAACCCACAGCAGGCAAGACCACTTAGGGAGGAGACTATTGAGGTATATTCTCGGAGTGAACCTTCTGTGCTTTCTCTGTGACTGGCACTGTCATTTTCTATTAAAGGATGAAATGAGTTCTTAAAACTGAAATGTCGGAGATTGTTATGGTAATGCAGCCCAGTGGGAGAGCAAATGCCTAAAGCTTCAAAAAAAAAAAAAAAAAGCCTCCCTCAGGGAGTGGTGAGTTCTCCATAACTGGAGGTCTTCAACTGAAGTTTAGATGAAGCTTGAGGGGGCTGTTGTAGAAGGGATTTCTCTTCAGGTACTCATTGGTTTAGATGGCCTCTGATGTCCCTTCCAACCCTGAGTGGTAGTTTGCATTATTAAATTCTGTTTCCTTTATCTAGTCAATCCAACCTGTCAAAGGTACTTTATCACTAATGTACTCTTTTCCCCTGTTATTTTACTTTAGAAAGCACTATACAGTTTTACCACAGTTTTCCCTCTTCAATGATGCTTAGATGTGTTTCTTCCCCTTCTTTGTTAAATAATATTTCTTTAGCAATTCCAGCACAATTACCATATATCACCCACATTTCACAGACCCACAGGAACTCGGAGATGAAAGGAAATTCAGAGGCCATTTTGTCCAATCCCTACCTGAACAACAATCTCCTTCTGCAATATACTCAACCATGCAAAATACTCAACATACCACACACCCAACATTTAGTCATCTAGCCTTGGCTTAAAGACCTCCAGTGACAGGGAAAGCTCCAGCCCATTCCATTTTGGGACAGTTGTTTTGTTTTGTTTTTTTCTGCTAGGCAATGGGGTTAAGTGATTTGCCCAAGGTCACACAGAGAGTAAGTGTCAAGTGTCTGAGAGGCCATATTTGAACTCAGGTCCTCCTGACTCCAGGGCCAGTGCTCTATCCACTGCACCACCTAGCTGCCTCCTGGGACAGTTCTAGTGATTAGAAAGTTTTTCCTAACATCAAAGCATACATTTGTCTCTTGTCTTGACTTCTACTCATTGCTCATGGCCTTCTGGGACCAAGGCAAAGAAGGCTAGTCCCTCTTCCATGTGACTGCTATCAGGTCTCCACTAAATCTTCTCTTTCCTGGCTAACTGTCCTCAGTTCCTCTGCTGATCTTTGTATGACAAGGATTAAATCAATCACTCAAAAAACACTTGTTGAAGCCTACTACATGCCAGACACTGTTCTAGGCACAGGGGACCAAAGATGAAGAAAGAAACAGTCCCTATTTGTAAGAAGCCTGCAATCTATTTGGAGAAACAAGTCATACATATGTAAATACATGCAGAATGAGAAAAATTTAATACAGAAAAGAGGAAGAAAGAGGGAGAAGGAGGAGAGAGAGAAAAGAGAGAAGGAGAAAAAAGGGAGGAGAGAGGGGGAGAGAAAGAAGGGGAGAGAGAGAGAGTATTTGACACGTATTTATACATTTTTCAACTTTAATTTTATCTGTACCTTTTGGATGGGACTATATGTAATGGTCTGCAAGCTCAGTATTAAAGAATGTGCTATGGAAACCAAGAAAGATATAGAGAGTCTAAAACTAGGGAGATAAACATTCTTTGGTATTCTGTCCTGGCCAGATCCTATCTAAAATAATGTGTTCAGTTTGGGGTGCCATATTTTGGGAAAAGCATTGATAATCTTGAGAATAGATGATACAAGATGGTGAAGGGTTTTGAGATTCATATGACATGAGAACCAGTCAAAGGAAGGGGGGATGGATAATTTGGAGAAGACTTGGCAGGCGAGGGTCTTTGTAGGTGTGTTCAAAGATTTAAAAGACTATTTATTACGTGGGAGAGAGATTAGCCCAGGAAGGCAGAACAGAAAAATGGATGGAAGTTGCAAAGAAGCAAATTTGAACTTGACATAAGGAAAAAAATTCCTAATAATTGGGCTATCCACAAGTGGAATGGGCTACCTCAGGAGGTAGTGGGTCCCCCTTCACTGGAGATCTTTTGACAAAGGATATGCAACCATTTGGAGAGTAGGTGGTAGAGGGTATTTTTGTTCAAGTATGAGGTCCCTGTGAAATCTGAGATTCTATGAAAAAAAAAACACCTAAACTTCTTGCTAGATTGTAAGCTCCCTGTAGGCAGGGATCATGTAATTTATTTTTGTATCCCTAGCACGAAGCACAATATCTTGAATATTCTTCAGTACTTCTGCATATCTAGGATTCCTTGCGTGGATGTTCTCTTGAATCCCCATCCCAATCCCTCTACCCTCTACCCTGCAGACTCCTTGCAGATAGAAAGTCTCCATGAGTTATTATGGTTGAAAAAATTCATCACCCATTGACCCCACAGGTGATGGACATCTCTGTCCTTATCAGGAATGGTCCTTGAATAGTAAACAGAGTTCATGATCTGGTATACTTTTCCAGATTTATAAGAGTTTTCAGTAGAATGTAAACTCCTTGAGGGCAAGAAAAGTCTCAGCCTTTATCTTTGTGTCCCTAGCACCTCAGACAGGCCCTGCTGAGGATAAAATTTATGAATTGAATTGATGGAGTTTGTGCTCCTCTAGCACATAAAGTTTTGAATCACAGACTTTTGGAGTTGGAAGACACCCCAGAAGGCACAGGATCACCAGATTAAGGTCATCCCATACTTCAAATATCATCTCATCATGACTCAATTATGAGTTTAGAGCTGCACTGAACCTTAGCAAGGTCAGCTCCTATAACCCCCTCATTTTACAAATAAGGAGACTGAGTTACAAAGAGTTTAAGTGATTTGTCCCCAACTTTTTTTATTTTACAAATGAAGAAACACAGACTATGAAAGGTTGTTACCTCCCCAGGATCACACTGGCAGTGATTGAAAAAGTCATAATTTGAACCCAGGCATTCCAAATCCCAGCCCATTTTTCTCTCTACTGTGTATTTGCCTTGCTTCTCATGGCCATTGCACTGGTGTTTAAGAGATGTGGTTTTTTTGGGGTTTTTTTGGCGAGGCAATTGGGATTAAGTGACTTGCCCAGGGTCACACAGCTAGTAAGTGTTAAGTGTCTGAGGCTGGATTTGAACTCAGGTCCTCCTGACTCCAAGGCCAGAGCTCTATTCACTGCGCCACCTAGCTGCCCTAAGAGATGTGTTTTAAACTGAATTGAGTTACACTGACAGACAAGCTTGCAGGACAGACAGAGAAATATAATAAAGAGAGTACTGGATTCAGAATCAGAGTACTTGAGGTTGAACCATGTCTCTGATACCTATTAGCTGTAGGACTTGGCCAAATGGCTTAAGAGCTCCAGAACTCAGTTTCCCTATCTGTAAAATGGGGGAATTGGACTACATGACTTCTAAGGTCCCTCCTAGCTATGTCTCCCACAAATTCATACTTAGTGGAGGGAGGCTGAGTAGATATCAAGAACCCCCCCCAAATGGCATTACAGACCCAAGATTGACCCCAGGGCCATGCCATCCATCACTGTACTATAGTGAGGCTCATAGACAATGTGGTAGTCAGACAGCAGCTCCTTTCCAATGAGCACTCTTTCTCCATCTTCAGATCACAGAGACAACTACGCAGACTTGAGAGTTTACATGGGTGCCTGAAGAGAGATAATAAATGCAGGTGTGCTTTTAATAAATGTTCCATATGTACGTGTACTCATGCCAATTCACATGCACAGCACACATATTCACAGGTACATACACAGACATATTCGCAAACATACGCACAAATGTTCAGGCTTCAAAACGGCCCTGGTGACAGCCAGCTGGGGACCCTAAATTGAAGATTTATGAAGAGTATAAAAATGAACCCAAAGCATCTTCTCTGGGTTGGTGCAGGGAATCTCTCCCATCTTAACACAGACTCACAGGTTATTGCTTTGCACCCCCAGTTACCTGACACTAGCCAACTAATTCAGAATTTGCATCTTTATTTACAAGAAAAAATTGTAGGTGCCGAATTATCAAACTTTAATATGCTCCCAGGAAAATGAAAAATGAGAAGTTGTGATCTCATCTAACACTTTCAAATGTGTTTATTAATTCATGGTTTAAATCATAAGTTTCATTCCATGAGAGCCCCACACAGCAATAAGCAAGTTTTAAAATATTAATGAATAAACAATATTTCTCTATTGAAATATAACATGCTTCTTTGAACAATATACCACCAGCAATAAATCAAAAGCAGCCGAAAATTACATTTCATATTTAATACGAGTTGAACTCTGCCTTTTTATAAATGATATCTTTTTTGCTTAATTGGTGTCAGTTTGGATCTAGCAAATTGGTAATAAAATTCTAGATTTCCATATTTAATGAAGCGTACATTTTCGGCTAAATTTTTACCAAGGAAAAAAAATAACTGGCCCTTTATTAGTCTTGGAGGTAGTGAGAGTAGGTGAGCCCTGGTGGGATCCAGGGCTGCTGGCTGGGCTCTCCCAGAGAACTGATTAGTGTCCAAACGATGATTACTATGAGTGTAAGCTTGTGGAGTGCTTCCCTCTCCTGCCCGTGGTCCTTACAACCTTTCCTGGGGTTCTTAACCTGAGGTCTAGAAATTTATTTTTAAAATATTTTGGTAACTATCAAAAAATAATTGGTTTCCTTTTGTAATCCCAAGTATTTTATTTTATGCATTTAAAATCATCATTCTGAGAATGGGTCTGTAGGCTTTGACAGACTGCCAGAAGGGCCCTTGACACCAAAAAGGTTGAGAACTACTGATCTAGGCTGGGACCTTGACTTTCCTTGTTCTTCCATGCCCCAGCCCATGGGGTCCAACTGTAGGTATGATCAGTGAAAGGGCCTCTTCAACTGACTACTCACCCGTTTGTCATCTCCAGGGCAAGTTTGGGTACTACTCTATCCCAACTGGTGACCTTGTAGGCTCTTCTCCCCCAAGGACACAAACTGACCAGGAACCACCTTTAAGCAGGACTTAGCCTTTGGGAGAGATTTCACCTGGGGTAGGATTTGCCCCATATACAGGGCAAATATACGCATCACAAATGTACACATCACACCCCAACCCTAAGTACTGGATAGTACACTCCCTCCCAAACATATGTCCTGGGCTTGGTTCCCTAGCCTGGAGCATGCACAGCCCATACAGTGACTGAGTTGACAAGGTCTAATTGATTTTAATCAGTTCAGCTAAGGACAATGAGCATTTGTGGCCTCATTCAGGAAATCTATCTCCAATAAACAAGTCTTTTGATTCTGAAATGACAGAAAGATGATCAACTGAGTTTTGAGAGCAATGCAGGGAAAGAAGATTGGGGGGAGGGGTGAAGAGAAAGCAGTCAGCTTCTCCAGCTCCAGCTATTTCTGCTGCTGTGACCACTGCCAGAGGCAGGAGATGAGCCTGCTAGTTCAGATCCCAATTACTTCTGGAGGGCTGGGAAAGGAAAACTCGGAAGAAAAGTTTCACTGATGTTTAACCAGCAAACTGTAGCCCTGCTAAGAAGCCCTCAAAGGCTGGGCCCAGGACGTTCCTGGCAGAGGAAGACAATTGGGTAGGGCTAGGATCTGGGGAGGGGTGAGGCGGGAATCATGGGCCTGCCCTCATCCCTGCAGACACCTAAGTGGGGCTGGGACTAGTCATCTCCAGAGGGTAATGCAGGGGCCAAGGCCCCGAACTCATTTATAGAGACAGGTACCCACCAGTGAGGGACTGACATCTCTATCAGTCAAAGCTCTTGACCTTGTAGTAGAATGGGGGTGAGCTACCTATAACTGAAAGTATTTGAGTACAGGCTGGGTAAGCGCTTTCCAGAAATATTATTAGCAAGGCTTCACGTCATAGTGGAAAGAGTGGCTCAAATCTCAGCTCTGCCATTCATAGCTATGAGATCTTAGCAAGTCATCATCATCTTCATCATCATCATCATCATCATAATCATCATCATTGTCATTGTTATCCTTCAGTATTTCTTCATTGGATGGGATCTGTTCCATGGGAAGTGGGTATTCCCTCTACCAGTGCAGATCACAATGGATTTTTCAACCTTATCAACTTGTGTGATTCCTGTACATTTTCCCACAGATCTTCTGCTGAGGATGTACTTGATGTACTAGAGGCCTTCCTCTAGGCCTCTTTACATTTCCTAGGTAACAGTGCAGTACTTAGGCTGTCCATTTATTATCTGTGTAGGTTTATTTCATATCCTGCTACTTTGCTGAAGTTATTAATTGTTTCAATTAATTTTTAGTTGACTCTCTAGAGTTCTTCAAGTAGACCATAATATCATCTATAAAGAGTGATAATTTTGTTTCTTTGTTTTCCTATACTTATTCACTCAATTTATTTTTCTTGTCTTATTGCTATAACTAGCATTTCCAGCACTGTATCAAATAATAATGGGTTTAATGGACATCCTGATTTATCCCCTGGTCTTACTGGAAAATTGATAGTTTATCTCCAGTACATATAATGTTGGATTTTGTTTTTAGATAGATACTGCATGCCACATTAAGTAATGGTCCATTTATTCCTATGCTTTTTAATGTTTTTACAATAAATGAGTGTTTGTTTTATCAAAAGATTTTCTTGAATCTATTGGAATAATCATTTTATTGGTATAATGTTACCAATACAGTATAATTATTTTTATTATTTGTTATTAATTTGATGTATTATGCTTACAGTTTTCCTAATCTTAAACCAACTCTGCACTCCTGGTATAAAACTAACATGGTCATTATGTACAATCCTTTTGATCTGTTGATGTATTTTCTGTGCTTATATTTTATTTAAACTTTTTGAATTGATATTCATTAGGTTCTGTAGTTTTCTTTCTCTATTTTATCTCTTCTTAGTTTATATATTGAAGGAATTTGGTAAGGCCTCTTCCTTTCCTATTTTTGCAAATAGTATATGTAATATTGGAATTAATTTTTCTTTGAAAGTTACATAGAGGGGGCAGAGCCAAGATGGCAGAGTAAAAGCAGTGACTTGCTTGAGCTCTCCCCCAAACCCTTCCAAATACCTATAAAAAATGACTCTAAACAAATTCTAAAGCAGCAGAAGCCACAAAAAGACAGAGTGAAACAAATTTCCAGCCAAAGACAGCCTGGATGGTTGATTAGAAAGGTATGTTGTGCTGGGCTGGGGAGGAGCGCAGTTCAGTGTGGGCGCCAGGCCACAGAGACCCTGGAGCAGGCCTCAGAGGACTGAATCTCGGGCAGCTGTGGCGGTTTCCAGACTTTTCAACCCACAAACACCAAAGACAACTTAGAAGGTCAGTGGGGAAAGTCTGTGACTGTGGTGGTGAGAGAGGAGCGCAGGATCCCAGCCCCATTCCTTGGTGCTGCAGCTACTTCCTGAGCTTCTGGCCCACAGACTGAGGGGGAATTGAGTGGCTGATCATAGGGGGATTGCAGGGATTTCTCTGCTGGTGCAAGATTCTCTTGCTTTGCCCGTGCTTGGATCTGGGTCACAGTTCTGGGTGGTGGTCCTGGGGCCAGGAGGAGCTCTGGCGTGGTGGAGCTTGTAGTGACTGTGGAGAGAAAATCCTCCTCACATTTCCGAGACAGAAAAGAGTGGATTTGGGACCTCTTTTTGCCCTGGTGAAAGGTTACACTACCTCATTCAATCCCTATCCTAGATGGATACATACAATGCTGTCCTAGCTAGACTCTGTCCCTAGTGTCTATATCTGTCTTTTTCCCTGTGCCAACCTGAGTTGGAAAAATGATTTTTTTCCCTCAGATTCTTCCTCAGGACATAGTCTGGAGTATCTTCCTGATCTTCATAGAGGAGTTGTGGGGGAGAGTTCAGCTGGACTTCTTCCTACTGCTCTACCATCATGGCTCTATTTCTCCATGTCAAGTTTTTTGTAGACTCATTTTTATTTCTATTGCTTTTCTCTCTTTTATGAGGTGGTATTGCTTAGCATCTTCCGCCATGCTTCTTTATAATGTTTTACAGTGTTGTCTTTGAATGCCATGCCTCTCCGGTTGCTAAGGAGATAGTTGCTGGCTAAGGTGGTTTTTCAGATCTTTTGGCCTCTTTGTTGTGCCAGCTTTTAAATTCATCACAGTTTTGCAGGAAGTGATCATGATTACTATTACTATCTTCACCCTTTTCTACTCCTCCTTTTTTGATGTCAGTTGCTTGTTTGAATAGATCAAGAGGAAACTGTTGCAAATGTTCAAAGTGCCTCCTTTTCACTATTAGACTTTCTTCTAATTGAATATTGATTTTGACCTCTGCTCTAACTAGTCAATGGTCTGCCTACATACAGACAGCTCTTTCTAATATAACTATTAGATCAGTAACTAGTTATCATCTGTCTGTTAAAATAGAGTTAATTTCTTTTGCGTGTGTGTGGTGTTATTCAATATTCACCATGTCTAGCATGTTCTGACTGTCTTCTGGCAGAAGATATTCATTATATACAAATGTGAAGCTTTAATGTCATCTGTAAGCCTTTAGCTTCTTGCTTCTCAAACTTAAGCCATATTGTCTTTTAAAATATTTATTGATTCACATTGTGTTTTATTTATGATTTTTGTTTTTATATCACTAATATATTTTAATTGTATATCACCTCCAATAAAGTTTCCCTTGTAAAAAAGAAAAAAAAATTTCATATTTTCCAACATATTTTTTATCCCATGCCCATGTTCAAACTCATTCAGTCAATGAACATTTATGTGCCAACCACACTGGGGATACAAAAAGAGGCAAAAGAGAGTCCCTGTCCTCAAGGAGTACTCAATCTAATGGAGGAGACAACAACCAAACAAGTATATGCAAGCATGTTATTTACAAGATAAATAGGAAATAAAAGGGAAGGTGTTTTTTTCCAATTTATTTATGTATTTGTGGGTTTTAACATTATTCATTTTTAACTTTCTTTTTTGAATTTTGAGTTTCAAATTTTCTGCCCTCCAGCCCCTCCCCCACTCGTTGAGAAGGTAAGTAATATGATACCCATTATACATGTGAAGTCATGCAAAACATCTTTCTATATTAGCCAAGTTGCCACAAAAAAGCAGGAAAAATAAAAAAGTGAAAAAATATCTTTCAATCTGCACTCGGAGTTCATTACCTTTCTCTCTGGAGGTGGGTAGTATTTTTCATCATGAGTACTTTGGAATGGTGTCAATCAGACTAAGTCTTTCACAGTTGATCATCATTACAATGTTGTTGTTACTGTGTACACTGTTCTCCTGGTTTTGCTTGCTTCACTTTGCATCAGTTCGTATAAGTCTTCCCAGGTTTTTCTGAAAGGAAGGCACTAAAATTAAGAGGGGTTGGGGAAGGCTTCCTATAGAAAATGGGATTTTAGTTGTGACTTTAAAAAATTCAGGGAAGCCAGGAGGTGCAGATGAGGAGGGAGAGCATTCCAGGCATGGAGGACAGTCAGAGAAAATACCTGGAACTGAGATGGATTATCTTGTTCATGGAACATTAAGTAAGCCAGTGTCACTGGATTAAAGTGGACATGACAGGGAGTAAAATGTAAGAAGACTGGAAAGATATTTATATATGTGGGAAGGAGGGTTGGTTATGAAGGGCTTCAAATGCCAAGCAGAGGATTTTCTATTTGATCCTGGAGGTGATAAGGAGCCATTGGAGTTTACTGAGTAGGGGAGGGGATTGACATCATCAGAACTACACTTTAGGAAAGTCACTTTGACAGCTGAACTGAGGATGGATTAGAGGGGCGAAAGACTTGTGGCGGACAGAACAACCAACACACTATTACAATGACCCCAGTGTGAGATGATGAGGGCTTGTACCAGAGCGGTGGCAGCCTCTGAAGAGAGAAGAGAGCATATTCAAGAGATGTAACAAAGGTGAAATCAATAGGTTTTGGCAACATATTGAATACGGGGGCGGGGGGGGGGGGTGAGAGATATGTAGGGTTGAGGATAACACCTAACTTACAAGCCTGAGGGACTGGAAAGATGTTATTGCCCTTGACGGTAATAGGGAAGTCTGGAAGGGAGGAAGGTTTAGGGAGAAAGATAATGAATTCCCTTTAGGATATGTTGAATTTAAGAGGTCTGCTGGACATTCAGTTTGAGATGTCTCGCAGGCAGCTGGAGATGTGATACTGGAGGTCAACAGAGAAGTTAGGGAAAGATAAGTAGATTTGAGAATCACCAGCAAAGAGCTGATAAATAAATCCCTGGAAGCTGATGAGATCACCAAGTGAAGTCGTATAAAGGGATAAGAGAAAAGGGCCCCTGGACAGAGTCCTGTGGGACACCTACAGTTAGAGAGGATGACCTGTATAAAGATCCAACAAAGAACACTGAAGTCTTCATGTAACAAAATATATAGGGCATTTAGGTGGCTCGGTGGATAGAGTGATGGCCCTAGAGTCAGGAGGACCTGAGTTCAAATCTGGGCTCATACACTTACTAGCTGTATGACCTTGGGCAAGTCATTTAATCCTGTTTGCCTCAGTTTCCTCATCTGCAAAATGAGCTGGAGAAGGAAATGGCAAACCACCACAGTACCGTTGCCAAGAAAACTCCAAATGGGGTCACAGAGAGTCAGATATGACTGAAGTTACTCAATAATAACAACAAAACGTAAGCTTGTTGGTTTGCAGGATCTTGCTAATTTTTTAATAAAAATTTCTTTACCTCTTCATCCCCTACAATTGATGCTGGCACATGAACTGCAATTATCTTCTTCTTGGAACTTGCTTCTGTATGTTGAGAGCCCTGCAAGATGAGATGGCCAGGTGTCCTGAGAAATGATGTTTCTTGCTGCCTTTGGGTACCTAATGAAACCAACTTTGCCAACTTCTTTTGTCTCTCCTATGAAAACATGTTACATTTATCTGTAACTTCCTTCTGTCTTTTGGCTTCATTTACCATGAGAATTTCAATATTGATGTGGCTCAGTTCTTTCATCAATATGTCAAGTTGTGGAATATTGAACAAGGATCTCACATTTAGATGATCTATAATAAGTCAACAATTGCAGATAGTATTAAAAATCCTTTGTGATTATTAATACCCTTCGCTCCATTTTCTGACCTTCTACCGCTATTTCTGAGGAAACAGAAAGGGGCCACACAGAGACATTTAAAAGTTTTTCTTTGTTTCATGGTTTGCCATGAAACGTCAGGTTCTGTCTGTCGCCAGGTCTATATTATAACTTTTCAGTATAGCAGAACCTGTTAGAGCTTTGGGTCCATTGACATAGTCTTCAATAATTCAGCATCACCTCCACTCTACCACAAAGGATCAGAATAGGACTTGTGGAGGAATCATAATACGATAATAACACCATGACTTATAATTAGAGTATATACTATTATATTAAAGTTAGAGGTCATCCAAAGGGTAATGGAGAGGCATGTAGTGGGTATAAGTAGACTGCCACAAATTATTAACAAATAAGTATACAGAAATGGTATAACAATATCACCAAAAAGATTTGTAACATGAAAAGGAGGCAGTCAGGTAATATAGCAAGAGCACGGGATGTCATTCACGAAATGCCAAGAGATCTAAAGGAAGAACCCACTCACCTATCCAGAGCCCGTTGGATGGATCCTTACTTGGGTTTATGGGAAGACATGAATAAGAGTTGTAGAGGTTGGAAGTCAGTGTGGTCCAGTAGAAAGAACCCTGAACTGGAAGGCCTTTGAATTCTACTTCTGCCACTTACAACTTAAATAAATCACTTAACTTCTCTGGCTCTCAGTGTCTTCTTCTGAAAATCCAGGGATTATACTGAATGACCTCTAAGGCCCCTTCTAGCTCTATCTCCATGATCCTGTGAGGTGTGGATGAATAGCTATCTGCGTTATTGGCAAGCAGATTTATCAAAATAGACTACAATGCGCCATTTTAATACTAGTCGACATATACGCAGGGCAGGAAGCTTTCTATGCATTAGCTGATTTGATCCTCCAAACTCCCCTGTTAAGTAAGGACTATGGATTTTATTACCCCCTTTTTATAGAAGAAGAAATTGAGGTGGAAAAAGGTCAATTTATCCACGATAACACAACAAATAAGTGGCAGAGCTGAAATTTGAACCCAGGTCTCTTGTAAATTCAAGCCCAGTGGTCTCACTAATTCCATGCTACATCTCTGGGTCTCAGTTTCTTTATCTATAAAATGGCAGCAATGATCCTTGCATCACTCATAGGATAATTTCGAGGAAAATGTTTTGTTTTTTTTTAACTTCAAAGAGCTATAGAAATGGGAGTGTTTGTTATTAGAGGAGATTCCTGAACTTGGAAAGAGCTAAAATTAGCTGTCTATGCTTCTCAGTAAAGAGAACAGTCACCTTAATTCCAAGAAACAGGGTCATGATTGAGTCCACCTGGGGGTAGAGGGATCATAGGGAATCATAGAATATAACTAGAGGAGAACTTAAGAATCACTTAGCCTCCCCGCCCCCCAACATTGTTTAAAGATAGGGAAATAGAGGTCAACAGAGTGACTTGACCAAGGTCACAAGATCCTCTGACTTCAGATCCAGTGGTCACTCTGTGACATGTCAGATGATAGAAAGCTGACCAACAGAGTTGTTGAGGAAAGGTAGAAAACTTCATAGCCAGGGGTGAAAGTACTCTCAAATTGATATTAAAATATCCATTCTGGGACCACCACCACCACCGCCACCATCACTTTGCCTCCCCAAGCTCTATGTATTATTAGTAGCTTACTGCTCAGTCAAAGCAGTAGCTCACATTTATATAACATGTCCCCAAAATCTTAGTGTGGTTTTAAGCTTTTAATAGCACTAAGACTTCTGTGGCGCCTTGTACAGCTGCCTTAAAGTATACAGAGGTCTTCATGCTCACATTTTATCTTTGCAGTAACACTGTGAGGTCAGGAGTACAAGTATTATAGTCCACATTTTAAATATGGGGAAACTGAGGCTCAGAGATGTAAACTTGACTTGCCCAGTCTCAGTAAATAGGAGGACCAGGTCCCCCGGTTCAGAGGATTTAGAACTAAGAGTCTTTAAAAAAAAATCTATTACAGCCACCTCATTTTTATAGAGTAGGAAACTAAGGCCTAGGGAGTTTGAACAATTTACCTACAGTCACAAAGGGGGCAAAGCTAGAATTCAAACTCAGGTCCTTTGACTTCAGACCCAGTGTTCTTTACAGGACAATCTTCTTTGACACTGACCCTGCTCTGGTGCAGGCCCTTATCACACTATTTTCTCCATTTTACAAGTGAGGAAATTGTGCTTCTAACAGAAGCCCATGTTTACACTATGAGTTTGAGGCAAAGATAGGGTTTGAGCTGAGGTCCTGGTAACTCACAGGCCTTGAGGTGGCGTAACAGATAGAGTGCCAGGCCTGGAGTTGGGAAGACTCATCTTCATGAGTTCAAAGCTGGCCTCAGACACTCACTAGCTGTGTGACCCTGCTTGCCTCAGTTTCCTCATCTGTAAAATGAGCAGGAGAAGGAAAGGGCAAATCACTCCACTATCTTTACCAAGGAAAACCTCAAAATCGGGCCACGAAGAGTCAGACACAACTGAACAACAACATAGTAACTCTAGCTCTCTCCACACCAGGAGGCTACTTCTTATGCAGCTGTTATCATCCCCATTGCACAGATGAGGCCTATGCACACACACCTGTTCTTAATCTAACTGTACATTTCCCAGGTGTTTATGGCACTTAATCTAATGGTGCTCAGGTGTGCATATGTCCCTAGGTAGCCAGCTGCCTGGTTATTTGTTTTTATTAGCTCATGAGTACCAGAATCATCATCTCCACAGCCCACCTTCCCCTACACCCCACCTCCCACAACATTTGCAACAAAATCACAGAATCTCAGATTTGGAAAGAACTTGAGAGATCCCCTAGTGACAAAGCCACAGCTAAACTGTGAACCTCTCTGCAGTTGCCACAGGAGTGGGTGGACATCCAGGCTTCACCAATAGACTTCAAGTGATGGGGAATTCATTTTCTTTCCCATTGGAAATGGGTTAGCAACTTAACTGAGAGAACAAGCCTTAGATCTCACCATAGAAGAAGTTCCCTGAACTTCCTAGTGGAGAAATCTGGGGATAGAGACATGATGGAGATTGCCAGCTCCTCTCTTGATAACTTCTTCCCAGACTATTATTCTCCCTTCAGCACCCTGAAATGGGATTGACCTCTTCCACCTTCTCTCTTGAAGCTAGAAGAGTCCTTCACTCAGTAATGTCTGGAATATATTCTTACATGTATGCTCTCTCTGATTACTGTTTAGCTATGATTTGGATAAATGGGTTTTTTGCTACCTGCTGTATTCATTGTGGAACTAGTTCTTTGTTAGGAAGGGAAACAAACCTTACATATAAAACATGGAGTCCTCTCCCCCCCCATTAATAAAACAACAATCAAGAGTTAGCTTGAACCTGAAAACTATATTCCCTAGACAAATAATATATAAGGAAACAGAAATATATAATTCTAGCCTCTCTCTGAGGACAGCAAAGGAATCAAACTTCTGGTCCCAATCTCCTATTTCCCTTCCTGGCAGAAAATAGGGTTGGGGAAGAAGAGGCTAGAGA
>NW_020954564.1:15841226-15936996 GCF_900497805.2 Vombatus ursinus | reverse complement strand
TTTCCCTTCCTGGCAGAAAATAGGGTTGGGGAAGAAGAGGCTAGAGATGTTTATTCTGTTTCCAATGGGAGAGCGCCATTACTTTGTATTGTTTGTTACATTCTCCTATTTATGTTTTCTCTGATTTCTGTTTTGTTATTAATTGGATATATGGGGTTTCTTTGCCAATTGCTATGTGTGTTCATTGTGGAACTGGTATTTGGTGGGAAGGGAGAAAATCCCTGGATATAAAGCTTGGGGTCCTTCTGCCCCCAATTAGTGAATAGCAATCATAAGTTTGATTGAACCTGAAAACCATATTCCCTAAATAAATAATATTTAAGGAAGCAGATAGATATAATTCTAGCCCAATACCCCTTCCCTCTGCAGAGACCAGAGTGGCCAAGTTTCTGACCCCCCTCATGCTTGTCCTCCTGGTGGGAATTAAAGTCTCCCTTGGAGAAGAATGAGGGAAGAAAAGGCTGGAGATGTATATTCTGTGTCCCTTGGAGCTACTGAACAACACCCCATGCTACATGTGGGGGGCAGCCCTTACAACTTTAGGAAGGCTTTTTTTCTTTTTTTTTTTTTTTTTAGTGAGGCAATTGGGGTTGAGTGACCAGAGTCACACAGCTAGGAAGTGTTATGTGTCTGAGGCCAGATTTGAACTCAGGTCCTCCTGACTCTAGGGCCGGTGCTCTATGCACTGTGCCACCTAGTTGCCCCAGGAAGGCTTTTCTTACATCGAGTTGAAATCTGCCTTCCCACAACTTCCTTGAGCTTTCCTCAGTGACCAAGCAGAACAAAGTCTTCCTGTGCGGCTAGGTGGCTCAATAAATAGATCACTGGGCCTAGAGTCAGGAAGGCCTAAGTTCAGATCTAACTTCAGATACCTACTAACTATGTAACCCTGGGAAGTTTGCTTAACCCATTTGCCTCAGTTTTCTTAGTTGTAAAATGAGTATATGAAATGCTATTATTAGCACCTCCCTCCCAGGGTTGTTATGAGGAGCAAATGAGATTATATTTCTATATGTGCTGCCTGGCACATAACAGGTGCTTAATAAATGTGTTCTTCCTTACTTCCCATCTTCCAATATTTGAAGATAACAATCATGTCTACTTTGTGCTCTTCTTTTTCCCATGTCCCCTCCTCCAGCCTGGTGACCCACTTCTGGATACATTTCAGTTTGTTCAGTATATCTCCTAAATTATGAAATCCCAAACAGAGCACAATATTTTGAATCTGGTATATCCAAGGAAAAGGAGAGCAGTCTAGTACCTCCCTCATTCTGGCTATTGCTTCTATTAATGTAATGCAACCTAAAGTATTAATTAACCTTTTTGGTCATCACATCATACTGCTGGCTCTGATTGTATTTACCTTACATTTCCTAGAATTTTTTTCATTATTGAAAAAATTGAATTTAGCTCTTCTCCCTCCAGCTCCCAATGCAAACTTTTACTTTGAACTTTTTAAACCAAGTGTAAGACTTTACATTGATCCCCAAGGAATTTCATCTTGTTAGCTTCAGCCCATTGGTCTAGCTTGTTGAGATTTTTTTTGTATCCCAACTGTTATCCAACACATTATTAGCTACCTTTTCCTGTGAGCCAATGCCCAGACTTGGGCTATCTTTCCTATTATAGGGACCATGCAGCAGAGCCAAGTGAACTGGTAGGATTTTAAAGGTTGGTGTGCAATATGGTTCCCAATCAGGGGTAATTCAGCTTATGAGGGTGAATTGGATCAAAGCCAGAAGAGGATAGGAGGGTTTGCATTGCATCATAGTGGAGTTGGGAGTTGGAAATGGCGGGACCAACAAACTGGAAGTTCATATGTTTCCAGGGGGAGTGTACCATGGATTTCAGAGTTTTGAAAAAGCATCATTTGTATAGAATGGAAAACATTTTTTAAAGCAACCAATCACCGTCTGTTTGAGTAGTTTTGTCAACTTGTAGGTCAAATCAGAGAGTTGTGTGGAAATGTCATAAACACTTTATGTCTATGTTGTCTCTTTGAACAATAGAACATAAGTTCCTTGCAGGCACTGAGTGTTTCTTTTTTATCTTTGCACCCCCAGAATCTAGCATAGTGCCTGGCAAATAGTAGGTACTTAATATTTGATTGTTGGATTGAACAATAAAAAAACTTGCATGTCTGCTGTGTTTCCACATGTATTTTTTTTAAATGCTGCCAGTGGTATCTTCCTCTAAAGCTTCATCATGTAATGGAGGGGGCTGTGAGTTTTCAAAGACTATATATAGCAATGGAGGCAAACTCTGGGAAAAGCTTAAACAAGCTGGAAAGGCTTCAGAAGTATGTGAGTGGCAAAAGATTTTATAGGTATGTGTGTATAGCATATATATCTATACACACACATATATAGCTAGCTGGATATCCTATAGGTATAGATGTATTTCTGTATCTTCCTCCCTTCTTCTCTCCTTCCCAACTTCCTTTTTTCCATTGTTTTCATTTTTTTTTTCATAAAACACTCTATCATCTTCTATTTGATTTGTGTTAGGGGTAGAGTGAGTGAGCGTGTGTGTGTGTGTATAAAACTCCTACAAAGACTAGCCTACTTAAGGGAAAAGGGGATCCTCTTCAGAAGGTTGGTCACCAGTTGACTTTTTTTTTCCTTTAGTCACAGCACTTCATGAAGACCTATTCTCTAAGGTAGAGAGGGGATATGATTGGCAGAGGGAATACCTATGCTGGTGGATTCGTTGATTGTTTAGAGTCTTTTTATGAAATATCTTGGCATAGGAATTGGTTTATGTACCAAGATAAGGAAAGGTTGGCCCATGAGCTAATTGAATCATGCAAATACCAATGAAGCCATTGTAGAGATTCTTACAGGCAAGTCACAAGCCCACATTAGGAAAACAGTTCAGAGAATAATCTATTTTATAAAGTTTACTCTCACAGAATAACTGCTTAGAGATTAATGGTAACAGTGGTTCTTCATCTGGCTTTGCCTAGATACACTAACTGAAATAGTCAAACAGTTCTATTTATCATAGACAATTTACTGCAACTGATTAACATTAATCTGATTTCCTGTGAGTCAATTTCCTTGAGATATAGTAACTAGGCCAATTACCTGTTATTGACCTCTCTTCTATTATAAAGATTTAGAAGTCAGCAACAGGAATGTATATGTGAGTTCTAAACATTTTAAAAGAAATATAATTTAAAATCTAATTAGTTTTTAGTTGATTTTATATTTCATAAGATTTAATAAAGTCAGCTTAAAAGAAAATATGTGGGGCTTTGTTGGTAATGGTCTTTTTTTTTTCAATGACACCAAATACTTTTCTTTTTCAGATTTTTATACTTGACACTGCCTGCTCTTAAACAGTCTATCATCACTAGACTGACCACACTGAAGAGACAAAGCTGGAGAGACCATGGTTAAATCTTTAAAACTAGAGGCAAGCTTGGTGTAATGGAAAGCTTACAGGTCTGAGTTAGGAAACCTAGCTCCTACTTTTGACTCTATCAAAAATCAGTAAGTCATTGAATCTTTCCCTGACTCAGTTTCTTTATTTATACAGTGAGGTCATTAGATCAGATAATTGCTAAGCTTTACTAGTCTACAATATTCTCTATATACTTATGTCCCCCATTAGAACGTAAGTTCTTTTTGAGGTGAGAATTATATTTGTATACCCAGCACCTGGAACAACGCTGGCCCAGGATAGGCTCTTAAAAAGTACTCGTTGATTGATTATTTCAAAGTTGCTTGTAAGGTAAGAATCAGCCAATTACTCTTTGTATTTAAAAAGATGCATAATCCCCGTTAGGATAACTCTTCCCCATGTTTTGTGGATGACAGTAATTTCAGCTAATGGCTTCAAATTGAACAGTAAGAAATTATAGCAACATTTGTTCATGAAAGCAAAAAGTTTATTCATGTTTGAAACTACATATAACTACCACAAGGAAGACTTTTTCAATCCAGGGTGTAATCCAGTTAGAAAGTAACACGAAACATTTTTTTAATACATTAGAATCACTGCCACAAATTATTTCCATGACTCAATCAGGTTCAGAATCGCATACAATACAAAAGAGAAAAAGGATAGGGGGCCCCGTTACACAGGGTGAAATATACAGTACTGAATACTGAAATCTGTATGCATCACAATTTTTTTTTGCGTGGATTAGTAACAAGATGAAGAACATTCAAAATGTTTCTCAGTATTTACAACAGTTTCACTGATTCCATGTTAAATTAAGACCCAATGTTCCCACGTTAGGTTTTTTTTTTAAGTTGCAAATGCAACCCTGATTTTGTTTTTTGTTTTGGTGTGTGTGTGTGTGTGTGTGTGTGTGTGAAAAGATTATAATGTACATTACATTTCATGAAGGGAAACAAAGAGTTAATTACAAGATGCAAAAAGATAAGAAAGACAAACTACAGCGTGAGTATTGTTCAGAGGTAGTAAGTGAGCACTCTAAGCTACAGAACATGTTGAAATTCTATTGGTTTGTATGAGTTCGCATGAGGTAATAAAGCTGTGTTTTGATTGGTGAGATGTATAAATACTCTTTTGCTACACTATATACAACACTCCATATAACGGTGCCTTTTTGTTGCCAAGAGGAAGTAGCAAATCTTGACAAGTCAGTGTGCAGCGCCTGGCTCATACTGTAAAACCCCCAGATCTCAGCTTTCACAAAACTAAGCAGCAACCTCTTAGAACAATCTACATCCATGATTAAATTACAGAGTAGACTCTGGGCACTGATGCTTTCAGAGAGAGAAAAGATGCTACCAGTCTCTGATCAAATTATAAAGGAAGAGATCACAACAAAAATGTGACGAGGAAAAATTCTGAAACACAACCATCGTTTACTGCAATAACCGAACAGTCTCTTTATTCCAGCTTTCTAAGAAATATGAAAAGATGAAATATGATGGAACTCTGTGATTCAGTTCGGTTTTCTGATGGGAATATGCCCGAAGGTAAATTTCAGTGAGGTGTATGTATATCTGTGTCTGCTCCCACTATTGAGGTTAAACTTATATTGAATTTTTACTCTTAAGGTCAAGTAATTGGCAACTGTGAAACCATTCACGTGAAAACAATTGATAATAAATTAGAATAAAATAGCTACAGGGCTGTCAATAATGCTAAGTCTTGGCCTAATTGGATAAAGTGCTTTTTAATATTGTGTATTTTTAAGTATAAATACAAATGATTATGAATCCTTAAAAAACATGGTTCCCAAGTTCTCTAATAAGACAAGGTTTTACAGTAAAGCTGTAGATGGTGGGCTACCAAAAACGAAAACAAAAAAACAACTCTTTCCTTTTCCTCCTATTGCTCTGAATGCACTTATCAAAGCAGATCAGCTCAGGGAAAAAGTGTTGCTAGGAGATTAGTTAGAGGTATCAGAGTGCACACTTCCTGGGCCTTCAGTAGGGGAAGTCACAGAAGATGGAGTTGTTGCGTCTTGCCAGCCTCCATTAGCCTGGAATAGGAAACAAAGGTTCAGCTCATATACTTTCACATATTAATTTTGTTCCTACCACTGCCCAACCCCCTGCCAAGTTGGAAGCTTATACATTTGGAACTGGAAGGGACCTTAGAGTTAGCCCATGTAGGCCCTGTGACACGTTGGAGCAGGAAGTCACAAGGCTTAGAATAAAGAGACCTGGCTTCAGACCCTGCCATAGGCACTCACTCTTACTGGCTGAGTTCACTTGACCTCTCCTCTCAGACTCTATTTCCCCCCCTGTAAAATGTGAAGGATCACACTTGCCCTGCTTCTGCCTCATGGGGTTGTTGGGAGGAAGGCATATCATAAAGCCCTATTGAGATGTTAGCTGTTGTCATAGAGTAACACCCAGATTTTATGAATGAGGGTCCTGGGATTGAGACATTAAGTGATGAGTCTAACATCGGACAATAAGCAGTAGGATCTGACCCTGAGACCTGTGAATCAGATCTAGTGTTCATCCTGAGACACCAGTATCTTACATCAGCTGCTTTAGTAACAGGTATTTTCTGAAGCATTTGCTGGCAGGCAGGACTTTGTAGAATGTGGAATTATGTTGAGACCAGATGTCCACAAAACATGGCCATTCCACCATGTGATGATTTGGTGATAAACTAACAAGTTGGAGAAGGGACTCTGCCACACAACTGTCGGCAGGAATCCACCAGCTGCCAATTGTTGGTGGTTAGATTGCTGTTCAAAATAAAATAATTCTCAAAGAAATCTAAGAAGGAGTAGTAAGGAAAGCAAGCTTGTAGTGCAGCAAGACAAGCACTGGATTTAATCAAAATTTTAGATAGAACACTGGACCTGGGGTCAGGATGACCCGAGTTCAAATCTGGCCTCAGATACGTATAGCTAGCATGGCCCTGGGCAAGTCATTTAACCTTTGTCTACCTTAGTTTCCTCATCTGTAAAATGAAGATAAGAATAACACCAACCTCATTGGGTTGTTATGAGCGTAAATTGAGATAAAACTTGTAAAGCATTTTATAAACCCTAAAGTGCTATGCAAATGCTAACTATTATTATTATTATTATTATTAATTATTATGAAGATGATGATGATGCAGCTTGTGCTCAAAGCTTGCCTCTGCTGCTTACTACCTGGGTGACTTTGGGCGAGTCATTTTACCTCAATAGGCCTCAGTTTCTTCATGAGAAGGCTGGTTCAGATGACCCATAAAGCCCCTCTCTGCTCGTGTGGAAAAAAAAAAAGCACTAGATTTGGAGTTAGAAGATCTAGGTTCATATTCCAGTTCTTCGACTTCCTAACAGAGTGACCATGGGTAAATCACCTTTACCTTCTAAGACCTCATTTTCTAATGCAATAAAAGGGGGACAATTATACATGCTTTCTAGGCTAAACGTGAAGATCACATGAATTTGTGATCTATCAAGAGCTTTGTGAACTGTAAAGCACTATAAAAATGTGAGCTATTAATGAGAGCTTTAGCTTGGACAACATGTGAACAAAGCTCTGATCTCTAGGAAGCCTAAACTTCAAACCTAATTCCCCTTCCTATAGAAAAAGTTCAGCATCCTTTCTGGGCATGTCTGACAGCCACCCGCTATAACCTCTTGTGAATGTAGGCCAGAATTTCCCTCCAAATTGGATCCTCTAGAATAAAAATGCATGAACTGTGGAGAAACACACACCATTCAGATCTGTTTTCCAATTATCTATAAATGTAGCTCCCATTTTGGATGTTACTACATGTCTCCACATGCCGCTGGCCCTTCTTGCATCCAACCTGCATCAGCAATAACAGTGCTCAGAAACAAATTTGCCTTATGTCTTGGCCTATAGAGGCAATTGCTGAAATCAATGTCTGATCAAATTTCTGCTGTGGCAGACAGCTTGTCGCTACATATTTTTATGTCAGTCAAGAAGAGGGAGGTGCTGGGCTTATGAGTTGGGGAACACTGAGTGGAAGTGACGGGGCAGCCCTTTCTAGAGAGACAAGGGTGAGCCAGGCAGACTCCAAATGCTTAGGGCACAGACTAGCCTTTGCAACAACACTACCCCCAGAACACAGGCTTGCCAATGCACCAAAGGTTAGTAGGTACTAATACACTATAGGTGTGGCTTGCTACCAAAACAACCCCACTGCTCCAAATTCCAGTTTGCATATATTTTAAAAAAAAGATGCATTCTCAAAAATTCAAACTATCCAGGAGCTGATGGATTTGCCAAGGTTTTTGACCCAACTTGGGTCTAGATTGTACTGCTTTCATATTATATTTTGTATAGGAACTCTTTTCCTACATGGCATGGTATAGCACACTTGATGTCAGAAAGCCTGGGTTTGAATACCAGCTGATCCTTCTTAAATGTGTGGTCATAGGCAATTCACTTCTCTAGGACTCAGTTTCTTTGTCTCCAAAATGGGGATAACAGAAATTTAACTGGCTCTCTCATGGCATTGTACTACTGAAATAAGAATGCTATTATTTCTTCCTTCAGGAATCATTCTAAGGAGTTCTCTGTCTCCTGATTAATTATCAAACCCTTCTAAACATACATTATATAACATTGCCCTGACCAACACTGTTCAATAGTGTTATTAACACAGTATAACCTAAATTCAGACCATTGCAAAACCTTACTATCACAGCATTTTGAGAGGAACTGAGCTAGTTCTTGAGCCCAACATTACCATGGATCCAAATCCAACTCCATTCCCTTGTCCTTAGTGCTTAAAGTTATTTTTTTTCAAGAATCAACTAATAGTAATAAGTAGAATAAGCCTGTAAAAGATCCCTGAATTTGGAGTCAGGAGACTCCTGGTTTCATATCCCAGCTCTTCAATCAACTCTGGGCTTCGGTTGCATCATTCAGAAAACAAAGGGTTTGGGGCCTTTAGGTCCCTACTAACTCTAACTCCCATGATCCTATAAAGCACCTTTCCTTCCCCCATAAGAGAGACAATTGCAAATAACCCACATGGAGCTTAATAGTATCAAATGGAAAGAGAATTTCCAAGCCGGCTGCAGAACCATCTTATGTTTGAACACAAAACAAAACTAGAAATATCCTCCCCTTTCACACTCCCTGTCCCCACCCCCAGAATCACAATGATGCTTTAAATATCTCCAAAGCTCTGCACATCCATTTGGATTATAAAAAATGTTCTTCCCAATATAGGAGGTAAGTTGTTTTTTTCAAGGTCTGAAAATCGACTTAGAAACAGAAAGCCTCTTGTGCAGATAAAAGTCTAAAGATATTCCATCTGAAGTAAACATCATTCCTCTTTTATCCAAATTTATAAACAACAAATGTACAATATTTTTACCCAGCTTAGCAGCTGGAGGAGAGGTTGTCAGCATGCATTCTTTTTTTCAAAATAAATTAATCCTTACTCTGGTGGTTTGAGATTATGCACTGTATTATACAACAGCGCCTTATCAAGCCTCATCAGTGAAGATGGAATTCATGTCTGTAAAATGCTGCAGGCAATCACAGTTTCATATTTTATCATGTTGATAAGGATATCGCAAATTCTCTGAAGCATTTCAAAATGCTTAAATGAAAAAGGAGAAATGCAACTAAAAGGCTTTTTATATGGTTTGTTGTGGGTTATTATGAGTTATTTATAAACCCCAAAAAGAAAGATTTGACATTTCCAGTGTAAAAGATTGGAGTATTTAATAGTACATTTTTTTTCTCTTTCCAATTGAACATCCTCAATCACTTTAAAAATCATTAATATTTACTCTTCTGTCAAGCAGAAGCCTTAAAAAGGGAGAATCTTTCCAACTCTCTCACTGACAATAACAACAACTCATATTTATCTAGTGCTTTGAGATTGACAAGGTGTTATCCTCAAAACAGCCCTGTGAGGTAGCTAGTGGAATTATTTTCCCCATTTTATAGATGAAGAAACCGAGGTTCAAAGAGGGATTTCCCTATAGTCATCCAGCCAAGAAGTATCAGAGCCAGGATAAAAAGCTGTATCCTGAGTACTTCATGTCCTCTACCATTTCAGGCTCTCTGACACTTCTCTCCAGTCCCTCTTAGCAATACCTGATGATCCATTTGCCCAAAAATTGTGGGTGTATGTGGGGTTGAAACAGGGAATGACAGAGAATGCTGAATTACGTGATGTTGTCAAGTTTATGAGAGGGAGGAAAAAAGAAAGGCTTCTCTACGTGTCTGTTTCTGTATCTGTTGCTTGCTCCTTCCTTTCTTCCTTCCTTCCTTCCTTCCTCAAATTTAAAGCCTTGGAGTAGGAAGAATCGAGAAACAATATGATACAGTAGAAAAAAACAATGGATTTGGACTCAGAAGATTTGGGTTCAAATTCTATATTTAAATTCTTACTAGCTTTATGACCTTGGGCAAGTCACCAACTTTTCTAGACATCAGAGTTCATCTCTAAGGTTTCTTCCAGCTAAAAATTCCAACTATGTCACATTTTGAAATGTTAAAATTATTTCTCCCTAAAACCTGCTAAGCCAATGGAAATTTAAAATGAATTTCATGCTATCGGCTGATCCTTTATTCAGCTGTCTCATAAGAATGGAATTCTCTATTGTCAGATAAAACTTCGGTAATACAATTTTTTCCATGTTTTGAGAATTAGCTATGTGACCTTGGATAAGTCACTTTTGTATGGGTCAGTTTCCTCTTCTGGTAAATAAGGGGTTAAACCACCTGATCTCTAACGTGTTTTCCAGCTCTGTATGTTTAATAACCTATGTTGTAATATTCTATGTTCTAAGGCCTCATTCAGCTTTAACATTCTCTGAGTTCACAATGCTTCTCCTGCTTGAATCTAAAAATATAGCATGAGCTATGCCACCTACCTGGAAAAGAGCACAATGAACATAAAAGAATTTATAATATGCTGACCTTCAGTAAAGAACCTATAAATTACAAATGTCAATGGGTGTTTGGAGTCTAGTAAGCATCTTAACAATATCCAGGGTCTCATCTCCTTTGGCCTCGGTTCATCGGAAGAGCCTCCAAATAAGAAAAATCCACAACTTTTCCTTCACATGTTAAATCCTTCATCACAAGGAAAGGGATGGGGGTGGGGAGGGGAGGTTTTTTCCTCCATTACAAATACTAAATAAGTGAGCAGCAAGCCCAGGGGCCATTTAGTTGTCACTGTGTTTGTCTGACAATGCCTATGGCTCTTCCAAATAATGCTCCCAAGGGTACTCACATTTAAATTATGTGGACTATACAGTGAATTTCCTCCCAGGCCATCACTGTAGCCTCCCGTCTGATTGATAACATGACGGAGGGTATCCACCTGTGAGATGAAACAGAATTCATCATCCCAAATCTATTAAAAGATCATCACTTACAAAAGGAAACATTTTGAATTATGTGTGCCATAAGGGTTTAGCATCCTCTATGAAAGACAAATTTATCAATCAAAAATGACTGGCAGAATTTCAACAATTCCTTGCATATTTAAACTCACATCTTTGTTTGCTCATGCCAGCAAAACAGTTACACCTTTGTGGCAATGCAAATGGTAGGTTCCACTCAATGTGGTCAACAGCAACCATTTGGGCGTGGCTGAAAACCTCTTTATGAATGTGAGTTTGTGCACATGATCACACACACAATAGATGTATTAAATACCTTATCGGTCCAAATATAGGCTACACTCTTTTCCCAAATCTGAATCATACAATTCCTGAGTGTAGCCTATAATCATGCTAAAATCAGTATATACCAAACAATAACCAAATTGACAAAGACAAATAAAGCAATAACGATTAAAAAAAACCATCTTTATTGCATTTGAAAAATATTTTTAAAAGACTCAACTCTTAACAGTATATTTTAAGATAAATTTTGTGTGATTATTTTTCAATGTTTACCTATAGAATTTTTTTTTCCTTTCAAAGAGATGTCCTCTTAGGGATATGTTTTATATTTAGGGGTGGCCTATATTTGAACCAATATGGTAGGCAGTTGTGTTGAGAATGGAAAATACTTTGGCAGCTCAGGTTTTTGTGGTTCTGACTTAAAAAAAAAAAAGGACAATGAAACATCATGTTTTAAAAAAAGGAAACCCAACAGTTCTCTCAAATTTAACTACAAAAGTAAGAGGCACCAATCCCCCCCTGCCATGAGCTCAAGCCAGAGCCGAATGCATTCACAAAGTTTGTCAGGTTTGAATCTTCAAAAATCACTGTTTATTTGAATTCTCATTAAATTATATACTGGGGTTGTTAGGGCTCCGACACTTAGTAGCTATGTGATTTTAGGAACTGAGCCTTAGGTTCCTCATCTGTGAAATGGGAATAATAATCCTTGCACTCCCTACCTCACAGGGTGGTTGTGAGGAAAGCGCTTTTTCAACCATAAAGCGTTATAGAAATGGGAGCTATTATTATTAGGTCACATTAAGAAATAGAAAGTATAGGTTCTGCAGAGAAGTACAGAATGTTTCAGTGGAGCCAGAGTAAGGTGGAGTTTTGAGCCCAAACCCTACCCTGATAGAAAGGCTCTAGTTGGAGGGCACTTCTCCTACCTGTGATTGCACATTGGCTCCGACTTGGGACCCTTGGTAAGAATCCCCATTCAGACTCTGCATGTTCATGAACATGTCCCCAGAATTTGGGAGGTTAAAAGAACCAGAAGAACCTAGAAAGGAAAGAGTTAAGTAGCTGAATAACAGAGAGCTACACACATAACCCCCAAAGATCTAGAGGCAAGAGAATTGAGAACAGGGAGAGGAGGCAGAAAAGGAAAAGGTTGTGCATAACATAAATGTATCAAAATCTAAGAGAATGGAGAGCACCTGCATGGGTTCAGGTGCTATGAGAGAAAGATAACCACTTGAAGGCCTTGCTTTTGAATCCAGTCCTATTAATGGGTAATGTTAAATACAAAATACAGCCGTCATTGTCCTGGAACTTTCCTTTCTTTCTATGCCCATAAGTTAATTATTTAAAAAGGCCCTTCAACATCATTAACTATCATGGTGGACAATTACCCAGAGAAGAAAAATTTGTTTGAAGTTCGATTTTAACAACAAGTTCTATTTTAACTTTCCCCTAGAGAGTCACAATGTTCATGTCCCATTAAAAAATACTCTGAACTTTTACTTTTGTGTGTATATTTAAAAGGTCTCCTTAGGAAGGTAATGATCCTTAATTGCCAATTAAGTCAATTTGTTATTGGGGTACTAGGATGTCTTTCATTTTTATTTAGGTTTGCCACAATTTTTAAATGTTCTTTACCCCACTGTAAAGTTCACATCTTTGTGAACTTTACAGTTTTGGCCTAAACTTTGCTGCAGTGTGATTCCAGTGCGGCTGCACTAATGGAGAAGAAATGTGGAAAGAACCAGTCAAAAGACTTGAGTCCAGGTCTACTCTACCACTTAATAGGTGTGGTACCTTGGGTAAGATACTCCACCTCTGGAGCCTCTGTTTCTTCATCATATGGGCCAAAGAGTATTTGTGCTATCTAACCTTAGAGTTGGTATGCAGATCAACTGAGATCATGAAAGTAAAACACATCATAACTATAAAGTTCTTGAGAAATGTCAGATATTATTATTGATATTAATAATACCCCCAACTTTAAATCCTTGATTATTATTATTCACACTACAAAAATGGTATGTGAGTAAAAGAAGTTGAAGTGGGCAAAATGTAATGGAATTGTAAAATTAGCAGGACCATATTTTTGGGCAGCTAGGTGGCACAGTGGAAAGAGGACCAGGCCTGGAGTTAGGAAGACTCATCTTCCTGAGTTCAAATCTGGCCTCAGATAGTAGTTGTGTGACCCTGGGTAAGCAAGTCACTTAACCTTGTTGGCTTCCATTTCCTCATGTGTAAAATGAGCTGGAGAAGGAAATGACAAACCAGTCCAGTATCTTTGCCAAGAAAACCTCAAGAAAACTCATGATGAGTCAGACAAAACTGAAAAACAACTAAACAACAACAGTACTTAGTTATGTTATGTACAAAGTGCTTGCAATAAACTCTATTCTCAATTGCATTAAGCAGCCAGCAACATGTACATTTTCCATCTCTGATATTTCATGCTTTCAAGAGTTCATTGTTAACCCTTAAAGTGATATGTTGAACAATAAATAAAACAACAATTAGAGATGGAACTTGGCTTGTTTGCTTATTGAATAAAAAGACTTTTACTGAAATGTCTAAGAAAAAAAATCCCTGAGACTCTTCCAACAAAAAGTAAAGTTTTCATTATAGATAAATTGATTTACACATGCCTTTACAAAATTGTAATAATATGTAGTCAAATTTGGGGGGTCATTCATTCATAGAATCAGAAATTAAAATGGGAAAAGACCTCAGATCATTTAGTCCAATCCTCTCATTTTATAGATGAGAAAACTGAGGTCCAGAGAAGTCAACTGACTAGGAGACTATCTGTTCTAACACCTTAATTTTACAAATATGAAAATTAGGGCCCAGAGATGACAAGTGACTTGCCCAAGGTCACAGAGTTAAGTTTAAGGAACAGCCAGAACTAGTACCCAGGTCCTAACCTAAAGTCTAGGGTGTTCCTTCCATTATCCCAGGCTGCCTCTACAGACTAGATAAGCATTTGAGTATTGAAGAGAATTCACCACACATCCACATGTGACCATTCTTCCCTGCTCTGCTTTGTGTGTTGTATGTTATAAAGCTTCCTGTACCAGATAGGAGAGAGAAATTCTCAATACCTACCAGAATTTGGTGTAGTGGGTGAATTCGTCTGATTATTCTGGACTGCTGCAGCCACAGCATGTGCAGCGGTCACTGCTGTTTTTGCAGCATAGAGATTGGCTTCTTCCTGAAACTTCCCTATATTCTTCTTGTACCTGATTCTCTTGTTGCCAAACCAGTTGGATACCTACAGATTACAGGGGTGGAAGAGGGGAAGAGAAACCAAAGCAAAAAAAGTCAAATCAGTATGACTACCCAAGATAATGTTCTATTCACTAGTCTTACTTCCCAGGCCTGAAACCTTACAGTTATAATGATCAAGAATCAATTGTGTGATATTATAAATAAGAACATGATATAGTTTTCTACCTCTCTTGCCAAGTATGTGTCAATGTGTCAATGTGTCAATTAACCTTTTAAAACAAAAAAAATTTATCTTGGATTTGCCCAATGTGATTAAGTGGCATTCATCGCTGTTCCCAAGGTCACATTTATCAAGGCATTGAACCTTTTAATTCTCCAAAGCACCTGAAAGGGATAAAGAGGTTGGGGTGAGGGTGCAAGGGAGAAATACTTGATACCATGCTCCACATATTGCAGGTACTTAATAAATTTAGGTTGAATTTTTTGATTAATTTTGTTTAAAAAAGAATTATTCCACTAAAGCTCTCCCCTCAACATGCCTCACTGTGGCATGGAGATGACCCTGGGTTTTTGAGGGCCATGCGCATGAAATATAAACTCATAAATCCTATGAAGCTGAAAAGGCTTCAAGGATAGGTCTGCTGATGGAAGTTTGTAGGCCTGTCCTCTGAGCACCTCCCTTAGTGTGGGGGAGCTCATCACCATAAGCATTGTCACCAGAGGATGAAATACGTTAGCCTCAACAACACATAAAACCGACTTCTAATACATGGAAGGTCTGTGACCTGCACCAGGAGAGTGCCCACCCTGATAAAGCTACAGCTCTTGTTAAGTATTGAAAAAAAAAGAATAAGAGATATTTTGAAAAGAATGAATTGTTCTTTATTTCTGGGCTGGAACAACCTTGGCGGTAGTATAGCTAAGAATCATGTTTGTTCCACTGAAAATAAAAGGAATAATATAAATCAATAATGAATGGAAAGTCACTTTATCTTCTGTCTTTGAAGATACTCTATGACTGCCAACACAGCTCTCAGGCTCTACCTGTTAACCCATGCAAATGTCAACCTGAAAACTTAAGTAATTCCAGTAAAGCTGGATACTGAAGCAGAAAGGCCACTTGTATTTCTGTAGTTTTCTATGCTACCTGCGTGGATGTCAGCCAGTGCCATACCCTGAAAGCTTCCAAGACGCACTAGGCAACAGGAACATTTCCACCATCACCATTTTCACAGCAGAGACTCATGCCTTACAGGATTACAAGAGGGTATTTAAACACCTGCAGATAAGTTATGTGGAGAAGCCAAAACCCACACAGTAATTTAAAAGAAATTGCCCACTTTATATGTAACAGAATCTGCCCTCCTGTTTTTTTAAAGTAATAGTTTAAAAATACATTTCTTTAATTCTTAATCAATTTTTCTAAGGAGTATGCGGTAGGATACTGGGATAGGGTCATTGTTCTAAAATTAACCCAGGTCACTGGCAAGTTGTTATTACCATATGACAGTTCAGGGGCCCTGGGAAGAAACAAAGGGGTGGATGAAAACCCCTAACCTAATTCATACCACCTGGCATACTTACTGATCATCTCTGTCAAGCTTTTAATTAGCTTGGACATCAGATAACTCTCTGACCTCTGTGGAGCTCATACTTCCACAAGAAACCAGAGGCTCCTGGTAAGGAGGCTACATGAGAGAAGCAAAGTTTGCCTTGCTGTTTCAGTACATATTTTATGCTACTGAAGTTGTCCAAATGAACTATACCTATCCTGGGAGACCAATACCCTCTAAGACAAACACTATACTCTCCAACACAACTGATTTCAGAATGAAAGAAATGAAAATTAGGAGGGAAAATGTGGCAGGGGAGGTTCTTAGTAGATTCCCAGAAATTCCTGATCTACTATTATTTCATTCTTCAGGGATATCCTTCAATCAGTTATGTTCATTTGGTGTCTACCATTTGCAAGATGGTAGGTGTTATGCCAAAGAACTAGAATGGATGAATTGTGTTCTCAAAAAATGCACATAATTGTTAGTAACATCAAATTTAACCCTTGGCTATTGAAACCAAAATTATGGTGTTCCACTAAAAAGTATGCCATGCCCCAGGTTAGTTTGTTTTAAAAAGAAGATCTTATTCACATTAATATATTTTCCATCACTGCCCTAAGTGAGAACCCTAAATAGCCAATTTAAAATAGGTTCCAGCACAGTGATGTGTAAATGATGGTAATCAAGTGAACCTGTTATATTAAGAGTTCCTATTAATGAAGGAAGGGAATGCTTGGTTTCAAAGGAGATCATAAGATCAGAGGCTTGCTGTAGGAAGACATCTCAAAGGTCATCCAGTCCAAATCCTAAACACATTAATTCCATCTACAACATCCCTAAAAATAGTCACCTGTTACTTGAAGGCCATCACCTTATGAAGAACTAACTACACTCTGAGAAAGCTCATCTAGGCATAGCTGTAACTGTCAGGAATTTTTTCCTTAGCAAGTCAAAATCTGGTAACATTCTTTCACTGTTCTTACTTCTTCCTGTAAGTCCAAGTGAAGTCATTTTCACCTCTGTTCTACCTGTCATCTTTTCTGTTGACTGAACATTCCTAGTTTCTTTACTCATGCCCATCTGGCATAGTTTGAGTCCTTTCATCATTGTGGTTACCTCCCAGTCTTGTCAACATACCTTCTGAATACAGCACCCATAAAAGGACACAATACTTCACACGTTGCCTGACCAAAGCAGAATATAATGGACCTATCAGCTCCTCAACCCCTCATTCTACATACAATGCCAACTGATTGCTTAGGTAATCATTAGCATAAACTTCCTAACAATTAGAGCTATCCCAAAATTTAACTCTCTGGGTTGCTAAATCACTACAATCATATTGAGCTAACAGTTAACAAAAATCCCAAGATTTTTTACACATGAATTGTTTTCTAGATGTATCTCTTCTATCCCCTACCAGTGCAATTAATATATTCTAGACCAGTGGTGTCAAATTCAAACTTAAATGGCCACTAAACTATACATAAAAATCCCTGCAGGCCACATATTGACTTAGAAAACCACATGTTAATATTAATCTATGTTTTACTGTATTTTTATTTATGTTGTTGAATATTTCCCAATTATATTTTAATCTGATTCAGGCCACGCTCAGGAGTGTTGTGGGCTACATTTGGCCTATACCTCTACTCTAGATTATAGAAAAGCAAAAAAAAAATTTCAAGTTCAGAAAAAAGATAAAAATTCCTTTAACTCAGAGATAATGCTACTAAGCATAAACCACACAGATTTCAAAGACAGAAAATTTATATGTACACAAAAATATTCATAGCAACACTTTCATGATAGCAAAGAAACAGAAACAAAGTAGAGGTGCCCATCACTTGGGAATGACTAGCCAAAATGTATGTATATATGAAATGGCCTATTTTCTAAACTGTAAAAAACAATAAATAATAAGAATTAAGAGAATCAAGAGACTTATATGAAATAATGCACAGTAATAAGTAAACAGAACCAGAAATATTATATATATATATATACAATTATATATAGATTACAATAATATGAAAGGAAAGAACAACAATAACAACAAAACATGGAAACTAAACACTGCATAATTATAACAATCTATCTGGACCCCAGAGGTGGGTGTCTATGGATGTAGACTACTGCAAACACTTAGTTATGGGTGATGTGGTAATTAGTTTTGCTGAACTGTTCTGCACCCCCCTCCCCCCTTTTAAAATCTTTCTTACAAGGGATAGGGTGGAGGGGAAGAAATGTGATAAACTGAAGAAAAGAAATTAATTCAGAAAGGAATATGATATAAAAGCAAAAGGTTTTAAAAAAGAGACAGATATGCTGTCATGGACAGACTCTAAAAGGAAATATACGTCAAGAAGAACTAATGTCCCTACAATATGAAATTCTGATTAACTGATCCCAAATAATCACAATGAGAAAGAGAAACAGAAGATACTCTGTAGCAAGATTCTTGAGAAAATGTGTATCATTCAATTCAACAAGTATTTATTAAGTGCTTACTATGTTCTAGGGCTTGCACTAGGTACTGGGAATACAAGGGCAAAAAGTGAAAATAGTTCCTCCACCCCAAAGGACAGTCTATTTTCTGAAGGAATATGTGTACACAAATATAAAATATATAGAGTAAATGCAGAGTGCTTTGGGGTAGAGGAGAATACTAACAAATGGGGGAGGGAACAATGAAAGACACACAGAGTATAGCACTTGAGCTGAGCCTTACATTATTCATAACTTGGAAATGAAGAGAGCGAACATTCTAGGCATCGAGGATAATGCAAAGGCACTGAGGTGGGAGATGGGATGTTATCCATGGGGAATCATAAGTAAACTAGTTTGGCTAGAATATAGAGTTGTGGGTTGGAAGTAGGGTGGGAAAGAAAGTAAAATAAATCTGGCAAGATGGATTGGAGCCAGAGGATGAAAAGTTTTATATGCCAAACATTGTTTCATCTTTGTACCACCAACACCTATCACAGTACACTGTACATAGATACATTACTAAATATTGTTGGATTTATTACATTTCTAAAGAAACCAATATTCGTATAGAGTACTGTTTGAAGAGGGTTAGAGATGCACATAGCAAAAGGATGAATTTAGAAAAGTGGTATAACCTGTAACGATATTAGGAAGGCTCAAGCCCTGAATGAGCTGACGCATGGAAAAAAAATTCAAAAAACAATACAAAATTATAGGGGAAGAAATTTTTTAATCTTTTGAGATACTTATGTAAAAAGAATCAAAACTGTACTAGTTATACTAGTTATAGTCAAGTCACTTCACATCCAGGAATATCAATTTCCCTAATATTTAAAATAATATTTGTACTACCTGCTTTACAGCATTGTTGTGAACAGAGGATATTTCATACCTCAAAATGTTACAGGCACATGGATCATTTTATTATTCTTTGGAAAACTTTATTTAAAAACATGGACAAAAGTTGCAAAGGATAAGAAAATATGTATGTTTCTGGTCTGAACCAGAGGCAAAAATGCCCTTGTCAATGAGATCACAAATCTATTTAAGTATTTCTTAAATCTGCTTTTGGAGCAAGATAAACAAAAAAGGGAGAAAAAGTTTCCTTGGAGAAGACAGTGTAATGTTAATAGATGACAGAAAGTAATCTTTGAGAAATCTTAGAAAAGAAGAAAGTGCTAGAATACTGGAGTCTGGCAAATATTCTATTTCTTCCCAAAAGTATAAAAGCTGAATTTGAACAAGTATAGACTGGTAAAATTGAACTCAGAAAGATTCAAAAATGACTTAACAGATGGTTTGTGGCACATTTAGAAAAGTAGATCATGGTCATTAGAAGCCAGCTTGGCTTTTCTAAAAACAAGTTAAACACATCTCATTTTCTCTTTTAAGTAGTATTCTAGACTTGAACTGGGTATGCCCAAGACATGGTTTAGCACAATTCCTCCAAGACATTTGATAAAAAATCACTCTATATAGTTAAGGACAAAACTTAGAAATATCATCTGGATGAAAACACAGGTATAATTAGAGCTGGTTAAACAGAAATATTCAGCATCGGAGAATCTAAATTTGAAGGAAACCCAGAGGCTATCTAGTCCAACTCCCATAGCACCAGGAATTCTTCCCCTGACATTGCTGACCAGAAGTCATCTAACGTCTGCTTGAAAAACTCAACGAGAGGGAATGTACCATCTCTTGAGGCAGCCCATTCCACTTTTGAGTAGCTCTAAGTGTTGGGAAGTTATTTTTGTCAAAGTTGAAGTCTTCCTCTAAGGAAATTCTATAAGTTGCTCCTACTTTTAGCCTCTGAATCCAAGCAGAAGAAATTTAGTTCCACCTGGCAGTCCTTCAAATACTTAGACAGCAATCACAACTACCCTAAGTCTTCTCTTCTCCAGGTTAAACATCCCTTAGCTCCTTTAATCAGTCCTCATAGGGCACTGATTAATACAGAAAGAGTGGTGATCAGTGGAGTAATATCAACATAGAGAAAAACCTCAAATAGTGTATCCCAGAGACTCCATTTTCTTCAACATTTGTCAAAGACATAAAAACACATGCCATGCTTTATAAACCAGAAAATTACACAAAACTGGTAAGGACTGCTAACACATTGCATATCATAATTAAGGTTTTAAAAGATCTCACTAGGCCAAAACAATTGGTCAAAATGAAACTCAGTTGATAAAAATTCATGTTGGAAAATACCTAGGGGTATAAATTAATTTCACATGCTCAAAATGAGCTAATCTTGTTACATGGCTGTTTTACTTTGAGAAACAAAAGGTTTAGTACATCAAAAGAAAAAAAGAAAAAAAAGCATGAGGGTCTTGTAGGACCAGCTCTCAAACTATATTATAAAGCTGTAATTATCAAAGTAAAGATAAGAAGGTGGGATAACAGGAAGAAGTAAAGTAAGATCTCTCCCCTGCCCCAAAGATCCTCCAAACAGAACTAGAAAACATATCAGACTGAATCCTGATTGGGAAATACAAGGAAAAAAATCACAGTGATTTTTCCAATCAGCACAAGGAGACAGAAATGGAGTATGGCCAAGAATGCACTTTGTAGAACATTTCAGTGCTTTTATAAATGAAATGAGAGCACTAGAGGAAAAAATTGGAAAAGAAATGAGAGCTATAGAAGAAAGAATTAGAAAGTCAATTAACACTTTTTCAAAAGAAGTACAAAACCTTGCCCAAACAACAAATTCCCTGAAAATTAAAGTGGACCAAACAGAAGCTACTGACTCCATGAGACAACAAGAAATATTAAAACAAAGTCAAAAGACTAAAATAAAAATAGGAGAAATTGTAAGCTATTTCACAGCAAAAACAACTTACCTAGAAAACAGCTCAAAGAGAAAAAAATTTAATTGGACTATATGAAAGTCATGACCATAGAAAGAGCTTAGACATCATGCTTCAATAAATCTTAAAAGAAAACTTCCCAGATCTCTTAGAACTACAAGGTAAAGTAAAAATAGAAGGTATCCATTGGTCATCTCTAGGGGGAAAAAAAATGAAAATTTCCAGGAACATCATAGCCAAAATACAGAGCTTCTGGGTAAAAAACAAAAACAAACAAACAAACAAACAAAAAAAGAAACCATGCAAATAGCTAAAAAGAAGGAAAGAATTTAAGTACTGAAGAGCCAGAGTCAGGATCACACATGATTTACAGTTACCACTATGAAGGAAGGGAAAACTTGGAATACAATATTCCAGAAGGCAAGGGATATAGACTTATCACCAAGAATAACTTACGCATAAAAACTGAATATAATCCCATAAGAGAAAAAATGGATCTTCAATAAGATAGATGACTTCCAAATATTACTGATGAATAGAGCAGAATTGTATAGAAACTTTGAGGTACAAACACATGAGTCAAAAGAATCATAAAAAGGTAAACATGGATAATCATAAGGTACTTAAAATAGATTCATTCTAATATGGGGAGACAATATTTGTGCCTCCTCTAAACCCTAATTATCAAGGGTCATGTAGGAAATCTAATTAGACATAAGGCCTGGGAATGGTTTTGTTATGTCTTGAAAATCTTAAAAGAAGAATGGAAAGGGAGAAGAAGAATATACTAGAAGAGGAAAAGGAGAGGAAAATCAGGGGAAATTATTTTGCATAAACAAGAGGTAAAAATATGTCTATACAAAACAAAGAAGGAAGGGGTGGGGTAGAGTGACTGACACTTGAACCTCACTCTCATACAAACTGGTCAAAGGAGGAAAGAATATATACAGAGCTGGACACAGCAATACATTTCACTTAATGAGGATAGGAGGGAAAGAAGAAAAGGGAGAAAAAGGAATTAGAGGAAGGATATACTAAGGGATTAGTCTATTAGGATTAGTCCTAAGCAAAAGAAACTCTAAATAAGGTTGCACAAAAATACTCACATCCCTTTTTGTAATGTTATACATACACACACAGTGTGTGTGTAATGTAATGTTTATATATATACACATGTAGATATACATATATGAAAAAAGATTTGGAATCAAATGCCTCATCCTAGTGTTTAATAAACTTAAGAACAAATATCACAGAGAGAAGATTTTTCTATTTAAAAAGAACTGTAAGGTAAACTAGAAGGCAGTTTGGGCAGCTCAAACCATTTAACACAATCTGAACCAAACAGATGTGCAGTCTAAATACAAAAGGTCACTATTTAAAACTGATCATTATTTTTTTAAATTAGAAAAGAATGGAAGAAGGTTCCTTTCAGATTTATATTTAGGGGATACATCATTAACCAAACAAAGAATAAAAGAAATCATGAAAAATAAAATAAAAATTTCCATAAAACAAAATTTAAAAGCTTTTGCATCAACAAAATCAAAACAGTCAATATAAAAGAAACTCTTAACTAGGGGAAAAAAATCTTTATATCAAGTAGCTCTGATGTAAACCTGACTTCCTAGATATGTAGGGAATGGAAACAAACATATAAGAACAAGAGTCATTCCCCAACAGGTAAGTAGTCAAAGGATATGAAGAGTTTCCAAAAGAAATGCAAATCATCAACGACCATACTTCAAAATGCTTCAAATCACTAATAAGAGAAACAATAATAAGTAATAATATGGATTATTATATGAATTATATTTTATATGATTATCATATATGATATATCATATATATTATATGAATTATATGAAGAAACAATAATAAATAACAATATGAATTAAACCAATTATGAGATTTTTGTTTTACAACCAGCAACTTGGCAAAGATGATAAAAAAATAGATAAGTTAATACAACCATATACTGTTGGTATAGCTATAGTCTGACCATTCTGGAAAACAAATTGGAACAAGGTATGAAAAGTCACTACATGGCAATATTCATTAATCTCACCATCTCACTTTTTGGTACATATTCCAAGAAGATTAGTGACAAAAGAGAAATATCTCAAATATAAAAGAAATTATTTATAGTAGCACTCCGTGTGGTAGTAGTTTCAACAAAGTTGAAACCCACCAACTGAAGGTAAAGCTAAAAAATTTGTTGTTTAAAAATAAATGGAACTTTGTTTTGTCATAAGGAATGATGATCGTGAGAATTCGGAATATTCATATAAGAAAAAGAATGCAGAACCAAGAAAATACTGTATAGGAAAACAACATTAAAAGACAAATAAACATTAATTGCAATGAACAATTTTGGTCTTGGACAGCAAAGGTTGAAGAAAAGCTTCTCTCTGAGAAGGATATGAAGCTACAGGTGTAGAAAACTGCATATACTGTCACACATGATTTCATTTGTCAGTCAGGTTTGTTCAACTGTTTTTCTTTGTTGCAAGGCAGGGTTTAATTGTTAGGGGTCAGGAGTGAGTTTATTATGAAACAACTGAAGTAAAAATAACATAAAAGGCATCAATTTTAAAAGGGAGGAGGAAAACTAACATGAAAATAGGCTGCATTAGTAGAATTAATGTCCAGATTTTTTTGGGGGGGTGGGGGATACATTCACTGTAATTGCGCACTCCAAATTTGAAATATTATGTCTAACACTGGCTGCCACACTTTAGCAAGGGTGTTAAACTAGATTGTGGTTGGCCATTCACGGCTGATGGAGAAACCTTGTGATACAAAGAACAATTATGTGAATTGGGAATATTTAGCTTGGAGATGAAAAGACCTAAGAGAAATATGATTGATGTTTTTAAATTTTTGAGAGTTGTCATGAGGAAGGAGGAATAGAACTATTCTTTGGTGCTTTTCAGGGCAGATGGTAAAAGTTACAGAGTCAGGTTTTGATTCTGTACAGAGAAGAGCTTCCTAAAAAAATGGAGCTCTACAACAATGTTAAGGAAAAGTAATGAGCGGGGCAGCTAGGTGGCGCAGTGGATAGAGCTCTGATCTTGGAGTCAGGAGGACCTGAGTTCCAATCCGGTCTCAGACACTTGAAACTTACCAGTTGTGTGACCCTGGGGAAGTCACTTAACCCTGATTACCTCACCAAAAAAAAAAAAAGGAAAAAAAGAAAAGAAAAGATAAGTAATGAGCTCTCTCCTTCACTAGAAATACTCAAGCTCAATGACCTACCCAGCAGAAGGCAATATAGAGCGGCAGAAAGAGTCGGGAAACTCAAGTTTTGTTCTTGGTTTTAACACTCACTGGGTAATGACAGACAAGTCACTTAATTTCTCTGAATTTCAATGCCCTCATCAACAAAATGAAGACAGCAATACTTACACTATCTGCTTTATATGGTTTTTGTGATAAAAAGGTGGGTTATCTCATTCTAGTCACCTTTTTTGTGGAGTTTGGATAGAAACTATGCAAGAACAAGTCACTATCCTGCTATTATTCTTTCACATTTAATGTTCAGAGGACTATTGCACAGGTAGATAAAATGACTGCTTTTGGTAATAAAATGAAAATGCTAAGATACAAACCCATCTTTTCAAATTCACTGAAAATTTCCTTTAGGAAAACTCCAGTACCAGACAGGACATCATGGATGACATATGTTTCATCCTGTTTTCAC
Source organism: Vombatus ursinus (assembly GCF_900497805.2). NCBI lineage: Eukaryota > Metazoa > Chordata > Mammalia > Diprotodontia > Vombatidae > Vombatus > Vombatus ursinus. The sequence continues at coordinate 15,912,147 of NW_020954564.1, read as the reverse complement.
GTGGCTTTAATTTCTTCAGCTAAGTTATAATACTTTGTGAGAAAATTCTATATAGTTTAGAAATTATGAATTTTTGACATGGTAACATCTACTAAGAGTGTTTTTTAAAAAATATTTTTATGAATCAATGTTATGTCTAGGTGGTTATAAGCAACAGTTATGCTCTAATTCCAGGATATTTAATCTGCTTCATTCAAGGACACTTTGAAATTTGTATCTGTAGTACAGGACTTTATCATTTTTTAGTTTATAAAGGATTGGGGCAGCTAGGAGGCACAGTAGATAGAACGCTGGGCCTGTAGTCTGGAAGACTCATCTTTTTGAAGTCAAATTTGGCCTCAGACACTTATTGGTTCTGTGACCCTGGGAGGGCCTTTTGATGACTCTTTTGCATGTTAAATGTTTCATATATTTGATCCAGAGATAAACCACTTCTACATTCAACAAATACAATAGTGTATACCTCTTGTCAATCTTTACTAGTGGTTTCATTAAGTAGACTCCAATTTCTGTAAATGTTTAACCTGTTTATCATATGCTCTAAAGATTATAAACTGTTAATATAAGTAATAATAACAATAAGCAATAAAGGGGGTTCCTGCATTGGTGGGAGAATATGTTCCCTTCAACTTAAAAGATCTCATGATTCTATTTACAATAGTGTTCTTAATCATACCCTGTAATGGGATAAACTCTGTTAAGCTTCTTAAACAGCTAATGTTGGAATCTACTTCACCTCCAACAAAACATTTTTTTTTAACGTAAAGGAGACAAAATCAGACAGTTCTCCTGTGAAAAGGAGTATCTTCATTCTATAATTTCTCTAGCGTGTCTAAAAAAAAAGATATGTCTTTAGAAAGTTTAACTACAAAGCAGATCACAAAGGGTAATAAGATATGCACATTAGAAAAGGCATAAAGTCCTGTTTGAAAGATAACTTGCCATTTCTTAATCATAATTAATGTGAGTCCTCCAATCTTAAATTCAACAACAAAGACATATTTTTTTACTTCCTTTCTAAAGAATCCTCTGTTGTATACAGAAATATATTGTACTTAATATTACCTTGACAATGAAAGAAGCTATAACACATTAATGAAACCTAGCCTGAAAAATCAGATTACAGCTTTATTAACAGTTTCATAATTGAGGAATCTCAGTACATCAACAGCCTCATCTCTAGATATGTAAGAATTCTGTTTATGCATACCCCTGGACCAATCACACAACAGCCATTGCTAATAAAGGTTTATTTAATTCTCCCAGTAAAATTTTAATATCACCAGCAGCCTGGGGAAGCTTTAGCAAGTAGATTTGCTTGACATCAGATTGTTTCCATTCTGCTAGTCCCAATACTTCTTAATCTTTAATATCAAGGCAATTAAAATTAATGGCCACTCATCCGAAGCCACCATGGGCAGTGTTTCCTTCACATCAATTGTTTGATGGGATTACCTAGAGGTTAAACTAACAAGCAAGGTTTAATTGGAAGCAATGAATGGAGTAGTGATCATACGTTATGTTTAACCTGCATAACCACATCTAAATGAATATCTAAAAATGTCCAACTACTTCTCAAATTAAAATATGCGCTACACAATCCAATCTTACCAATGTGGGTATCCATGCAATCAGCCTGTTAAAACTAAAATCGGCATCATTACTGTATAAATCTATACCTGATGCCAGGAATTCTCTCACTTAAAAAAGAGATCCAATTAGGCATGATGTAGTAAAAGGAACACTGAAGATGAAATCAGAAGATTCAGAAGATCTGAGTTCAAGACACTTCTAGGTGTGTGATCTTTGGCAAGTCATTCTGCCTTTCCAAGGCCTAGTTTTCTTATCAATGAAATGAAGGGACTAGACTAGAAGACCTGTAAGGTTTGGTCTGCATCTCTCATCTGGTGAAATTGTGATTTTGTAATTAGATAAACAGAAAGTCCAGCCTTTATCCCATACCAATACCTCAAATGTGGAGTATCACATTCAGTACTGGGTAGCAAGTTTGAATGAGACATTAAGAAAGCAGAACAGGTCCAGAGGACGGCAACCAGGATGAGGCAGTGACTCAAAACCACAGCTTTCAAGTACCAATTGAAGGAACTAAGGATGTTATGTCTGGAGAAGGGAAAGACATAAAGGGAACCTCATTACTGTTTTTCAGTTATATGAAGTTCTGTCATGTGGAATAAGGATTAAATATGAGTCTGCTTGGCCTCAGAAGGTGGTAAAGGATAGAAGGTATAGCATGAAATTAGAATGGTCCAAAACAGAAGAGGCAGTCTTGAGTGATAAGTTCTCTGTCTTCGAATGTTTTTAAGTAGAGGTTAGAAAACCATTTTTCAGGATGGTACAAGGGATTCCAGCTCATGTATGGGTTGGACTGGATGACCTCTGAAATAAAGAACTCTACAATTTGACACAAAAGACCAAACAAAAGAAAAAGGTAAGGCCTATCCTAATCACAGTTAACACACAAGCATGTAAAACAGAATATGAAACTTCTTTGAGTGTACTATGCTATACTTATTTACTCCAAAATAGCAAAATAGCCCTTGACACCATTGTTACTCCTGAGGGCAGTGGGGCTTTTCCTTATGACATGTGAAATGCTTACTCCCTGTGTGACTTTGGACAAGTTATCTGACCTTCCTGTGCCTTAATTTCTTCCAAAGAATGAGGGGATTGGTCCAGGTGGCCTCTGAGGCCTCTTTCAGCTCTAAATTAAATCTACAATCCTATAACCTGCTATAGGGACACGTACTCAGGTCGTGACACACAGTAGGTGCTCAGAAGGTATTTGTTGAAAGGATAAATGAATGAGCCCTTTCCTAAAAGGATGCTATGAGAGTACAATACTAGATCACACTTGCATAACAACTTAATGTACCACAACATTTTCTCACAATCCTTTTGTGAATGTGTTATTAACTACTATTTTCTTTCTTATTACAAATGAGAGCAATGAGGTCCAAGGAAGTTAAATAGATTGTCTAAGGTCACCTACAGTACATAAGAGAACCAGGCCCTTTTATCATACATTTAGATTTGGATTTTCAAGGAACCTCAGGGATCATCAAATTCAGCCTCATTATTTTACAGAAAAGAAAATGAAGATTCCTCTCCCAAAACAAAGTGACTTGCCCAATTCGACACAGATGATAAGTGACAGAGCTGGGACTTAAACTCAGTCTTCTGATTCCAGATGCCAAATGTTACTGGCTATGTATTTTGATTACAGATATAGGGCCTGTTCCATCATACTAACCTGCCACTTCACAGAACTATAAAAAGGAACAAGTTATGAAAAAAAAAACACTACTGTAGCATGACAGAATAGGTACTAAATTTGGAATCAGGAGACCTGGGTTCAAATCCTGACTCTGCTACTTTCTAATTTTGTTACTGTGGATGAGTTGCTTAATTTCTCTGGACCTCAGCTTCCTTATCTGTAAAATGAGGCAGTTGGACTAAGTTGTCTCTAATATTTCTATTTGCTCTAAATTGTATGAATTAAAGATTAACTTTTGCAATTTAGACAAAGTGATATAAGAAATTAGTCAAGGAGAGTAGTCTGTGAATGCTTCACTGAGAAAGTAAGACTTCATGAGCTGTGAAAAATTTGAATAGATAGAGGGGAGAGGGAAAGACATCAGAACAAAGGGATATGGCATAAGGAAAAGCAAGAAAATAAGCTTAAGTCAATGCTTTACACATAAGTATTCCATAAATGCTTGTAGAAGGCAACAATCAACTATACACAATCCTCTTCTATTAAACACCTTGCCCCATTATCCTATCAATGAACTTGCACTGCCAAGACTTAGCCTTGGATCCCATCCATCACCTGTTACCTTCAGTCCTACACATGAGCTGCTGAATGAAGCTAGAGAAAACCAGTAAATTATACAAATTGGTCCACTACAAATTTATGTTATATAAACTCAATTGGACCCTCATTGCAGCAAGGAAATCCTTTAATACTTCTTTAATTAAACCACTATCCTACTTACCACCATTGTTCTTCCAAACCTATGCAACCTTCCTCAACCCTTCATTTACTCTCCCTTCCCACCACCCTCTAAAATGGGAATCTTGCCTCATACTTTACAAAAAAAAAATTAAGGCCATTCTTCTCTTCTGCCCTCCTCATCATCACATATCACCCAGAAGTCTTCTGCCACCATCTCCTCCTACACCTTTGTCTCACATGAAGTGGCCTTTCTCCTTTCCAAGGCAAACCCTTCTATATGCAATGATGATCCTATTTTATGTCATCCTCTGAAACAGGTCATTCCTTATATCACCCCATCTTCTCATTTATGTTTCAGCTCTCCCTGTCTATTGTTTGCTTCCCTACTGTCTACAAACATGCCCACGTCACCTCCCGCTGTCATGCAGCTAGTAGCTCACTGGATAGAGCAATGAATGGGCCTAGAGTCAGGAAAACTTGAATTCAACATGGCCTCAGACCCTATTAACTGAGTAATCCTGGGCAAATGACTCAACCTGATTGACTCAGTTTCCTCAACTGTACAATGGGATAATAATAGTACCAACCTTGCTGGGTTGTTATGGGGATCAAATAAGAAAATACTGTAAAAAGCACTTAGTATAGGGCCTGCCACATAGTATTGGTCATATAAATGTTTGTTCTTTTTTTCCCTCTTTTCCCCTTCCCTAGTCACAGAAGACCCTTACTTGATCTACCCTTCCCCACTAACTTATCATTCCATATCTCTTCTCTCTTTGCTGGCTAAATTCCTTGAGAAAACCGTCCACAATAGGTACCTTCATTTCCTTTCCTGTGATTCTCTTCTTAACTCTTTTTACTCCAGCTTCTGGCCTCATCATTGAACCAAAACTGCTCTCTTCAAAGTTACCAAGGATCTCTTAACTGCCAAATCTAATGGACTTCTCTCAATCCTCATCCTTCTGGACCTCTCTGCAGCCTTTGACACCAATGTTACTCCCCTCTCCTTGATACTCTCTTCTCTCTGGGTTTTTGTGACACTACTCTCTCCTGGATCTCCTCCTACCCTATCTGACCGCTCCTTCTCAGTCAGTCTCCTTTGCTGGATCTTCATCCAAATCATGCCAGCTAACAGTGAGTGTCTCACAGGCCTCTGTCCTAGCCCTTCTTCTTTTCTCCCTCTATACTAGTTCATCTGGTGATCTCATCAGCTCCCATGGATTCCATTATCATCTCTGCTCATGATTCTCAAATCTACTTATTAAGCCCTAACCTCTCTGTTCACCTACAGTCTTACCTCTCCAGCTGCCTATTGGATACATCAAAGGGGATGTCTGTAGACACTTGAAACTCAACATGTCCAAAGCTGAACTCATTATCTTTCCCCAAAAACATTCCCCTCTTCTTAACCTCCCTTTTACTTTCAAGGGTACTACCATTCTCCCTGTTACCCAGGCTTGCAACCTAGGTGTCATCTTCAATTCCTTACTTTCTCATCCTCCCATATCCAATCTGTTGCCCAGGTTTGTCAACTTTATTTTCATAACATCGCTTGTATATGCTCCTTTCTCTCCTCTGACACTACCACCACTCCGGTGGAGGCCTCATCACCTTGTGCCTGAACTATTAAAATAGCCTTCTAGTTGGTCTCCCTTCCTGCAGTCTCTTCCCACTCCAGTTCATCCTCCATTCAGCCATCAAAGTCATTTTCCTAAAGTACAAGTCTGACCCTCTTACCCTCTTACTCAATAAACTCTAGAGGCTCTTTTATCACCTCCCAGGTCAAATACACAGTCCTCTGTTTGGTGTTCAATGCCCTTCATTACTTGCTCTCCTCCCCATCCCGACTTTTCCAGTCTTATACCTTACACCTCTTCCCCCTCCCCACATCCTCTTCAATCCAGTGGCATTTTCATCCCTACTGTAAAACAAACCATCTCTCAACTGAGCATTTTCTCTGGCTATCCCCCAACCATGGAATGCTCTTCCCTCCTCATCTGTGACTCCTGGCTTCTCTAGCTTCAAGTCCCACCTAAAATTCCACCTTCTACAGGAAGTCTTTCCTAATCCCCCTTCATTCTAGTGCCTTCTTTCTATTGATTATTTCCAATTTGTCCTCTATATAACTTGTTTGTACATCATTGTTTTGAATGTTGTCTCCTCCATTAGGCTGTGATCTCCTTGAGAGTAGGGACTATCTTTTATCTTTCTTTGTATCCCTAGCATATAGCACAATGCCTGGAACATAGTAGGTGCTCAATAAATGTTGACTGACTGAGGTTGTCATGGATACATAAAGAGACTAGACTGACTGGTAGAGCAAGAGTGGGAAATAAATGTGAACAAAGAACAAACTATGGAAATTTAAGATAAGCTATATATATAAGCATCCCAAAATTCTCAGTGAAGTTTTAATTTTTAATAGATTAAAACTGCACTAAGATTTTTGGGATACTCTATATAATGAATTATGCTTATTTGGTCATATTCTAAATTTTCATAAATTATTTTATCACCATGTATGTAAACATTCAACTGAAGGTTTATAAATATCCTTTTTAAATTTAAACTTTTATTTTAATCATGATTGAAGGTTAAATATTCTTCCAATGCTTCATCACGGTATGGAGGTGACCCTGGAACCTGAAAGCTTTGACAGGTCCTACCAAGTGGGAAAGGTTTCAAGGACAAGAATGGGGCATCTGTCATCTTAGGACCAGTCTAACTCAGTGCAGTGAGGCTCACTTCCTTAAGTAAGGCCACTTGGTGATACATTTTTTCAGCTAAAGCAACATGCTAAGACTATCTAACTAAGGCACAGAGATGTTATGATCTGGGTCAGTGAAAGCACATACTGATAAAAATATAAATCCTTGAAGTTCTGAATCAAGTTCAAAGATGACGCAATGAATGGTATAAGGTGTGGCTATGAAGAAGAGCATTAGAGACCACAAGTAGGAGAATTGTGTTCTAATCCCAGGTTTTCTACTTGCAAACTGTGTAACCTTGAACAAATCAAATCTTTAGCATAATAAAAATAATCATACCACAATGAGATGAGCTTTATGGTTTTCAAGGCACTTTTCTTACAACTACCTTGCAGGACAGGAAGTGCCTCAGAGAGGTCAGGTTATTTGCCCAAGATCGCACAGTCAATGATAGATAAAAATTATCTCTAAGGTCCTTTTTGGCTTTAATTCTCCATGACCTTGTTATTAAATGAAAGAGTTACATTTATATTCTTAGAATCACTTTATCCCTGTTATCCATCTAAGCACAATTGAGAACAATTTTTAGAAAACTTGAAAAAACTAAAATAAGATACTTTCTAAATCCTGTACCATTAAAAATATTCTAAACTATTTTTCATTATAACAAATATTCTCTCCTTATTAAAACAAAACAAAGAGTCAACAATGAACATCTTTCTCAGTGCAATCACTGAAAGCCAATTAATTAATTGGCCTTAATTGTATATTGCATTTCATACAATACTGTTGTACTTATTTATCAAGTTAATTACAATGTTAAATAAAAGAGACAATAAATTATTACTTAAATACTTAATCATTGAGAGAAGAATGTTGGGACCATAGTTTTGCTTCCTTGCATAAATTCAGTGGAATGAGTCAGCACTTGTTTGTAGAAAGCAGCATCTGACACCAGAATTTCAGTACCAAAATCAGCAAACAAAAAAGTTATGACCCACAAACCCCAGAAAATTTGGTCACTGTGATTCCACATGTTCGTATGTAGCATATACTTCATATGTTTTGACAAATTAAATACAATAGAAGTAAAATTTTGAAATGTGTGTCATAACTAATGGCACATGTCTCTAATAAATACTTTCCTCAGTAGTAAGTGTACTTTTAGCTCTATTTGAATATCAACATCAAAAGAGCCATGGTTTCATCAGAGTAAGCACTCTTCCTCCCAATCCAGACTTTAACCACTCCAAATTTCAGTGGATGATTTCAGGAGTTGCCAAAGCCCCCAAAATTTGTCTGCAGGTGACCCACCTTCTCCTAATGAGCCCCTTCATACGTGACTAAGCTAGTACTAAGATGACAGGCTAGGTTTGAGCCATCACTGGGTTTGTACTCAAAGCCCAGGAGGACCTGACAGAGGTTATACTTAATTAGCATAGCCTTTGAGAAACAAGGGTTACTTCTATGCCACAATGAGAAATCTAAGTAAGACTTGATTGGAGGCTCATCTTTCACAATTTAATTAATTGTGTCTTAGGCACTCTCTTTTATGAATACACACAACCTCTTTAATCTTCTTCCTTTCCTCCCTTTTATCTTACAGCTCTATCCCAGTTTCCCCTACTTTCCATCTGTGTAGGAAATTGCCCAAGTCATTACTTTAACCATCAGCAGCTAGGTGGCACAACAGATATAGCATGGAATCAAGAAGCTGTTTAGTCTTGTCTGAATCATCATAACCCCATTTGGGGTATTCTTGGCAAAGAAACTAGAGTGGTTTGCCATTTGCTTCTCCAGCTCATTTCACAGGTGAGGAAACTGAGGCCAAACAGGGTTAAGTGACTTGCTCAGGGTCACACAGCTAGTAAGTGTCCGAGGTCACATTTGAACTCAGGTCTTCCTAACTCCAGGTCTGGTGCTCTATCCGCTATATCAACTAGCTGGTGGAATCAGGGAGACTTGAATTCAAATCCAGCCTTAGACATTTGCTAGCTAAGTGACCCTGGGCAAGTCACTTAGCCAAAGACTTGAATTCAAATCCAGCCTTAGACATTTCCTAGCCAAGTGACCCCGGGCAAATCATTTGGTCAATTTCTTCAATTGTAAAAGAAGGGTAAAGAACAAATGAAATAATAGTTATAAAATGCTAAGCACAGCACAGCAGCCACTTAATAAATGCTTTCTCCTTTCCCTTCCTCTTCCCTCATCAATGCAAATTAGCAACTCATCAGAAAGTCTTGGAAACTTGGTTGAGGCACTGAGAGTTAGGTGACTAGCTCATGGTAACACACATAGTTTATGTCACAGGCAAGACTTGAACTCTTGACTGTAAGGTCAGGCCTCCATCAATTATATCATATTTTCACTTCTCCTCTCACTCTTTCTCAAAATCAACAAAAAGAAAAGACATAATTTTTTAAGAAATTAGACATAATAAAAAATAATAAATCCTTAGAGCTTTTCAAAGTACCCAGACATTTCCTTCAGAATCTTTTATAAATTTTTCTTTTAAGGTGAGGCAGTTGGGGTTAAGTGACTTGCCCAGGGTTACATAGCTAGTAAGTGTCAAGTCTGACACCAGATTTGAACTCAGGTCCTCCTGACTCCAGGGCTGGTGCTCTATCCACTACACCACCTACCTGCCCCCAGAAAAATTCTGTATCATTGTTTTAGAGTCACACACAGAAATGTGTATTTCAGAGTTGATTTCATTTTGCATAATGACAATTTTCTGGAGATCATGAAATTCAGGAGAGCAGCTTCCAATGGTCTTTAATAGTTAGTCAATCTATAAATAGTTAAGCACCTAATAGGTGCTCTGTACAGAGAAGCAGGGTGGCAGAGGGGTTAGAGGGGAGCTTTGCAGTTAGGAAGATCTGGGTTTAAGTTATGCCTCTGACACATATTAGCTGTGCCCATGGACAAGACAGTGCCAAGCACTGAGGATGAAAATATAAAAAAGACAGTCCCTTCCCTCAAGAACCTCACAATCTAATGAAAGAAGATAACACAGAAAAGGAAGTTGAAGGGGCAGCGGAAAGGTGAAGGACATGATAAAGAATTCGTTAATTCAACATCAATAAATGTTGACTTGAATTTATTGAATTGAGATTTATGCCTTTGTGAAGATTCTGAAGGAGGGGCAGCTAGGTGGTGCAGTGGATAGAGCACCAGCCCTGAAGTCAGGAGGACCTGAGTTCAAATCTGGTCTCAGACTTGACACTTACAAGCTGTGTGACCCTGTCACTTAACCCCAACTGCCTCACCTTAAAAGAAAAATTTATAAAAGATTCTGAAGGAAATGTCTGGGTACTTTGAAAAGCTCTTCCATTTAACTGGAGAGGATGATGGTGGACATTTAGTAGATATCCTCTACCATTTAAGCAGGGTCCCCAAGGAATTTACCTCATCATTTCCCACCTGGCTGCTCTCCTGGACTTCATTCAGATCACCAGAAACTCATCACTCTGTAAGACGAAGTCAACTCTGCAACTTTTGTCTCCTCAGATCATTCCCATCCTAGTGGATGGATTTCAACACACCCCCAGGCCATGTACCTCCTCTACTCCCTTTCAGCTTCTTGTTATTTGTTGCCTTCCCTCAAGACACTATGAGATCCTAGAAGGCAAGGAAAGCCCTGTGCCTTTCCTCAGATTTATGCCCAGCACTTAGCACAGTGCCTAGCACATAGCAGTTGCTTAATAAATTTTTACTGACTCTGACTCTGTACAGAGAAGCAGAGCAGCAGAGGGGTTGGGGGGGGGGGGGGCTTGGAGTTAGGAAGATCACGCTTTAAGTTCTGCCCCTGACACATATTAGCTGTGCCCATGAGCATTCAACATCTCAGTGCCCTGGGCAATGCTCTAGGAGCATAAGGTAAAGACTAGTCATTAATCTGCACACAAAATCTCCACACAAGAAATCCAAATTTTTCCTTCCCCCAAACATACAAATTATTGTATTAACCATTGGAGAAGATACAAAATACAAATGAAACATAATTCCTGCCCTCACAGAGCTTACAGTATACTAATAGGGTAATATATAAACATAATAACTTACAGGCAATATTACTTAAATGTATTAGAGAGGTATCAATGTGCTATATGAGGTTGTAGAATGAAAAGTGGTAACACACATCCTTAATTTCCTTTCATTTAGCAGGCTATCAGACATAGCAACTGCCACAGCTAAGGAGATTAGATACAGTGGACTACGTCAGCCAACCCTAGCCTAGCCTAAAAGCTCAACAGACAAATGTGAGCAGAGAAAATTGTGCTATGCTCTTTGACCAGCTGTGTGACCATGAGTAAGTCATTAACCTCTATGAACCACAGCTTCACATTGATAAAATGCAGATGAAAAATATTCAGAAATGCAAAAAAATGCAGATGATATCTGTAGTTCCAAACTCACATGGTTTCTTGTAAAGATTAAGTGAGACAATGTATGTAAAGTGTTTCCTATACCTTCAAGCACTAGATAAATGTCAGCTATTATTATTACCTGCGTGTCTTCGGCAAGTCAGTCTTACAGTTTCCCCATCTGTAAAATGAAGGGGTTGATGAAGTAGATGACTAGATGATCTCTAAGGTCTTCTCCAGTTCTAAATTCTATGCCCCTCTACTCCATTAAGTCCTCCTTTGATGCCTTATTATGGCTGGGAGGTAAGAAGAGGTAAGACCCTGGTTCTTTTTTTTTTTTTGGTGACGCAATCAGGGTTAAGTGACTTGCCTGGGGTCACACAGCTAATGAGTGTTATGTGTCTGAGACCGGATGTGAACTCAGGTCTTCCTGACTCTAGGGCCGGTGCTCTATTCACTATGCCACCTAGCTGCCCCTAAGCCCCTGGTCCTTGAAGGCAGCACAGTGGAACATAAGTTCGAGCAGGCTGTTCTAAGTTGGAAAGGCAAGGCAAGTACGGGCCATATGACAAATTGTGTATTATCCAAGGACCAATCTTGCTAAATTCAGAGAAGCTTATCTATAAAAGATTAGTCACCAAATAATAAATTCATGGGGTGCTGGGAGGAAGAGTGAGGAACTCATGAAGAACCAGTCATCTACTAGAGTATATAGGAATTGTGACCTGAGTTGACTGAAGGAAAAGCCACCACATAAAATTATGAATCTTCTGAAGTTCTGAAGCATAAAGTATTATCATAATATGATCGTCTGCTACTTTTGATTGCCAATGTAGAGTGTGACAGCTATACTTTAGGTTAAATGGCTTTTATTACCTAGCCTTAGCCAGCTTAATTCTCTATTACCACCATGCTGAGAACAAGGCAAAGCCTGTTATTGGAATGGACCCAGGATCAAATTTCCTATACCTTCTCACATTCTTTGCCTCTCACCTCCAGGATCCAGCCTCAAACCTGAGTCTCAGATGCCAGATTTTTCACCTTTAGGACCAGAATTTCCAACATCAGCACTTCCCCTAAAAGATTCAACCCAGGTACAAAGTCAGAAATATCATAACTCTTGTCAAGATCTCATCTACGGGAAAGGCCACTGACATCAAACACAATTTCCTTTTTTCCATAGTGCTTCAAAAAGAACTGACACTGTCCCCTGCAATTCACAGGGCATTTAAAGGTAGAAGCAGTAGTCAAAACATACTTTATCTTAATTTACTTATTCAGCACCATGTCAATTTAACTACCAAATGATCATAAAATTAGAAAAAATAATCATGAAGTTCATCTGGAGGAACAAAACATTAAGAATCTCAAACAGAAATAATGGGTGGGGGGGAGAGTGGCAAGGAAGCACCAAAACTAGCAAAGCAGTCAAACTATGTGGTACTTATTAAGTAATAGAGAAATTGATCAGTGGAACCACATTCAAAAGCAAATAGAGTAGACTAGTTTGATAAACCCAAAGGGTAAGAATTTGTTATTTGACGAAAGCATCTGGGAAAACTGGAAAGTAATGTGGCAGAAATTAGAGACCAACATGTCACACAGTATACCAAGATAAACTCCAAATGGATATGCGACTTCAACATAAAAGTGATGTCATAAACGAATTAGAGGAACAAGGAAGAAAGTACTTTTTAGATCTATGGGTAGGGGAAGAATTCAGGACAAAACAAGGGAAAGAGAGGAATAAAGAAGAAAAAATGGTCATTTTGATTACACAAAATTAAAGCTTTTCTCAAAATGAACATATCCTATGCAGCTAACATTAGAAGAAAAGCAGGTAAATGGGGGAAAGATTTTGAAGCAAGTTTCTCTGATAAGGATCTCATTTCCAAGTTATATAAAGTATTGACTTAAATTTAGAAGAATAAGGCCACTCCTCAATTGATAAAAATAAGCCATTTTCTAAGAAATTCAAGCTAGGATTAGCCACATAAAATGCTAAAAATCACTAATACTTAGAGAAATCCACATTAAAACAATATTGAGGTTCTACTTCATTTTCATTAGATGAGCAAAGTTGACAAAAAGAAAACAAGAAATGTTTGAGGGACTACAAGAATATAGGCACATTACAAAACGTACTGTTGGTGGAACTATGAATTGGTCTAGTCCTTCAGTTTTGTTTTCATTTTTGGCTAGGCAATTGGGTTAAGTGACTTGCTTACTATGTGACTCTCTTCTTAACTCTTTTTACTCCAGCTTCTGGCCTCGTCATTTAACCAAAACTGCTCTCTTCAAAGTTACCAATGATCTCTTAATTGCCAAATCCAATGACCTTTTCTCAATCCTCATCCTTCTGGACCTCTCTGCAGCCTTTGACACCAATGTTACTCCCTTCCCCTTGATACTCTCTTTTCTCTGGGTTTTTGTGACACTACTCTCTCCTGGATCTCCTCCTACCCTATTTGACCACTCCTTCTCAGTCAGTCTCCTTTGCTGGAGCTCCATCCAAATCATGCCAGTTTATAGTGAGTGTCCCACAGGCCTCTGTCACACAGCTAGTAAGTATCAAATGTCTGAGGCCAGATTTGAACTCAGGTCCTCCTGACTCCAGGGTCTAGCCATTTGTCTAGACATTCTGAAGAGCAATTTGGAACTATGCCCACAAATTTATTAAATCGTACATACCCACTGACCTGGCACTACTGACCCTCTTTGAGGTATAGAGATCAAAGAAAAAAGAAAGGGTTCATGTGTACAAAAATACTTATAACCATTTTGTAGTGGCAAAGAACTGGAAACTAAGGGGTACCCATAAACTGGGAATGGTTGAACAAGCTGTAGCCTATGAATGCAATGAAATATTACTGTGCTCTAAAAATAATGATTTTACAGAAGCTTGGGAATGGTCACATGAACCCATGAAGAGTGAAGTAAGCACAACCCAAACAATTATTATAATGACAATAACATTGTAATAACAAACAACATGGATAGATTTAAGAACTTTGATCAATGCAACAACCAGCCACTATTCTAGAGAACCAATGATTCCACCCACCTATTAGAGAGGTGATGAACTCAGTGTGTAAAATGAGACATATTGTTTTTGACACGATGAATGAGGGAATGTTTTGTTTGAGTATGCATATTTTAGAAAGTCAATAAGTATTTATTAAATGACTACTATGTTTCAGGCATTGTGCTAAGTGCTGAGAACACAAGGAAAGCTAATATGTGGTCCTTGTTCTCAAGGAGATCAGAGCTTAATGGAGGAGAAAAAAATGCAAACAACTATGTAAGAACAAGTTACACAGAGGATAAATTAGAAATAATCAACAAAGAGAAGGTGCTAGAATAAAGGGGGATTAGGAAAGGCTTCCTGGAGAAGGTGAGATTTTAGAAAAAAAAATTAAATAAAACCTAAAACAAAAACAAAGATAAAAAAAGATACTACATTCCTTTCCTATATATACCAAGTCCTACTTTACTCTCCCAGTCTCCAAGATGCAGAATACTGAGCTACTTGAGCAAAAATGATCTCCCAACCCCACAAACATTCCCTGTTCTCTTATCCCCGTCCACCCCTGCCCACTTTTTCCATTGTTTCCACTGGACCACCCATTCTGCTAATGTACAATTCCCTTCCACCTCTTTCCCTAGATCTTAAAACCCGAAGTAGTTATCCCCCTTTCTTCCTTCACTTCAGCCTCTGATGGCCTTTCTCCTTGCCAAGGCCAACCCTTCCACTTTTACCCCTGCTCCCATCTCCTCCTGTCTATTCTGGCAGGTTACACCCTCCCCCACATTCTAATTTTCAATTACTGGATAGCTACTGGCTCCCTCCCTGCTACCTAAAATCACACCCAGATCCTCCATATCCTTAGAAAAAACCTTTACTTGACCCTAGCTTTCTCTAGATCTATCTTCCTATATATTTCCTAATTTTCAAAGCCAGCATCCTGCAAACAGCTTTCTATACATTTTGTCTCCAATTCCTCATCTCGCTCATTTCTCAAATTGCAATACAGCTTCTGACCTCATACCTTAATTGAAACTGCTTTCTCCAAAGTTACCAATGATCTCTTAGATGTAAAATCCAATGGTGCTTTCTCAGTCCTCACCCTTCTTGACCTTTTATAGCATGTGACCCCGTTGACCATTCTTTCTAGATATTATCTCATCTTCGGGTTTTCTTTATACACTTGTCTCTGCATTTTTCCCTACCTGTCTGGCCATTCATGAGTTTCCTTTGCTGTATCACCATTCATATCCTGCCCCCCCAGCTGTGAGTGTACTCTAATCCTCTATCCTGGGCCCGCTTCTCTTTTTACAATCTCTCAACAATCTCATTAGCTCCCCTGGGTTAAATTGCAGGTCCTCAGCCTGAACTATCCCTTAGATCTTGGAATACCACAACCCTCAATATCCTCAAGAAAGCACCAACATGACCAACCCAGATATTCCCTCCAGAAGTGCACAAAGCCTGGCCCTAACATCAAGCCTATTGTTAGGAAGTAGATTGAAAGAATCTACTGACAAAAAAAAAAGAAGAATCCCACCATAAAAAACTATTATGGTGACAGGGACACTCAAGGCACAAACACAAAAGAAGAGAATGATTCCAAAAATCTATAAAGCAAAGCTTCAGTGAAAAACACAGCTAGGGCACAAATTCAACTAAAACTCCTGGAAGAGGTGAAACAACAGGTTTTTTTTTTAAAGAGTTTAAAGAGAATTTTGTAAATGAAATGAGAGTACTAGAGGAAAAACTGAAAAGAAACAATAACCATGGAAGAAAAAATTGTAAAGGGAAAACAGCTTGGCAGCATAAGAGGTTCAAAACCTTACCCAAGCAACAAACTCCCAGAAAAATTAGAATGGACCAAATGAAAGTCAATGTCCCCAGGAGACAGTAAGAAGTAATAAAATGAAGTCAAAAGTCTGAAAAAAAATAGAAGACATAATCTAAGTCAGTTGTTTTTGCTACGAGATAGCTAATAGATTGATGAAATCAGATTTAAGAATCATGGGACTACCTGAAAGTCATGACCAAAAAAAAAAAAAAAAAAGAGGGCCCACATCATTTAAAAGAAAACTGCCCAGATCTCTTCGAACCAGAAGGCAAAGTGGAAATGGAAAGAATCCACCACCTACCTCCTGAAAGAAACCCTAAAATGAAAATTTCCAGCACTAATATAGCCAAATTCCGGAGCATCCAGATCAAAGAAAAAATACTGTAAGCCGCCCAAAAAGAAAAAGAATTCAAATACTGAGGAGCCATTGTCAGGATCACACACAATTTAGTAGCCACCACTATAAAGGAGCAGAGAGCATGGAATACAATATTCTAGAAGGCAAAGGATATAAGCTTAAAACCAGGAATAATTTAGCCAGCAAAACTGAGTATAATGCTACAAGGGGAAAAATGGACCTTTAATGAAATAAAGGACTTCCAAATATTCCTGAAGAAAAAAAACATAGCAGCATAGAAACTTTAAAATTCAAACATAAGAGTTAAGAGAAACAGAAAATGGTAAACACAAATGAACAATGATAAAGGACTAAATAAGGATAAACTGCTTACATTCTAATGTAAAGAGAGGATACATGTGTCCCCTCTGAACCCTATCATCAGCAGGAACCAGAGGGAATGTAACTAGACAAGGCAGGGTAGTCATTCAGTTATGTCTTGATGATTCTAAGAAAAGAATGAATAGAGAGGGGAAGAGAAATACATTGGGGAAGGGAAGGAAAAGGAAAAGGAAGGGTAGTGAAAATTATCTCACATAAGCAGAATTTGCAAGTAGACATCTGCACAGACAAGGAGGGAAGTGTGGGGAGGAGTGGCATGCATTTGAAACGCATTTTCATCTGAACTTCTCAAAGGAGGGAGGAATCACTCTTTCCCCCCAATACATGCACAGAGTTGGGTACAGAAATACATTTCACTCAACAGGGAAATAGGAAGGAAAGGGGAGAAGAGAGAAGGGGAAATTAATGGGAGGGAAGATTAAAGGAATGACTTGTCCTAAGCAAAACAAACTAAGGATGTACAAAAATATTTACAGCTCTTTTTGAAGCGGCAAAAAATAGGAACCTGAGGGGGTATCCATAAATTGGGAAATTCCTGAACAAGTTACAGTATATAAATGTGATATAATAGTACTATGATATAAGAAATTACTAAGGGAGGGGCAGCTTAGTGGCACAGTGGATAGAGCCCCGGCCCTGAAGTCAGGAGGACTTGAGTTCAAATCCGGCCTCAGACCAAACACTTGACACTTACTAGCTGTGTGACCCTGGGCAAGTCACTTAACCCCAATTGCCTATTAAAAAAAAAAAAAAAGAAATGACTAAGGGAGTGGTTCCAGAGAAACCTGGGAAGACTTGTATACACTTATCAGAGTGAAGTAAAGAGAACCAGGAGGATAATTTATACAGTGACAACAGTATGATAAAGAAAACTGCTTTCAAGGAATTCAGAATTCTGGTAAACATAATGATAGCTCACAATCCCAGAGAACTAATGATGAATTAAGGTATCCACTTCCTGATAGGTGGTGCATAATAAGACATATTTTTGGAACATGGCCAATGTGGAAATTTATTTTGCTTGACTATACATGTTTGTAACAGGGGTTTTGCTTTTCTCTCATTCTCAATTACAGAAGTGGGGGCAGCTAGGTGGCGCAGTGAATAAAGCACCAGCCCTGGAGTCCGGAGGACCTGAGTTCAAATCCTGTCTCAGACCATACGCTTGACACTTACTAGCTGTGTGACCCTGGGCAAGTCACTTAACCCCAATTGCCTCGCCAATTAAAAAAAAATTAAAAATCAATTAGAGAAGTGGAATAGGGAGAAGACTGGTTTTTGTTGATTAAACAATTTTTAAAATTTTAATACTTTTCTAATTTTTTTTTTTTGGTGAGACAATTGGGGTTAAGTGACTTGCCCAGAGTCACACAGCTAGTAAGTGTTATGAGTCTGAGGTCAAATTTGAACTCAGGTCCTCCTGACTCCAGGGCCAGTGCTCTATCCACTGTGCCACCTAGCTGCCCCTACTTTTCTAATTTTTGTAAAAAACAATTTTGAAATTGTTTCTTATTTTATAAAAAAGGATGTTAAAAATGGAAGGGAACATGGAATGCAGACTATTCGACAAAATCTAGATCATCTCTTTTATTTCAGAGATGAGGAAACTCAGGCCAAGAAAAGGGAGGTAATTTGGCCAAAGTCATGCAAATAGGTAACACAGAGCTGGGTCTAGAATCCAGGTCTCCTAAATCCCAATTTAGTGTTCTTTCTACTATGCTATGAAAAGAATGATATCAGTAAATACTTCAAAATTAATGCTTAAATTATCTCCACATTTTCATTTTATAATTTCAGGGAAATCTAAACTTCTCAAGGAAAACATCTATTGTTGGGGTATCTCCTCAAGTTCTGTGTCTGGGATTTTCCTCAAAAATATAATTCTAAATTAACACCAGGCCCAACATATCTGTAGCAAATAACTTCATGCTTAAGTCTGGACTTGACTTTAGAACAATGGAGCTAATCATGGAAATTATGTGTTTTAAGAGAACTAAAAAATCCTTTATATACTAGTTAAGGTCTATATTTTCTTAAATTCTTAGGGATAAGGTTTATTTTCAAGGAGGTACTACATCCACATTAAAGTCTACTATTTCTTTATAACTTGTTTGATTGTTCTTTGCACTCTGTCTAGTCCAGGATCAGGAAATGTGATAGGATTCTTTACAGAATAGAGTGTCTAACATACTTCTTTCAAGACACAGCAAAATCATTCCTTAGCAAACATGCCATTTGCTATACACTTGTCTCTAGTATATTCAGGATTAATCCTTTTTTACCTTCTGTCTACTGCCAACATAATTGAAGAAGCCTTTATAGATAGCCGAAATAGATGCTGTAATTTGATGTTAATCTTTTTTCTGTTCTAATTATGCTTTTAACTGGCTTCTCCTTATTTTAATAGATTTTTTTTAATAAAGAAATCTTACTTACAAATTTTAATTAGCTTACTGTATACCCACAGCTTTGGCATAAGCTTTTTTATGAGTAAGGAGACCTTAGACCACTAACCGGTTTGGAATCTCTAAAGTAGCTTAGAGGGAAAAGCATGCCGCCTCATGTAGAATGAGCACAGGCTTGGGAATCCAAAATCAGGACTCTGGAGTTGTGCTCCAGTTGAGGAAATTACTTTGTATGACTTTAGGCACATCAACTGCTAACTGTGTCAGTTTTCTCATCTGTAAAATGGATAATAATATTGCAATACTATTCTACTTAACAGGGAAGCTAAAAGAAATAATTACATTTTCCAAAGTACTTTGTAATCATTGAAGTGTTATAGATAAAACTGTCACAATCATGGCCAGGAACCCTTTGGCTTGCATTAATGAAAATGGAATAGTAAACTAACTTCAGTAATGAGTCTCTTCAGAAGAGGTGATCATTGCTGTTAAATTGACTGTCTGTCTTTAGAATCCAGGTAAGATAGTTAAAGGAATAGGTAACCTTTAAAAAAAATTAACTTGATTTTTATAAAGTGCAACTGTTTAATTTCTCTCATTGCATATATGTTCTGTAAAAGGGATTTAAACAGAATCAAATTTAAAAAACATTTATTAAGTACCTACTATGTGTCGAGGGGCAATGTGGCATAGAAGGTTGTCCTCAGAGTAGCTGAAGCAGCTAGGTAGTGCAGTGGATTGAGTTCTGGGCTTGGAGTCAGGAAAGCCTGAGTTGAAATACAGTCTCAGACCCTAGACAAGTCACTTAAACCTCTGTTTGCCTCAGTTTCCTCAATTATAAAATGAGGATAATAATGACATTTATTTCACAGGGTTGTTGTGAGGATCAAATGAGATAATTGTAAAGTACCCAACACAGTGCCTGACACAGGTTCAGCCGTTTCACTTGTGTCCAACCCTTTGTGACCCCATTTGGGGTTTGCAAATGACACATAGTAGGTACTTAATAAATATTTGTTTCCTTCCTTCCTCAGAGTGAAGAAGACCGGAGTCCACCCTCTGACACATATAGCTATGTGACTCTAGGCAAGTCATTTAACTTCTAAGTCCTCTAACTTCTAGATTCTCAAAGACCAAAGACATAAAATTGTGCCACAGTGCAGCTTGAACTAGATTAAAGTGTAAGTGGGAGACATTGAACAAAAAAATACAATACAACATGGATGATGTTAATTTGTGGCTTATTATGGCAATATAGAGCCTACTGGGAACCATTTCCATCTAAGTTTGATACCACTGCTTTAGGCAGCTCTCTGGTACTAGAAGGTAGGTATAGAGAAGTGGCCAAACTGAATTGACAGGAGTTTCCTCATCCTGGAGCTCTGTATATAAATGAAATCACAAATCCAGCCTCTATTTCTATCTCTATTATGTGCCAGGAACTAGGAGATATAAAAATAAAAAACACACACTTCCTGTCCTCAGAGGACTTATAATTTAGTACAATGGATGGAAATACATGCACATTACAATGATTAAGTGCATAAGAGAATTCAGAAAGACCTGAGAATTTTGAGGACGTAGAGATAAGAGAATGCTCCATGGAAGAGATATCCCATGGGCTGCACCTTAAAGGATAAAGTTCTCATGAGGAAGAAAGAATGAGGAAAAGGGTCAGGTTCAGACATGAAGAAAAGGGTATACAAATACACAGAAGTACCATTTGTATAAGAGAACAGGAAGAGACAGGAACAAAACAAGTAGTCTATTCTATCTGAAATATAGAGTGTTTCAAGGTGAGTTATATAAAATAAAGCTAGAAAGGTAGGATGGTTCTGGAGGATGGTTAGGCTTGAATGTAAGATCAATAACAACTCTTATTTCTGTAGCATTTTCGGGTTTTTGAAATGCGTTTCTTCATAGCCACCTCATAAGGTAGGTAATGAAGGCAGCTCAGTTGCATAAGGAATAGAGTACAGGACCTGGAGGCAGGAAAACCTGAGTTTAAATCCTGCCTCAGACATTTAATAGTTGTGGAAAGTCATACCTGAAAATACTCCTTGAGGTAAGGGTACACTTTTAATCTGGTGAATGCAGCTTTTCTGATTGACCTGATATAGAACACTATTTACGTAACAATGTGTAGTTTCTTCCATTTAGTTCATACAATATTACATAGCCCATCACAGCAAGGCTGCATATTTGTATAATGTTGCATTTTAGCTGTTACACTTTATGGCATATAATTCAGTCCGGATCAACAACTTCTCTCAGTCTCAATTTCCTCATCCATAAAATGGGGTTAACGAGCATCCACCTTACAGGGTTGTTGTGAGGATCAAATGAGAAAATACATGTAAGATGCTTTGCAAAACCTTAGAATGTTAATGTAAATGCTAGCCAGCTAGTAGTAGTAGTAGTGGTCATAGTCATAGTCACAGTAGTCATAGTAGTTGTAGTCAAGAAAAAAAAGAAGAAATAGAAGAAGAGGAGGAGGAGGAAGGTAAAGGAGGAGGAGAAAGGGGAAGAAAAAGAAGAACGAGAAGTATTATTGAAGGAGAAGTGTTATTAATCCACATTTTACAGAAAAAGAAACAGAAGTTGAAAAAAGAAGAGGGAAGTACAGCAGGAAAAGCAATGGATTTGGAGTCAGAGGACATGGGCTTCAATCTAGAACTCTACCATTCACTACCTGTGTAATATTGGGCAAATTACATTTCTGAAACTTAGTTTCCTCAATTGTAAAATGAGGAGTTTGGACTAGATGACCACTAAGATCCCTCCCAGCTCTCAATCTTAAGATCCTATGATGTTAAATGGCTTTTTCAGTGACACAGTCAATAAGTGCCAGAGCTACAAGATGAACCCTGTGCTCCTGACTCTTAAGTTTAGGGCTATCCATGATACCACACTGGTGAAGGAGACTATATTAAGTAGACAGTGGGGAGCCTCTTGTGCATTGGGAAGACTACTATGCTAGCAGAGTTAAGGACTAGAGAAAGGGAAGGGAAGGACTTGATTAGTTGGCTCATTACTTAATTCTGCTACACTTTCAGGTTCTCACAAAAAATTTCTTTATAATACAGTTCAATAAATAAAATCAGGAGAAAAAATAGTATTTCCCTTACAAAATGCTGCACCTGAGCTTAACAAAAGAGTATAACCAAAATTAAACATTTATAAAAATGGAACTCAGAAAGGTATAAAGGAGCTTTTAGGGACTTGAAAAGCAGAAACTTTAAAGGAGCAAGTAAGAGTACAGTTTATGGGAAAAAGTAAACTCTCATTAATTTGTGCTCTTCTAATTGAGAATGTAGAACAATTGAGGCATGGTAGAAATTACTTTCACCATTTGGACAGAACTTTTAAACTATGCCCAAAGGGCTATAAAACTGTGCATACCCTTTGACCCAGTAATACCATTGCTAGGTCTGTATACCAAAGAGAGCAAAAAAAAAAAAAAAAAAAGGGAAAAGGACCCACAGGTACAAAAATATTTATAGCAGCTTTTTCTGTGGTGAAAAAGAATTGGAAATTGAGGGGATGCCCATCAATTGGGGAATGGCTGAACAAGTTGTGGTATACGAATGTGATGGAATACTATTGTGCTATGAGAAATAATGAGCAAGCAGACTTCAGAAAAACCTGGAAGGACTTATATGAACTGATGCTGAGTGAAGTGAGCAGAACTAGAACACTGTACATAGTAACAGCCACATTGTGTGATGACTGATTTTGATAGACTTAGCTCTTCTCAGCAACACAAGGATTTGAGAAAGCTCCAAAAGACTCATGATGAAAAATGCTATCCACATTCAGAGAAAGAATTATGGAGTCTGAATACAGATCAAATAATACTATTTGCTCTCTCTTTTTTGTTTTGTTTTGTTTCTTCTTTCTTCTGGTTCCTCCTATTGGTTCTAATTCTTTACAATATGACTAATGCGAAAATATGTTAAATAGGAATACATATGTAGAGGCTATATCTGATTGCATGCTGTCTTGGGGAGGGAGGAGGGGAAGAAAATTAAAAACTCAAAAGCTTATGGAAGTGAATGTTGAAAACCAAAACTTAATTAATTAATTAATTTTTTAAAAAAGGAAGGACACTGAGTTAAGAGTCAGAGGGGAAAAAAAAAGAAATTACTTTCACCAAGTACAGATTCAGAAATAATTTCTTCCCCTGTGAATTTTCACAGACTTACTGAAAAGGAATGAGAATACAGGCTAATCTCAATATCAACAGTTTATTTGGACTGCAGGTCCAACGAAAAAAGTTTTTTTAACCTACTAATGCAGTCCTAAGTGGAATTAATAGTCATATTACCCAGGAGGAAGGAGATAGCAATCCGACTATCCTGTTCTCTGAATAGACCACATCTAAATATCACATTTTAGGAAAAAATATTGAAAAGCTGAAGCATATCCAGAAAAAAGAAATGAGAAAGTCAAAAGGATTAAGAGTCATACAATACAATACTTAGTTAAGGATTTGGAGGTGTTTAACCTGGACAATTCTTCTTTTTATTTTAAATAATTTTATTGATGTAGTTTTTGTATTGCTAAGGTTTCCCCCTTATCC
The DNA here is from genome assembly GCF_900497805.2 of Vombatus ursinus. NCBI lineage: Eukaryota > Metazoa > Chordata > Mammalia > Diprotodontia > Vombatidae > Vombatus > Vombatus ursinus. The sequence goes on along the minus strand of NW_020954564.1, from coordinate 15,888,511 downwards.
TTCCCCATCACCCCTTCCAGGTCCATCCCTTATAACAAATAATTTGTTTTTTAAAAATAGGAAAATTTCTCAGCAAAAACAAATTATCATAAAAATATATGATATGCAATAATCCACATGATGACCCCCCGTCACTGCAAAAGGAGATGGAGGGAGGGAGGCATCTTCTCATCCCTCTTTAGGGCCAAGCTTGTTCTTACTTTGCAATATTCCTTTTGGGTTATTTTGTGGTTCTTATCATTTACATTGTAGTTATTGTGGAGGTTGGTTTTTCTGGCTTTTTAACCTGGAGAATTCTTAAGGAAAACATAATCATAGTCTCTTAGTATTTGAGGGACTGTTACGTGTAAGAGGGATCTGACTTGTTTTACTTGGCTAATGATGACACAATTTGGTATCAATCAAGGAAATTATAGAGGCAGATTTTGTATCAATGAGGAAAAACTGGAGGAATTCCAAAATAACATTTGGAACTGCCTTAAGAGGCGATAAGTTCCCATACCTGGTGGCCTTCAAATATAAACCATACCAATTCTAGGTCAGGGATGTCATACAAGGGATTCCTGCTTCAGGAATGGGTGAGAAAAAATGACCTCTGAAGTCCCTTAGAACTTTGAGAGTCTTTCATTCTGTACATAATTTCTTTATTAAAACCCCCAAAATTTGCCAAAGTTGTTTTTATTATACTATAAGGCAAATGAAGGCAATTACTTAAACATTTGGTTTTTTTTTCTTCTTTTTTTTTTTTGGCAGTTGGGGTTAAGTGACTTGCCCAGGGTCACACACCTAGTTAGTGACAAGTGTTTGGTCTGAGGCCAGATTTGAACTCAGGTCCTCCTGACTTCAGGGCCGGTGCTCTATCCACTGTGCCACCTAGCTACCCCAAACATTTGGTTTTTAAAATACAAATTAGTAGAATGCTTAGAAAATGCTCTGAAACCTCATTAATTCAAAATAACTACTGGGAATCCTATCTGAAGTAACGCAAAATATAAAAGTCATTCCTTATAATAGTAGGTACCTCTAACTACCACAAATAAAAGACCCTCCTCCCTCCTAAAAAAAAAAAGTCATATTCAGGAAGGGGATTCCTGTTTAGGGAGAAGTTGAACTAAAGGATTTCTGAGGCACCATTCCAGTTCTGGGATGCTATGGATATGTTCACATAAGGACATGTCAAACTAACTAATTCTTCAATAATGTACTGACAAGCCTGAAGAGCTGGCATAAACTAAACATAAATCAAAACACCTGAAAACACTCCTTGAGATAGGATTACATTTTCATCGAGGGAATGTAGCTTTACTGATTGACCTGGTGCAGACATTATTTTCATGTCAATATGTAATTTCTTCCATTTAGTTCACACAATATTACATATCCCATCAGAACAAGGTTGCTTATTTGTGTAATGATGCATTTTAGCTATAACAGTATGGCATATAATTTGACCTGGATCAACAAATATTCATCATGCACCTAGCCCTTACCTTAGCTCTAGGGATACAAAGATGAAAGAAGAGAGTCCCTAAGATCAATGAGTTTATAATCTAATAGGAGGAACAGAAATATAACTACTACAAGGCAGAAAGGAATAAGTGAAAAAGAGAGGCCCCAAATAAGTGCTATAAGAAATTTTTAAAATGTATGGCTTAAAACTTGGTGGGTTCAGTCATTGGTTTGACTATTTAAACAAAGATGTAAATATCAAGGACGGGATCTTACATTCCCATGTATCTGTGCCTACAGTCAATGAGAAACAGATTCACAGATTTAAGTAAAAGTGAATGACTATATCATACATATGTGCAAAGAAAGAGACAGAGAGAGAAAAGAAGATATATGTGGAAAGATATCTATCTTAAACCAAACAGATTCCATCTCAAGTCAATCAAAAAACATCAGAATATAAAAACCATTTCATAGACTTCTAAAACAAACTTAACATTGAGTCTTAATTATAGAACTAAAAGCTACTCTAGAGGTTGTGTGGCTAATAATGCCAATACTAGAGACGGCAAATCATTAATAGTTAACATGCTAACCTCAGGCATTGTTCCTTTAAATACATAATGATTTAAAATATTGATAAGCAAACCTCATTGGAATTGGAATGGATCAGTATCTTGGACCTCACAAGCATGGTTGGAGAGTTTTAAATTTAGAAACTATTGTTAAAATTCATTTCATGTGACTCCCAAAGGAATACTTTCACACAGGGTCAGCGGTTCCTTAAATCACAGTTCCATTGCAAAGAATCTCATATTCTACCAACTTTTTCTTCCACAAGTAAACGCTTTTCAACTGTCAATTTATGTTTCAAAGCTAATGGCAGTAGGGTATACAAGGATCCCAGTCTTTACATCAAAGGCCTCTGTGTTTAATTCAAACAAAAACAGAGGACATAATTGAAAAGCATTTTGCTGTAAAACAATATCTAATATTGAAGTATTACAATTAATTCATTTAAACATTTATTAAATGCCTATGTGCATAGCATTATGTTCAGACAAGGGAAGAGACATAAATTACAAGTTCTCTGCCCTAATGGAACTTAAGAGTCCAGTGGGAAAAGATAAGATATAAACACAAATATGGCAGCTAGGTGGCACAGTGGATAGAACACTAGGCAATGCAGTCAGGAAGACCTAAGTTCAAAGCTGGACTCAGACACTTACTAGCTGTGTGACCCTGGGCAAGTCACTTAACCATGTTTGCCTCAGTTTCCTCATCTGTAAAAAAGAGCTGGAGAAGGAAATAAAAAATCACTCCAGTGTCTTTGCCAAGAAAATCCCAAATGGGGTCATTAAGAGTCAGATATAACTGAAACAACTGAACAAACACAAATATCATAATATGCAACATTACTCAAGTGGATTAGAAAAGAATAAAATAAAATAAAATAAAATAAATGTGAGATTTAAAGGGAAAACTACATTGCCAATAGACAGAACACAGAGGAAGCAGGTAAAATTTGAGTTAGGCTTTAAAGGACAAGAAATAATTTGGTAGAACAAGAGGACGAGGGAGAACATTGTAGGCCTAGGGAACAATGTAAACAAAGGCACGGAGATAGGAGAGTGAAGGGTACGTTCAAGGGACAGAGTAGTTAGAACAGACTGGAGAATCAAGCAATCAATCAACAAGCATTTATTAAGCTCACATTATGTGCCTGTACACCTGTGCAGAGGGTTTAAAAAAAAAAAGAAAAATAAGGAGTTTTGTTCCCACGGAGTTTACCTTCTAATGGGAAAGGAAAATATGTGCATATACAAATTACATACATACATACATACATATATACATATATATATACACATAAATACATTTATGAGTGTGGCAGGGAAGGGAACCTAGGAAAAGTCCCCTGAAGAAAGTAGTGGTTGAGATGAGTGCTGAAGGAAGCCAGGATTTCTAATTAGTGGAGGGAAGGAGGGAGAACATTCCAGTCAAGATACACACTAGTACAAAGGAAAAGAGATGGAAGATGGAGCATCAAGCATGAGGGACAGTAAGGACGTTGGCTTGACCTAGACTAGACAGTAGTGATTGCTAGGGGGTAGTGTGTACAAGACTGAAAAGATAGGAAGGGGACCTGCAGTGAAGAGCTTTAACTGTCAAACAGAGGTTTACCTTTGCTCTTAGAGCTAATGCTGAATTACCAGAGTTTGCTGAAAGGGAAGGGGTAGTCAATAGTCAGATCTACAACTTAAGAAAATCATTTTGTCAGGGATATGGGAAATGTATTGGAGTACAGAAAGACTTAAGGCAGAGACTAATTAGAAGACTATTGAAGTAGTTGAGGTAAGAGGTGATGAGGACCTGAACTAGGTTGCAGTAAGGTGAATAAAAATAAGAGGATGAAATAAGAGATGTTGCAACGAAAGAAACAAGAAGATTTGGCAACTGACCAGAGATGTGGGGTAAGTGAGAGTGAGGAATCACGAATGGCATCCAGGCTGCAAATCCAGGTAACTGGAAAGCTGATATTCCTCTCAACAATAATTATGAACTCCAGAAGATGAAAGAGTAAGTTCTGTTTTGGACTTGCTGAGTTTGGGGTGCCTTTAGCATACTCAGTTTGAAGTGTCTATTAGGCAGTTGATTATCCAGGACTAGAACTCTGGTGAGAGACTAAGGCTATATATATAGGTATGGGAATCATCTGCATTGAGATGATACTTGAACCCATAGAAGCTGATAAGACCACTAAGTGAGAATGTAAAAAGAAAAAAAAAGAGAGGGCCCATAATAGTTTTGGGGTATACCTACAGTTGGTATGTGTGTCATGGCTAAAATTACGACAAAGGAGAAATCAGACAGGAGGAGAACCAAGAGAAACTAAATGCCACAAACCTCAAAAAGGAAAGAATATCCAGGAGGAGAAAGTGGTCAACAGTGTCCAGTGCTGCAGAGAGGTCAATCGAGAAGAATGAGGATTAGTAAAAAAAAAGTCATTTGATTTGTCATTTAAGAGATCATTGGCAACTTCGAAGAGAATAGGTTTTGTTGAGATGTGAGATAAGAAGCCAGATTGCAAAGAAATGAGAAATAAGTGAGACAAAAGGAAGTCAAAGAAACAAGAATAGACAGTTATTCCTAGGAGGTTGGCTGAGAAAGGGAAAAGAAATGTAAAAAGATAGCCAGCAAGAATGGTACAATCAAGTTAGGGATTTTTAAGGATGAGGGAAACCCAGGAATTTTTTAGGCCATGAGGAAATAACCAGTAGATATTGAGATTGAAGATTAGAGAGAAGGGGAGGACGGAATAGCGTGGGCAATCTGCTGGGAAAGACAAGAGGGGATAGGGATCAAAGTCTGGCCTTGGTGAGGAAAAGGACCACCTCTTGGAGTAAAGGAGTAGATAGTGAGGGATGATGTCAAAGGAATTTGTAAAAATGAGGAGAAAGGGAGAAGAAGTTTAAATTGAATGGCTTCAATTTTCTTTTTTGGTAAAGTATGAGGTGAGGCCCTCTGTTTAGAAGGTGGGGGAGAGGTTGTGGGAAGCTTAAGAAGTTTTGGAATAATCACTGTGGTAATTAGAACAGAAAATCAAGTAGAGAGGAGGAAAAGGAACAATGAAAGAATTCTGAAAAAATGGAATAGTACCATATTGTTGAAAGCCTTGAATGCCAAATAAAGGAATTTGTATTAGTTAAGCAACAGGGAGTCACCAACAACAGTTATGTTTATTTAGGTTATGTCTTGCAAAAAATAAATCAATTTCTCCCCAGTGAAGGCTCTGGTTCACCATCTCAGTCAGCCAATCCAGAATTATTTGCCATATGGTAGGCAAGACAATTCAGGTGTAAAAGTAAGTATAGCAGAAAGATCATCAGATTTGGAATGATAGGAACTAGCCAGGTTTAAGTTACAGTTCTGCCACCTGCTTGCTACAAAACCTTAGACAAGTCACTTGACCTCTCTGAAGCTCAGTTTCCTCATTTATGAAATGGTCATTCTGAAAATTATACTACCTACCTCACAAGCCCATAAGCAAAGAAAATCATGTACGTAAAGTAGTTCATAAAACATAGTGACAATTATATGTGAGCTATATTTATTTATCTGATGGCCTTTTCTCAATCCTCGTCCTTCATGAACTCTCTGCAGCTTGTGACACTGTCCATCACCATCTTCTCCTTGATACTCTCTCCTGTCTAGTTTTCTCTCTCATTCTCCTTCTACTTATCTGATCCCTCCTTCTCAGTCTCCTTTATTGGATCCTCATCCACACCATTCCACTAACTGTAGATGTCCACCAAAGCTCTGTCTTGGGTTTTCTTCTTCCTACGTAGTATCTCATTTGGTGAATTCATCAGCTACATGGATTCACTTATCATCGCTATGCTGATGATTCTCAGATATATGTGTGTGTGTGTGTGTGTGTGTACATATATATGTATGTATATATGGGGTACACACACACACACACACACACAGACATAGATAGTTAGATAGATAGATAGATAGATACACACACACATATATATCTGGCCCTAATCTGTCCCATCACCAACCTATTGGACATTTCGAATTAGATGTCTCATAGATATCTTAAATCAACATGTCCAAAACTAAACTCATTAAATCGACTCCCAAATCCTCCCTTCTTCCTAACCTCCTTATTACTGTCAAAGCCCTTCCCTTTACAACTGCTCTGTGAGATAGGTATGAACAAAACTTAATCTCTCCTTTTGACTGTTGTAGAAATTTCAGGTCCAGAGAAGTTGTGACATTCCCAAGGTCACTCATAATCACACTACATATCCAATTGTTACTATATCCTGTCATCTCTACCTGTACAACAGCTCTCTCTACAAAAGAGTCTCCTTCTCTATGTTCACCTAGCCACCACACTGGTTCAGGCCATCACTATTTCATGCATAAACTAATGCAATAACCTATGGTTAGTCTCCCTGCCTTAAGTTTCTCCCTACTCTAGTCCATCCTCCACTCAGCTGCCAAAGTGATCTTTCTAAAGTCTGACCATATCATTCTGCTAATTAATAAACCCCAATAGCTCCCTATTATGTCCAGGATCATATATAAAATCCTTTGTTTGGTGTTCAAAGCCATTTACAACCCAGCTCCTCCCTACCCTTCCAGACTTTCTCCTTCTTCTACTCCTGCTTCTTAGACTTTACTCCTTTCTACCTTTTCTACTATCCAGTGACATTGGCCTTCCTCTTACTCCTCCTACGAGATAATCCATCTCCCAAATCTGTGTCTTTTTCCTGGCTGCTCCTCAGGCCTGGGATGTTCTCCCTCTCTCAACCTCCTTCTCTTCATTTCCTTCAAGCATTAGCTCACACCCCACCTTCTATAAGAGGTCTTTACCAGTCCCCCCCTGTACTAGCACCTCCCCTCTGAGATGACATCTCATTTACCCCATATATATCTTTTATGAATGTACATGAATGTTTACATGTTGTCTTCCCCTTTGGAATGTGAGCTTTTTGAAGGCAGTATGCCTGTTTTTGCCTTTCTATGTATCCCTAGCACCTAGTAATGTGCCTGGCACATAGTAAACTCTTACTAAATGCCTAGTAGTATGTTTCTATTGTTATTATTGCTTGCCTATATAGAATATCTCCAATCACTTCGTGAAAGATGCCTACAGACTAGAGGTGGACAATGAGATACATATTTTCAAACACTGCATGGTATGGAATTGTTTTGCTTAACTATGTTTTAAACAAGAAAAGGCTTTTATATTTGGTAGGGGAGGGGGAGGAGGTCATAGAATGAATGAATTAAGGGAAATCAATGCCAAAAAAAAAAACCCACCAATGAAACATGTTAAAATTATAGAGAACACAAAAAGAAATTGAGAAGGGGACACCAACAAGCAGGACAATGTTTGCACTATTGTGTCATAATTTAAAAAAAAAATTTAACATAAGTTCAAGTACCCAAAATAGTCAAAATGTGAGGCCAGAATCCTCCCATGATGTCAGGAACTAGGGTGTGGCAAGGAGGAAGGGGAGGAAGAAGAAAAGTTATTAGTTAAGAATGTCATCAACTTGGGAAGTTGGAACACTCTTGTAGGATAAAATAGGGGGTGATGGCATTACTAAGACTGGGCAAAAGAAGCCTGGCTCTGCTGGCAACTTCTTATGCTTCTTGTGAGAGCGAGGGTGTCAGGACCATGATAAAGCAAAGTCTCATCTTACCTGTGACACTGTGATGCTGCATTTCTTTGCCAGCTCTTCTTTGGCTTCTTCACTGGGGTAGGGATTACTGAGGTGTGAGTAAAAATATTCATTCAAGATTTCTGTTGCCTGTTTGCTGAAATTACGTCTTTTTCGTCTGAAAGAAAAAGAGAAAAAGTTAACTATGGACTAATGGAAGAGAGAGAAAAAGGGACAACAGTGGCTAAATACCTGCAGATGCAGAGAGAATATAAGGATATAATAAATGTTTTAAAAATTATTTTTCACTAAAAAACTAATTTTAATTTTTTTCAACTACCTATGATATTTATAATGAAGTTGCTTATATTGACCAAAAGAATATACAATCTATTGTAAGACTGTCTAGTTATTATCAAGCGGGTTAGAAGATAAAAAATTTTTTTCTTCATTAACTATACATTCAAATAGGCAAGGGAAAAATATTATTTACATTAGTTTTACTTTGTTACTAAGTTTTTGAAATGTTTCACTCTATAGTGTCTACTAGATCTTATTCCAGATAGGTTGTGTAACCTTCCCCTAAAATTTAATATTTTCAAATGTAAAGTTTAATACTCAAAAACAATATAGTCAACAGGAGGCTATACATCTATGGACCACATTGGTTCTAATAATAATAGCTAGCATTTGCATAGTATTTTAAGGTTTGAAAAGCACTTTATATATGTTATTTCATTTGATCCTAACAACCTCGTAAGTTTTATGTTATTATTATCCCCATTTTATGAATGAGGAAACAGAGGCACAGAGAGGTTAAGTGATTTGCCCAGTATCACACAACTAATTAACAGTTCTCCAAAAAGGAGAAGTCTTTAAATGGCAGGGAAAAAAAAAACTGTAGTTATACATTGAAAAATAACACCAATTTTAGACACTTGGACTTTATATGAGCCAGAATTGAGAAGTATAGCATATAATCAGACCAATATGCTATCTAAGGAACAGACTTCCCTCCTGTTTCAGTTGTTTCTCTGAAAATGGCATGTGAAACACCTGGTTTACACACAGGTGAAATGGGTTGTCCTTGTTTACAATGTTTAAGCTGGGGGAGCCAGACAATTGGGTTTGGTCAAAAATAATTTGCATGGGTCTAAAATTCTCATTGCTAGAATTAGTTCTTACAATTAAGGTGCTGTCTCCTGAGAAAATGCACATTTGTTACCCCTGGGAATGGGGGAGAGAGGGGAAGGTGGCACTGTAGCATTCTTTCAGTAACACATTAACAGGCATTAGTTAGATTCAGAGACTCTCAAAGTTGGGAACCTTAGAACATAGAATAGTATAATTTAGAATATGGAATCTTAGAGCTGAAAGGGAGCTTAACTTAAGTCAGAACATGGAACATAGGATATCAGAGGGAAAAAGGATTTATAAATAAAACAGGTTAGAACACAAAAAAATTAAATCAGAAGCATTCATTTCATCCAACCTCCATCTGAAATATGAATTCTTTTACATCATTCCTATGCTAAATGGTTAGCCTCAACAGCTAGCGGTCACTTCAAAAGCAAAGAGAACCAAATGAGTAAGTGGTAGGTAGAAAGGTTTGAATCATGGGTTGCTGCAGGATAATTCTGAGCAAATCATTTACCTACTCTGGGCCCCAGAACCTCCTCTGTAAAACGAGGGATTTGGGATTAAATGATATTTAAACCCCTACTATGTTAACAACTTTTTACTTCCATGTTTTGGAAGATCTTAGAAATAGTAGACTGCTTCCTAAGCTGGGTAATCAACCTAAGTAGAGAAAAGAGCAGTGAACTTGGAGTCAGAATACTTGGTTTCAAATCTCAGTTCTTCATTTGCTACCTATATGACCTTTGGCAAGTCACTTGCCCTGTCTGGGTCTTAGTTTCCTTATCTTCAAAATGAGAAAGGGGTCAGTGAACTTGATCATCTCTAAATTTTCTTTCAACTATAAAATCCCATGAGTTTAAGAATAAATGTGAGAGGTTTTTCTGTTCAAATGCAAGCTCTTACTCCAGCAGGGTAGAGGGTCTAAGAGATTTGCAGATTTGTTCTTAAATGTATTGCATGGGTATATGCTCCAGCCTGTCCAATTATCAAGAAAATGTGAGCATAGGCTTCCTGAAAGAAATGAGTGAGTTACAAGTCAGAGTGAGCCGGGGAGTCATACATCTATCAGATCATTTTTGCCCAGAGCAGAACATCTTTCCCTAGCATAGGGCTTGCTAAGAGGCACTACAAGAACAAATGAAACCAGAACTGAGTATTTCCACACACTTGAAGGTATAAGAAAGACTTCAGTCGTGTGCTTTATTTATTTTTTAGAAGAACATTCTTTAGAAAGTGCCCATTAAGCATTTTCCCCAAAGTCCCATTCCCTCCAGGGTTAGTTGCAATCAAGATGCCTGTGCCTTAGGCCACAGTGCAGTGGAGCATCAATCCCCAGAGGTGCAGCCCATCAGTACTGCAGCATTGCATAACTACAGTCTTTACAGACAGACGAGTTTCTTTTCAAAGTTCTGTTTATCACCTCATTCCATTCGGCTCATCCTGCCTTGTTAACCACACACTTCTTCGACGGGTAAGAATCAATCATTTCAAATGTTCAAAGAATAACTGACCACTGATGTGATTACTATTTGCTGAAGCCCCCTCCCAGGGCAATGGAAAGAGCCCTGGACTTGGTATCAGAAAGGCCTGAATTCAAATCCCTGTTCTAACACTTACTGTCTAGATGGTGTTAGCCAGACTATTATATAAGGCAACTCTGAAACTTTGAATCCAAGTCCAGTACTTGATACATTGTGGGGGGTGGGGTTGGAGAGAGAGGGGGAAAGAGGGGGAGAGAGGGGCAGAGAGGGGGAGGGGGGGAGAGAGAGAGAGAGAGAGAGCAGAAGAAAGGCAGAACATAATTCCAGGACAGAGAGAACAACATGAGCAAATATGTAAGGGTCTACTGGGATGAAGCATAGGGACATGTAGAAAAGATAAGCCTAAAAAAGGAGGTTAGAGTCAGATCATGGAGAATAATGAATGCCATGCCATGCTGTGGAAAATAGGCAATGGAGAACTTCAATTGAAGATTTTTGCAAAAAAAGAATGATATTATCAAGTAGTGCTTTGGGGAAATTAGTATGGAAATAGTATGACAGATGGATTGACAATAAAATACATTTTTAAATGTTTTAAATAGATTTTAAGAATTTAATTTAAATTTGAAATTAAAAAAGAATAGAAAAAGAAATACTAGAAGCACAGAATCTAATTAGGTTGTTGTCCACATGTACAGTGAAAAATGGCCTAAACTAGGATAGTGAAGTGTAGAGGAAAGAGGCCTGTGAGTGAGGAGATCTGGGTTCAAGTCCCTACTTGGCTCCACTAAATAGTTGTACAACCTTGGGCAAATAACTTAACTTCAATGAGGCTCAGTTTCCTCACCTGCGAAATCAGTGTGTTGGATTAGACTATCTTTAAGGTACTTTACAGCTCTAAACCCTATGATATAGGAACAAAAAGAAAGGGATGGATTAAGAGATACTACAAAGGACGTATCAAAAAAATTGGATAATTGACTGGATGTAGGGGGCAAGAGAGAAGGCAAGTATCAAGGCTGATTCTGAGGTTTAAACCTGGAGAAGAATAATAAATACCATTAGCTACCAAGTGCTCTCACAAATGACTAAGAGATAGCAGTACAGCAAGAATGAAATTAGAAGCCAGAACTCTTGGATTCAAGCTCTGACTGCCACTTACCTGTGACCTTAGTTAGGCATATCACTTCACAATCTCCAAGCCTCAGTTATTTTATCCACAAAAATGATTATAATAAACACTTGCTCTGTCTACCACATGTGGTTGCTAAAATTAAACTGCTTTTTAAATCAACAAATGTCATACAAAGTTTGCTATTATTATTTCTAACCTCAAAAAGTTGTTATTAGGATCAAATAAGATCACAAAATCTCAGAGCTGGACAGGATCCCAGGAAATGTCTAGTCCAACCCATATGTAATTGCTGAGAAAATACTTTATAAACTACAAAGAAATATACAAAAGATAAGTATTGGGACAGCTAGGTGGTGCAGTGGATAGAGCTCTGGCCTTGCAATCAGGAGGACCTGAGTTCAAATCCGGCCTCAGACACTTAGACACTCGGACACTTACCAGCTGCGTGACCCGGGGCAAATCACTTAACCCCAATTGCCTTGCCCAAGCAAGGGAAAAAAAAAAGACAAAAGATAAGCGTTGTGTAAAGAGTGCTAACTTGGAGTAAGATGACTTGATATGGAATCCTGACTCTGCCATTTATTAAATGTATGACAATAGACAAATCATATCATTTCACTTAGCCTGTTTCTCCATCTATAAAATTGGAATAATAATAATTTACTACCTATCACATAGAGTTTTTGTGAAGAAAGTGACTTATAAACCCTCAAGTACAATATAAATCAATTTTTATAATTATTACTGTATTTTGAGAGATAAAGTAGAGAATTGTCCTCCAAATTAGAAAACTCTCAGTTCAAGTTCTGTATCTGATACAATTGGCTGTGTTCATAATGAGCATGTCATGTAAACTCTCAGTACCCCCCAGGTAAATCTTTAAGACTATAAATTGCAGAAAAGATACCAACCCGACTTGATAGAGGAATTTGTTCACCAGAAAGTTTCTACACCAATGAAATCATAAGTCCATTAAAAATTGTTAATAATAATTCCAGCAGAAACAGTGCCACAAAACTTGTTTTTTAATTTAGGAAACTAAAGTCACCTTCTTTGATAGTAAGGGAATCTGACGGGAATTATTATTCCCGTCAGATACCAACAGGGGAGAAAAAAAAAATTGAAGTATCTCTATCTCCGGAGATAAATGTTGGCCATGGGCTTAAATTATACCCGAGAATGCAAATTGTGACTGGTAAGACAGTTAAACATAACTGCCAATTAGAAAATCTACTGCTTTCACTTATGTGAACTTTATTTTAAGCTTACTAAAAAGTGAAGTCTTCATTCATTTGCTAGAAACTAAAATACTTTCTTGCTTGGGTTGGAGAGGATGTGTTTAAAGCATCTTTTCGTCTGTTTGTTTTGTACCATAACTAGGACCAAAGTATTACCTCTCCTAAAGGTGTCATGAAGCCAAAATGGCAATTTTGGTCTCAAAACTTACTTTCTTATCATTAGTAGGAATAATATGAGTCTGTAGGAGTAGAGGGTTTTAGAAAGGTAGAGGAATAGGAAAAAGAATTGCCAGGAAATAAAGCTTTAAAAAAATAGTGTTCTAGAATAGTTATTATCCTAAAAAAAATTTAGCATGAGCTTCTGTGAAACTTTCAAAGCCTGAAGTAATTTTACAGTATGATGAAGCCATAAAGCAGGAAAGCTCAGGGACTCAATGGTCTATTTGGATCAGTGCCAACAGGTAGTGGAGACAAGACATGAGAATGAAACATGCATAGCAGCAGCACTTTATTGAGACTTACTGAATACACCGTATATCAAAATTATAAGTTGGGACTTCACCAGATGAGGGATGAAATGTATCCTACTTCTACACTGATTGCATTTTTAAATTTAAAGCTCTCTTGCTCACTTTCAGTGTTTGGCCAACTCTCAGATACCTATAACTATCTGCTCAGGATTATTTAGGGCTTCTTTTGATACACTGTGTAACAGTCCTGAAATGGTGAGATTAGCATTAGCTTGTAACACGTGCAAAGAAGAAGACCCTGTGAAATTAACAAAGAAGGAATACTGTAGGGTGCATACATCAGGGGGAATAGGGTAGGGTAGGAGAGCCAGGGAACAGTTACCTAAACATACATACTACCAATTTCTAGAATATCCTTCATATAACACCTGGTGAAATGATATGCCACCTCACCTCTTCATGTGAAATATCTTCCTAAGACAAAGTAGCCATCTGTGGCGATCACTCAACCTCCTTGTAGGAAAGGGCTTGTAGCAAAACTCAGTTCAATCTGCCATGCGGTCCGGAATTTGGTGCATAACAGGTGACAACAAAGTACATAATAAACTAATGGTTATACGTACCTGGCATCAAGGAACCTTGATCTTAAAATCATGACTGCTTCACAAGTACTTTGTTTGAGCTGCATCTGAATTGAACTGAATTTCCGATGAATTATGCCTACCATCCTCTCAATCTCTTTTGGAGAAATGGGACGTGTTCGACTCTGCTCTCGGAGAAGGTTCATCACATGTGTAGTGAATTCATTACATGCCTGTAAAAGGAAAAATCCTTTAAGAAACTAAGATTTTATCTTCTCACACCCAAAAACCATTTCAGCTGAATTTCTACTAAGTTTGCAGTAGTCCATGGTATTTTTCTTCCACAAAACTCTGGTACCTCACCACAGTATGGGGATGACCTTGAACTCTCAAATACTATGTCAGTGATCTGGATGATTCTACACAACAGAAAAGGCTTTGATTCTAGACCTGGCAACAAACTATGTGTCTGGCATCTGAAGACCACACAAGCTAAGTGTGGAGTAGTTCAACAACAGAAAGCCAGCAATGAGGAAATAAATGTTTTTGTCCATAGCAACTCAGTCAATCACTCAACAAACATTGATTAAGTACCTACTAAGAGTCAAGTGCTGCACTGGCACTATAGATTAAAGTACATACGCACATACACACACACACACACACACACACACACAACCCCTGTCCTCAAAGAACATGTATTCTACTAGGGTTATACAACTTGTTCATAGAAAAATACATACAAGATATACAAAATAAACACAGTACTTTGGGGCAAGGAACTAAAAACTGGAAGAATCAGAAAAAGTCACTTAAAGGGAGTAGGAATTGAACTGAGCCTTGAAGGGAGATAACAGTTTTCAAGAAGTAGTAATGAGAAGGCAGAGAATTTTAGGCTGTGCAAAGGCATGAGGAAAAGAAAATAAGCTGTTTGGCTGAAGTAATACGTAATTATCCTGGAAAGATAGGCATGGAGGGCTTTAGGTACCAAACAATAAAGTTATATTATATCCAAATGGCAACCATTGAGCAAGGAAGTAAAATACTCAAATCTGTACATTTAGGAAGATCAATTTGGCAGCAGTGTGGAGAAAGGATTGGAGAGGAAAGAGACAATGCAGGGAGATCAGTTGGAAAGCTATTGCAATTAAACACCTATTAAGATGTGGAAGGTTTGTGATTTGTGTCATCAGAAGAACTCACACTAAGAACTGATGGCTCTTTTAAAGTATTATAATAAGATAAAAATGAAATTTTGCAATTTGTGAGGTAACAAACTGGGCCATCTGGGGAAGCAATTATTTTGTAGCTACGATGGGCTGAACCATGCAAGAAAATTGCACTTTCCAGGACATAGCACAAAGCCTTGTACATAGTAGCTGCTTAATAAAGGTCCCATAGACTAACTTGCCTCATAAGAAAATGCTTTTTACCAGACTATTTAAGACTTTTAGCTATCAATACACAGAAATCACAAATTACTTAAATAGTTTTATCATTCAACTAACTTGAGTACCTATTATATGCCAGGTCTTATCCTGGCTGCCTATTACTGTATATAAATATGATTATGACATCGTACCTTCTCCTCAAGGAGCTATAAGTCTAGTGGACAAGATATGTAAGCAATCAACTATAATACAATCAAAATCTGAAAGCATTTATTAATAGTAGGCATGTAGTACCCACTGCATACTGGGTACTGTGCAAGGTATTAGGTGTACAAAGACAAAAATGAAAGTCTCTGACCTCAGAGGATTGCAATATAGTGAAAGTAAATAGGTATAAACAAAATACATACCAAGTAGAAACAAGACAGTCTCTGATAAGCGCTATAAGAAAATTATAAACAAAATACTACGAGAATTAAATATGAGAGATAACTGCTAGTAGGAGAACAGAGAAGGTGTTTGGGAAAGGCTTGGTGGAAGAGGTCATGTTTGACTCAGGCCATAAAGAATGGAGAGGACTTTGACAAGTAGCAATAAAAGAAACGACATTCCAGTTAGAAGAACAGCATAAGCAAAGGCACTGAGGCAGGAAAGAAAAGAGTGTTTTAAGGGAATAGTAAATAGTCGAGTTTAGCTGAAACATATGGTTTGTATGATTTTGAACTGGAAGGGACCTTAAAGATGACCTACTTCAAACCTTTCATTTCACAGAAAAGGAAATGTAGACCCACAGAGGTGAAATGCCTTGGTAAAGTCACACAGGTAGAAATAGCAGGACTTGGATTCAAATTCAGGTCTACATTTTCTCCCTCATGCAATGGGAAATAAGGTTAAAAAAGTAAATTGGGGTCTAATCATGAAGGACCTAAATGCTTAGTAGTATAAGAGAAACTTTTAGAGCTAGAAAAGAAATTAATTATAAGATCATCTAATCATCCAATTTCTTCTTTCACAGAAAAAAGAGGCCCAGATAGACGAAGTAACTTGTTCAACGTCAAACAGTGAAATAGTGGCAATCAAGATTAAAGTCCAGGTCTCCTATATACCATGCTACTTTCCAATTCAGTTAACTGAAATTCCAATGATATTCCTGTAGGATAAGTTCAAGGACATATTGGTGGTAGTATAACCTCCAAAGAGACAGGTGGAGAAGCTAAAGCGGACGGTATATGCAGTTTGCCTTGGTTTAACAGGGGAACAAGCATCAGAGTTGTCACAAACTCTGTGGTTTACAAATACAATGTCAGTCCTTCTCTTTTTACTCATCTAGTTTCTCCAAAGGGCATTACAACTCTACAATCTTGTGACTATGACTTTCAAAAAAAAAAAAAAAAGATCCCATCCCCTCTCTTAAATAAAATAATGTCTCTTGGAACTATAATCATGAAGTCATGAAGGGGAGGGGAGAGCACTGTCTCAATGCATGGATAATTCTAGCAGAGATTATGCCCCTTCCAAACTAGTATACTAAATTTGCAAACTCAATAAGTACAAAGCAGAACTCTTTACCTTTACCCCCAAAAATACCCCTTCTTCCAAATTTTCCTACCTCTATTGAGGATACTATCAGTCTTCCAGACACCCAACTTTGCAACCTTAGGGTCATTCTCAAAATTCTTAACTCTCCCTCACCCCAAATAGCCCATCAGTTGTCAAATCTTGTCAGGTCTACCTCTACAACATTTCCCAAATCTGTCCCCTTCTTTCTATTCACATGAATATCATTCTAGTTCAGATCGATATTATCTCACACTTGGCCTACTAAAATAGCCTCCTAATTGATTCCCCCCGCCTCATATCTTCCCTTCTCTTCTCCAATCTATCCACCACACACCTGCTAAAGTGATTTTCCTTAAGCAAAGGTTTAACAATATTACTTTTTAGCTCAATAAACTCCAGTATTTCCCTATAAACTCCAGCATCAAATACAACCTCCACTGTCTGACATTTAAATAAGTCCTCCACAATCTGACTGTAACCTGCCTTTCCAGATTTATAACCTATTATTCCCCTTCTTGCACCTACCATCCAGTCGTGCTGACCTTCTTTCTATTTCTTCCATAGGACATGCGGTCTCACATCTCCATGCCTTTATACAGACTCTCCTCCAGACCTGAAGTAAATTTTCTGCCTCATTTTTTTCCTTTTAGAATCCCTAGTTTCCATCAAAGCTCACAGCTCAAGTGCTATCTTCTAGATAAAGTCTTTCCTGATCCTCAAGACTGCTAATTTCTTTCTCTGAAAATATTATGTTATGTTTATCTTGTATATTTTGGGGGTCTATACTATATGTACGAGGTGTCTCCCCTAACAGAATATAAACATCTTGAGGACAAGGACTGTTTCATTTTTGTCTTTGTATCCCTGAATCTCATGGTTTTTGGCACATAGTAAGAGTTTAATAAATGGTTTGTTACAAGGCAAAACTCATTTTAAAGTTATAATGATGTTTACACTCCCTATCAAAATATTTTACATTGTTTACTCATAACATGTAATGGTATCTCTCCCATATTTAAATATTTACCATTACATATTGTCTTGTTTACAGATTCTTTCAGATGCTTATATTCTGTTCTGCTACAGTCTTTCTCTGGTGTTCACTTTGGCATGGAGGTAAGCCTATGGCATAAAGAGCTATGCAGTTAAGTAGAAGCTATAATATGTTCTACCTAAGCTAGAAAGGTGTTAAAAATGGGTCTTTTCACAGACACTATCTAAGGACTAGTTAAGATAAATGTGGAGAAGCTAATCAGAGGATGAATTATCCTAGACATAATAACTCATAAAGATCATTTATAAAGGCATAAAGGAATTGTGATCTCCTTTGATAGAGAAAGCACCTATACTAATAAAGTCACAGTTCCTTGAAGTATTGGATTGGACATATATTTTGTCTCCCTAGTAGACTATAAATTCCTTGTGGGCAGGGACCATTGCACACATTTCTTTGGTACCCTCAAAGCATCTAGTATAGTTCTAGGCCCATGGTAGATAACCAATAAATACCCATTCTTGACTGATTACATTTTCTACATCAGATTAAAAAAAAAAAGGTTAAATGCACTAGAAGAACCTTCAGAACTCATCTTCATGGAAGAATCACAGAAATCTAGTTCAACCAGCACCTGAGCAGAATTCCTTCTCTAAGACACATGCTAAGAGATCATGCAGTCTACATTTGGAAGACTTCCATTGAAAAAGAAAGTACTATCTTCTAAGACAGTCCACTCTACCTCTGGACAACTCTAATTGCTAGAAAAATTTTACCAATATCAAATCTAAATTGCTGTTAGCAAAACAAGTCTAAATGCCTCTTGAAAATGACAGCATTTTACATTCTTAAAGACAATCACCATATTCCTCTCTAAGTTTTATTTTCTATTGTTCTTTCAGTTGCTCATTATATGGCATAATACCGAATATACTCACCATCCTGGTCACTAAGACATTTATTTCCCTCTAACTGGCGTGGGAGATGATACCCTAGGTTCCTATACAGCAAAGGACCTGTAGGTTCCTGTACAGCAAAGAACTAAGTAACCTGCAACTCTAAAACTAGAAGTCTGTTTTCTATTCATGAGTTGGGAAGAATAAAGAACACAAATCCAAGCTTCTCAATACTGCATTATCAATAGGCTCATGCAGAGCTAAGAGAACTGACTTCTATGTAAAGATAATTGACATAAATGGCAATGTGATAAAGGAAATGATCAATGTGATTACAGTCAGAAGATATAGAAGGTCCAAAACCCCCATTTTAGAAGGGGGCACCCTCTTTATTTCCTACCTCACTGCACTCTTTTGGACTTTTCCATCATGCCCCCCAGGAACCTCATTCATCCTGCAAGATGGAATCAGCCTTGAATATGCACACCTCATTAGTATTTCTCTGCCCCTCCGACTAAAGGGTGAGGCAATGAGCTCCAAAACTTGCTTTTAAGAAGGGGACCTAGGCCCATTATCTCTTCATTTCCCATCTAGCTGCATTCCTTTGGACTTTTCAATTCTTCTTCCTCTTCTACTTATCAACTCCTTTTGTGTATTGTCTTCCCCCGTTAAATTATAAATCCCTTGAGGGCAAGAACCATCTTTCTTCTTCATATTTGTATCCCTAGCACTTAGCACAGTGCCCGGCACATAATAAGCATTTAATAAATGTTAACTGACTGACTAACTAGATTCAAGTCCTGGTTCTGATATAGCTGTGTGACTCTAGAAAGGCTTAACCTCTTTGACACTAACTAAAGTTCATCTACAAAATAGGGGTAGCAATACTTAAACTACATTCCTCATAGAGTTACTGTGAGGAAACTCCTTTATAAACCTTATAGTACTGGTAAATGTGAATTATTATTATTATTATTATTATTGGACTTCCCTTAAGCAAGAGCTGACAGCTGTCCCAAATCTCATTAAATTATGCCTTATCTCTCTTCAAATTAGATTGCTGTCTACTTCTGGGATCAAAAGTACAACTACAAAAACAAATTTCTCTTAGGCCTAAGAACAGATTTATCTGTTGTTATCATTATAAAATACATTGATTTAAAAAGAAAACCCAAGTTCTTATATTTATGGATAGCATTATGTAGTGAAAAAAGTACTGACCTTAAAGTTATCTTAAAGTTAAGTTGATCCTGGCTCTGATCTTTTTAAAGATAAAATAGTGTTTTGTCTTTGCCTTGCTCTTCCCATCTGTTTCAAATCTTTCAAATCTGAAGGGTTTGGTTGAAGATTTATTTACCTGTCCCATGTTAGCTTGACATATTTAAAATTTTTTTTTTTAGTTTGGTATAGACCTACAATATCATCAATGTAGGACACTCCTAGAAGAAAAGAATACTTCCAAATTCTATCCACGAATTCAGATCAGCAACTGAGTTTAATAGTAATATATAGTAATACAGCCCATAGTAATATAGCTAGTAGATGTCAACATAGCTGGTTAATTAGCACTATATGTGTGTGTATATAGACACACATGTCTATATACACACACATATATAATACACACATTATATACATATATATGTGTACAATTTAGTATAATGATAATGCATTTTTAAAAAAAAAACAAGACACAGTATGGATATCTGTGTAGCTGAGGGCAAGTTGTTTCACTTTTCTGAGTCTCCATTAATTTTCTTTCTCTTCTATCTTCTAATGAGGTCAATAATACTTACACTACCCACACTCGCTGGGTTGTTTGAAGTAAAGCATTTTTTAAATCTTAAAGTAATACAAAAGTTTAAGATATCATAATAGTAATATTGGCCTTCTACTGTCATTTTTGGGGAGGTTGGATTAGACACTTTTACCTAGAAAGAATAGAATCCATTTGGGCTACAGATTGGCTTACTTTCAAGGCAGTTGTTAGAAAACAACTTATTGCCAATGTGTGGGAAGATATCAGTGCTGTTCTTGAAGCAACGAAGGATTCTTACCAATTTGATTCATACTAAGGTAAATCATACAATAACGACAGGGCAAGTGACTTGGTAAAAGACTCATTCAAACCTTTCATGTGAATGACTCTTGGGATATTAACTCACTTGACTTTTCTCTCTGTGTTAATCTCTACAGAACTGGTTGCCAGCATAAGTTTTCTAAGCAGCAGTTTGAATACCACAGATAAGGTGAATGGGGAAGGGCGGGGTGAAAAGAGGGGAGAGGATTGAAAGCTAAAAGTTTCTGCATCTAAAAACTTATAATTTCCTATAACATTTGCTGAATGTTTCACAACTTATTAAGTGTGAACCATCTAAGAATGCAAATGCTGATTAGCAATTTGGCAATAGCCCAACATTCACAGAATTCACATAGCTTTTCTTTAAACCAGTAGTTCATACATGATTAATTAGAACATCTCATTTATGTAGTGTGCACTTTAGCTCATTACTCTAAGTAAAATTCGTTAAGTATTTACATTTAGATAATTAAAATCTGGGTACACCCTTAAGAAAGATGCATACACTTCAGGCAAAGTGATTTTTTTTCTTTTTTACACTACTGAAAGTAAATTACAGCCTAATTTACATCCTCATCTACAACAGTTTCAGAGCAGAACACAGAGTAGTTGATTCCTCATCTTCTAATCCTTTATAAGGTATGAAATTCCCCTACATGTAAAAGACAGCTAGAAATGATCGAATCACTGCAGACTTGGGTTATTGCTTTGAGAAATGTTTGTATTGCTCACCCTTCAATCTAAGGCTGAAAGACATAATAGTAAGATACAGACATACTTCAGGGCCTTCAAAGGCCCATAATCTCCTTAAAAAAACAAACAAACCTATGATCATTCACTATTAAGATAAATTTAGGGACACAAGGTCAATAAATAGGTTATTTTTAGATGATTTAATAAAACCTGAAATAATCATGTGGAAAAAATGGATCTTATGGATACTGACATTGTCAGATGGTTACTGGTTCTTAGATGAAAATTTCTAGATAATTGGTCAAAACATCATTTGCATAAAACCTAGATTAACCAAAAATATTTTGAGAACCATAAGGGGTCGGGAAAGGAAGAAAAGAACATTTCTGGTTATTTTAATTTTTCTCATAATGGAATGTTGAAAATATCCTTTACTTCTTAAATTTTGGTGCTAAGTCTCTCTGAAATGCATTAGTCTATTTTCCGTCTTAAGGTATACGATAAAATGAACAATAGGCTATGTTAACAGAAGTGTTCATAACAAAGGAGTCCTTTGTACACCTGTCACACAACTCAGACATCATTTGAAGTAAGTACAGTGCCCAATTCTGGGCACCAAAATTTGGGAATACTAAAAAATTGAATGTATTCAGAACAGGGCAAGTGGTATGGAAAGGGGACTCAAAACCATGAGGTGAAAAGAAGACTTGGTGGATAGGACATGTCAGTTATCTCCAAATAAGGGGATTATTGACCCAGGATGCATTGAGACTATAGGCAAGGAGAAGAGGGAGGGAAGAAAAAAAAGAAATTTACATCATAACTTTGTTGTATATTTGAAAGGAATAGCAAGTTGTACATAGTATGTTTGCAGTTTCATGTGCAATCTTCTTTTTACATTGTACTATGTTATGGAAATGCTTGTTTTATTCCATAAATTAAAAATAAAATTTAATAATAAAAAAGAAACTAGATGGCCTCTAAAGCCCCATCAACTCATGAGATTGTATGATTCAGTGATTTTTAACAAGATCAAATCATTTCTTGAACATTCAGAATCTTGCAGTTTTTAAGACTCTTATTCTGAACACTGAATACATATTTTTAAAATATATATGTGTGTATATATATGTACACACATACTCTAAGAGTTTGCCAATGATGTAGGAGATTAGACAGACTCTATACTTATGACATGACACTTTCCGAAAGTTTTTGTTTTGATTTTTTAAAAATAAAACACCAAATAACTTACTTTCTAGACTTCTGTGCCTTTTTCTGGAAATCACAATATAGATAATCAAAGCTAGGGAAAGAATGTTTAACCACTGGTCCTGACATTTTGGAAAGAGACAGAGGTGATCACAAAAGATAAAACAGACAATTTCAAGAAAATAAAATTGAAAAAGTTTTGCTTGAATAAAATCAATCTAACCCTGCAAGAGTTCATTCAAGTCTTTCTAGGTTTCTCTAAAACCACCCCTTTCTTAATTTCTTATAATACAATATAATTCCACTACATTCAAATACTATAATTTGTTCAGCTATTCCTCAATTCATGAGCACTCCCTTAGTTTTTTGCCACCAGAAAAAGAACTGCGATAAATATCTTTGTATATATGGGTCCTTTTCTTTTCTTTAATTTCTTTAGGGTACTCATATCACACATATCAGATTGGCTAACATGACAAAACAAGAAAATAATAAATGTTGGAGAAGATGTGGGAAAATTGGAACATTAATGCATTGTTGGTGGAGTTGTGAACTGATCCAACCATTTTGGAGAGCAATTTGGAACTATGCCCAAAGGGCCATAAAAATGTACATACCCTTTGACATAGCAATAGCACTTCTAGGGCTGTACCCGAAAGAGAGCAAAAAAATGGGGAAAGGACCCACAGGTACAAAAATATTTATAGCAGCTCTTTCTGTGGTGGCAAAGAATTGGAAATTGAGGAGATGCCTATCAATTGCAGATTGACTGAACAAGTTGAGGTGTATGAATGTAATGGAATACTATTGTGCTATAAGAAATAATGAGCAAATGGACTTCAGAAAAACATGGAAAGACTTGTATGGACTGATGCTGAATGAAGTGAGCAGAACCAGGAGAACATTGTACACAGTAACAGCCACATTGTGCAATGACACAGCTAGACTTAGCTCTTCTCAGCAATGCAAGGATCTAAGATATCTCATGTCTTATGAGTTTCATGATGGAAAATGCTATCCACATCCAGAGAAAGAACTATGGAGTTTGAATGCAGATTGAAGCATACTATTTGTTCTTATTTTTTTTCTTCTTTTTTGTTTTGTTTCTTCTTTCTTGTAGTTCCTTTTATTGGTTCTAATTCTTCTTTACAACATGACTAATGCAAAAATGTTTAATAGGAATGTATATGTGGAGCCTATATCAGATTGCACACTGTCTTAGGGAGAGAGGTGGAGAGGGAGGGGGAGAAAATTAAAAATTCAAAAGCTTATGGAAGTGAATGTTGAAAACAAAAAATAAATAAATAAATTTAATTTCTTTAGGGTATAGAGCTACTAGTGGTATCCATGAGTCAAAGGGTATGCACATTCAGTGATGTTTGTAGCATGGTCCTAAATTGCTTTCCAAAATGGCAGGACAAATTCACAGTTCTACCAACAGTATCAATGTGCCTGTTTTCCTGTAGCCCCTCCAACATTAGTCATTCTCCAATATTTTTCATTTTCCCTTTTTTTTTGTTTTTGGTCAGTTTTGCCAATCTGATGAGTACAAGGTGGACTCTAAGAGTTGCTTTAATTTGCATTTTTCAAATTTTAGTGATTTGGAGTATTTTTTCATATGGTTGTGATAGCTTAAATGTTTTCCTTTGAAAACTGCCTCTTTATATCTTTTGTTCATTTATCAATTGATTTCTCAATTTATCAGTTATTTATAATATCAATTGGGAAATGGATCCTATATTGAATAAATTCCTTATTTATCTTGGAAATGAGATCTTTAACAGTGAAATTTGATATCAAGATTTTTTTTTCAATTTGTTTCCATTCTAATTTTAGCTATATTGATTCTGTTCCTGAAAAACTCTTTTACATATTATATAATTAAAATTACCCATTTCAACTTCTGTGATACATGTAATTTTGTTTTCCTCTTTTTTGAAATTCAACTAGCTAATGGTTTAATCATTTGAGTGATCCTTAAAATTTTTGCTTCCAATTTTTTTTTACCTCTGATTTTCAGAATTTCTATTTTAGTGTTTAATTAGGGTCTGCCAATTTGTTGGCTTCTCATTATTTGTTTTTTTAGTTGCATGTCCAACTCACTGTTCATTTTCTCTTTTTTGTTGATGAAAGTGTTCAAAGATATAAAATTTCCCCTGAAGCAGAGGTTCTTAAACTTGCATCTTTGAACTTTTTAAAAACATATATTTTGATATCTATATTTCAATATAGCTGGTTTCCTTTGTAATCTTATATAGTTTATTTTACGTATTAAAATTATTCTGGGGAGTCTTTTACATTTAAAAGTGTAAGAATCTCTTCTCTAAAAACTGCTTTGGCTACATCCCACAAATTTTGGCATGTTGTGTCATTGTTGATATTGCCTTTAATGAAATTACGTATTTTTCTATGATTTTTTTTTTCTTTGATCCACCAATTCTTTGGGGTTGAGTTTTTTAGACTCCAATTAATCTTAATCTTTTCTTCAGTGGTTCTTTATTGGGTAGAATATTGTCTGCTTTTCTGCATCTGTTTGTGAGGTTTTTATGTCTTTATATGTAAGTCAGTTTTTGTAAAGGTGCCATGTATAGCTGCAATATATGTATACTTTACAAATATACTTCTGTTTTCATTAAATAATTGCCAGAGATCTGTCATATTTACTTTTTCTAAAATTCTGTTCAGGTCCTTAATTTATTTCTTGGGTATTTTTTGTGTGTGTTTGTATCATTACAGTTTTATTGTCTATAATGTGTTGACCTTAATTCATTATCTATAATCATTTTCTGTATAATATAGTTTTCCTGGTTATCTCTTTTACTTAAGTCCATTTTTGCTGTTGTCTTGTTTGAGATCAGGAGTCTGAGATCCCTGCTTTTCTAAATTCAGCTGAAGCATTTTGCTTCAGCCCCTTATTTGAACTTCCTAAGTTTTTATTTCAAGTATATTTCTTATAAACAGTACACTGTTGGATTCTGCTCTGCTATCCACTTCTGTTTCATGGGTGAGTTCATCCCATTCACATTTACAGTTATTAATGTTTGTTATGTATTTCCTGCTATCTTATCCTCTTACAATTTTTTTCTTTGCTGTGCTCCCACCCCTTTACAAAGAAGAAGTTATTAGGAGGGAAGCTCAATACCAGTGGTCTAGGTTTGATGCAATCTGCTTCCACTGCCCTGATCCTCTTCCCCTTGCCCACACCCCAATCACAGCTTCTGACCCTGTCATTCTTGCCTTTTAAACTACTTTTCACAATCTACCCTCTGAGGTTAGATTTTGTTTATGACTAATGCTTCCCTGAAATGACCCTTTTATTCTCTCCTCTCCATTCCTTCCTGTTTTCTTTTTAAATAGAATGCATTTCTACAAGTCTCTCTCTCTCTCTCCTCTCTCTCTCTCTCTCTCTCTCTCTCTCTCTCTCTCTCTCTCTGTATGTGTGTTCTACCCTTCTGTGCTGGTTCAGATGAAAGTAATATTCAAGTGATGCCCACTTTTCTCACCCCCTTCCTCCTTGTTTGTACAGTCTTCTACTTGCATACCCTTGTTTGAGATAGTAAGTTTCCTCTTCATCTTTTTATTCCTTCTTTTCCCTAATGCATTCTATTTTCTATATCTTTCCTTTCTTCTTTAAAAAGCACAAAAACATAACAAAACCACTCCCAGATGAGAACTCTCTCTATAATCTCTTAATGACCTTAGGATTTTGAAGTTGTATCATCTCCTTCTATTAGAATATAATCACTTTGTCACTCCCACTTGCTCACTCATATTTACCTTTTTCTGTTTCTATTGACTCCTGTGTTTGTATCTCAAAGTTTCTCCTCAGCTCTGGTCTTTTCATCTGGTATGCTTCATTAAAGATCCATTTTGTAGGATTATGCTGTTTTGTTGGTACGTTATTTGTTGGTTAAGCCTATATTTTTGGGCAATATTATATTCCAAGCTCTCTGATACTTTAGAATGGTTGCTGCTAAATTGAGTGTGAATTTGACTATATTCCCTCAGCACTTGAATTCTTTCTTTCTGACTTCCTGCAACATTTATTTTTTAATCTGGAAGCTATAGATTGTGGCTATGATGTTCCTGGAGGATTTCTCTTTTTGATAGATAAGCAGCAGATTCTCGCTATTTTTACTTTGTCGTCTGATTCCAATAAAATTTTTCTTTCATGATTTCTTGAAATAGACCATCCAGGCTTTTTTTTTGGTCCTGGCTGTCAGGTAGTCCAATGAATCTTAAATTGTCTCTCCTTAATCTCTTTTCCATGCCAATTGTTTTTTATGTGAAATTCCTTAAATTTTCTTCTCTTTTTATACCACTTGGACTTTAATAATATATTTTAAAAATTCTTGTCTTTAAAACTCTCGCTTCATTTTTTTTCAGGAATTCTAGTTGACCTTGTGGTGTTTTTCTTTGAGGCTTTTGCTTGTAGATGTTTTGAAGTCATTCTCTTCTTCTGGGTTTGTGCGTGGGCATCCCTGACACAATAATAGCTCTTTATTCTGGAAATCTTTTTTTTTTCCTTTACTCATTCTTCCAGTCTTACTTCCCAAATTGGGTCTTTGTATTAGGTTGAGAATCTGTGCACTTCTGCAGGAATATTGGGGCCTGGTTTGTATTCTCTAGGGTCCTACTCGTGTTTTTTCTTGCTATTAAGTATAGTGTTCTTCAAAGATTCTCAGGGACATCTCAGACCAGGAGTGTACAAACATTTATTCTACCCTTATTGTCTGATCTAGTACAAAGTCTGATCACTTCCTACTTGGTTTGAACTCGGCAAACTCCTGAAATCAGTCTGGGTGAGGGCAACATAGCTCTTAACTTAACTTTGATTAGAGCTTCAGTAGACTGCTGCTGACCTCAGCCCCTGTCAATGAACTGGAAGGTACTACAGATTCAGAGTGACAGAACTGTAGGCTTCCTGTTGGTCTGAGGATCCTTTGCCCTATTCTTCAGATATAGGGTTCAGGCTAGATCTGTGGACTAAATCCAGATATCCTAATTCCTTATATAAGTATGAGGCCACATCTGCATCTGAAATGGATCCTTGACCATTTCTTGAAGTGAAACACAGCCACAAGTCACCTTACACACTAGCTGCAGGTTCCAAATATTCCAAGCTGGAGCTACAATCTAGCTTTGGGTTCAGAGCAATATAGCTGCTGGTTGGCGCCTGTTCCTGTTCTCTCCAAAGTACATAGGATTAGGCTCAGTCCCTGCTGGATTCACAATTGCTTCATGCCCTGGAACACAGCCTAGGGTAAGCTCTGCTCCTAGGTTTAGGTCCCCTGCTCAGAAAAGTCCACAACATTGCTGTCAGATTAGTCATAGATGTAGGCTGGATCCTGTTCCTGACACCTAGTATAGATAAAGATCTCATTGTGTTTTCTCCTTGGATTTTGGTGCTCACTTTAGGTCTTTGTTGGAGTAGCTGTGGGCAGAATTAAGCTATACTGCCCCCTCCTACTCTGCTATCTTTGTTGTACTCCATCTAATAAACATTAGAAGTGGGATTTGAACCCATGTCTTCCTGACTGCAAGTCTAATACAGTCTAAGCTTTGCCACATACAAGTTGAATGACTTTAAGGAAATTATTTCACCTCTCTACATCTCAGTTTTCTTATATATTAGCTACTATAGTAATTACACTATTAACTCAAGAGTTTTGTAAAAAACAATTTAGAAACAGGAGCCATTTTTAAATGAATAATAAAACTTATATAAGGAATTAGGATATCTGGATATGAAAAGATAAACTTTATTTATCATACAAGTTATAGATGCCATTACTACAGAGGTAATAAAACAGGTAAATTTTTAGAAAGAAAGAAAGATTCCTCCAACCAATAACGTAAATTGCTATAAAAGCTTATGAGAGCCAAAAATCTTCTCTTAAAGCAGTGAATGGTAAATTCTTACTTTAATACTTGAAAAAAAATAGTGATTTCATCAGTTTAAACATTCCCTCCACTGATGAAGAGCTTGAACCTTCTATATTTTAACAATTTGATGAATTACTATATACAAAAACAATGCATTACCAAACTTGAAGTGATGAGTCTCTTAAAACTTAGCTTGATTAGCAGCCAGGCCTGCATTAGAAGCTTTTCTAGCTTTCCAAAACCTGCTGGAGCTTGCTTTCACCTAGCATAACCTTCAGGAATTCAGGTATCTCTAAGACATAGAGAAGCACTGGACGAAGATGTTGGTGAAGGTGACCTTCTCTGGTGATTAGAAAAATAGATATAAGAAAGTCTGTACTGGTTAACTGTTTAATGGAAACAGACAAAAAGTTGAGGGGAGACAGCTTCCAATAAATCAACATTATTAAACAAAATTAAGAATTAAAATGTTCTTTATAAGCACCATAGAAGGTCAAACCATAGTTGTTGTTACATTGTTCAGTTGTCTTCAATCGTGTCCAATTGTTTATGATTCCATCTGGAGTGGTTTGCCATTATCTTCTCCAGCTCATTTTACAGATGAGGAAACTGAGGCAAGTTGAATTAAGTGACTTGCCCAGAGTCACACAGTTAGTATGTGCCTAAGGCCAGATTTGAACTCAGGCCCTCTTGACTCCAGGCCTGGCACTCTATCCACTGCACCACCCATAGACCAGCTGCAAGTTAATATCAGTCCTTGGACTCCTGGATTACTCATACACTGAGTAATTGTTTCAATTTGGTAGAAGTGATAGAATCTAAATACTTCTAAACATTTTGTCATCCTCCAAGGCAAAAACTGTCTTCAACTTCTACCACTTCCCATTTTGTCAGGAAACTTCCAAGTCTTCACACTTCTCTGACGCTCCCTTATACAATGTTCTCTGGAACTCCTATTCTAATATTAATGAATTTCCTTTTAGCCAAGAGCTCTTCCTCTCACAGTCTTTCCATAATTCTTGGACTCACAGAAACTTACCTCTCTAGGGGCACACATAATTCCTGGACTAACTCTCCAGTATCATGTATGCATTTTCTCATTTCCCAAATACATTGATTCAGGAAGAAATAGACACATCCTTTGGGTCTCAATTACTCTACATATTCCAAAATAAAACTCATTATTTTCTATAAAACCATCCATCTTCCTACCCTCTCTATTTCTGTCCAGAGCATCACCCTTAAAAATCTGGGAGTCACCTTTGACTCTTCAATTTTTCTCACCTCCCTATATCCAATCAGTTGATAAGTCTTGTCTACATTGCCTCCATGGCATCTCTTACATCTGTCCTCTTTTCTCCACTCACATGGCCACCACCTCAGTTCAGAGACTCATCATCTATTTTCTGAACTACTAAAATAGTTTACAATTTCTCCATTCTCCAATCTATCCTCAATGTTGGTAACAAAATAATATTCCTAAAGAATAAATATGACCATGTTACTTACACTACTCAAAAATATTTCCATGACTATCTATCGCTTTTAGAATAAAACTCCTCAGTTTAGCACTTAAAGTCCTCTATAATTTTGATTCAACCTAACTTTCTACAGATTATCTTACTCTTACTCCTTTTTACATACATTCTGGTCATACTTGCTATTCCTTAAACTCAGAAATACATGTCCCACCTCCATGCCTTTGTAGAAGTTGTTCTCCCTTCCTGCCACCATTGCCTGGAATGTATTTCCTCCTAACATCTACTTCTCAGGATCCTTAACTTCTTTAAATAATCTCCTATGAGAAGGCTTTCCTGATTCTGCTAGTTATTAGTATATTTTCTTCCATCACATTCTTTTATTTAACTATCTGTGGGCATGCTGAATCAATCCAGTTGGAAATAAGCTCCTGAAAGACAAAGATGGTTTAATTTTTGTTTTTATATTTCAAGCACAGTGCCTGTCATAAAGTCAACCAACCAATTAACAAGGACTCATTAACCACCTCCAGTGAGCCAGATATTGTGCTAGGAATACAAAAATAAAAAGAAATAATCCCCATTTTTAAGGTGCCTATATCTATTTGGGGAGATAACATGTACATAAATAAGTATATATAACATAAATACAAGTTAATTGGATGGGGCAATGGGAGTATGGATGATCAGAAAAGGTGTCATGTAGAAGGTGATATCTGAGATAACTTTGGAAGGAAACTAAGGATTGTAAGAGGATGAGGTTGAGAGGTAGTGCATTCCAGGCATGGGGGACAGCCTGTTGAAAGGCCCAGAGAGTGTGGTGTGTAAATAATAGTAAAAAGGCTAATTTGGTAAGACTATAGTAGCCTCCTGCTACCATCTTCTCCACCCTTGTCTCACATGATGAAATGACCTAACTCCTTACCAAGATCAACTCTTCTGCCTGCTCAAGGGATCCCATTCTATCCCATTTCCTCTAAAAGATTATCTCATCTGTTATCCCCATTCTCCCACTTATCTTCAATCTCTCCCTGTATAATGACTCCTTCAAACATGCCCATGTCTTCCCCATCCTCAACAAAAATCCTCATTTGGGGGAATGTACATCAATTGGGAAATGGTTGAACAAGTTGTAGCATATGATTATGATAGAATGCTATTGTGCTATAAGAACTAATAGGGGGATGGTTTTAGAAAAACTCAGGAAGACCTATATGAATTGATGCAAAGTGAAGTGAGCAGAACCAGATCACTGTATACAGTAATAGCAATATTGTAATGATGTAATGATGATCAACTGTGAAAGACTTAGCTACTCCGATCAATACAATGATCCAAGACAGTTCTGAAGGACTCATGATGTTTTCTATCTCCACAGAGAGAACTGATGAACTAACTCTGAATGCTTTTGAAGTATAAGTTTTTTTACTTACTTTACTTTTCTTACTTTTTCAATGACATGGCTAATATGGAAATACGTTTTGCATGATTTCACAGGTATAATTGATAGTATGTTGCTTTCCTTCTCAGTAAGTAGGGGAAGAATTAGAGGGAGAGAATTTGGAATTCAAAATTTTAAAAAAGAATATTAAAAAATAAGTATTTTTTAAAAAGAAAAAGAAAAAATCCCTTATTTGATCCTTCCGTTTCTGCTTGTCCTATATCTCTTCTACTCTTTGTAGCTAAATTTCTTTTTTCTTTTTTTTTCTATCTGAACAGAATTTTTTTAAATTTTTTTATTTTTAGTTTTCAACATTTACTTACTTCCACAAGATTTTGAATTCCAAATTTTCACCCCATCTCGCCCCTCCCCCCACCCCAAGATGGCATGTATTCTGAATACCCCTTCCCCTAGTCTGCTTTCCCTGCTATCTCTCCCTCCCTTTCCCTTCTATTCTCCTGTAGGGCAGGATAGATTTCTGTACCCCATTTCCTGTATTTCTTATTTCCCAGTTGCATGTGAAAACATTTTTTTAAATATGTGTTTTTTAAACTTTGGGTTCCAAATTTTCTCCCTTCCTCCCTCCCCACCCACCCACATTGAAAAGGCAAGCAACTCAATATTGGCTATACATGTGCAGTTATGCAAAACACTTCCATTATTGACATGTTGTGAAAAACTAACTCTATTTCCCTTAATCCTATCCCGCCCCCCCATTTATTCTATTCTTTCTTTTGACCCTGTCCCTCCTCAGAAGCATTTGCTTCTGATTACCCCCTTTCCCAATCTGCCCTCCTCTCTATCATCCCCCTACTCTCTTGTCCCCTTCCCCTCCTATTTTCCTGTAGGTTAAGACAGATTTCCATACCCAATTGAGTGTGTATGTTATACCCTCCTTAAGTCAAATCCTGTGAGAATAAGATTCACTCCTTTCTTCTCACCTTCCCCCAGTTCCCCTCCACTGTAAGAGCCTTTTCTTTTCTGGTTTTTTTTTGTGAGATAATTTACCTCGTTCTACCTTTCCCTTTTTCCTTCTCCTAGTATAATCCTCTCCCACCCCTTAATTTTATTCTCCAGATATGACCCCTTCATCTTCAACTCACCCTGTGCCCTCTATCTATCTATCTATCTATCTATCTATATGTACATACATATAATTTTTTCCCTCCAACTACCCAAATACTGACAAAGGTCTCATGAGTTTCAAATATCATCTTTCCATGCAGGAATGTAAACAGTTCAACCTTAATAAGTCTCTTGTGATTTCTCTTTCCTGTTTACCTCTTCATGTCCCACTTGAGTCTTGTATTGGAAAGTCAAATTTTCTATTCAGCTCTGATCTTTTCATCAAGAATGCTTGAAAGTCCTCTATTTCACTGAATGGCCATTTTTTTCCCCTGAAGAATTATACTCAGTTTTGCTGGGTAGGTGATTCTTGGTTGTAATCCTATCTCCTTTGCCCTCTGGAATATTATATTCCATGCCCTGCGGTCCCTTAATGTAGAAGCAGCTAAATCTTGTGTTATCCTGATTGTGTTTCCACAATACTTGAATTGTTTCTTTCTGGCTGCTTGTAATATTTTCTCCTTGACCTGGGAACTCTGGAATTTGGCTACAATATTCCTAGGAGTTTTCCTTTGGGGATGTCTTTCAGGAGGAGATCGGTGGATTCTTTCCATTTCTATTTTGCCTTCTGGTTTTAAAATATCAGGGCAGTTTTCCTTGATCATTTCTTGAAAGATGATGTCTAGGCTCTTTTTTTGATCATGGCTTTCAGATAGCCCAATAATTTTTAAATTCTCTCTCCTGGATCTATTTTCCAGGTCAGCTGTTTTTCCAATGAGATATTTCACATTTTTTTCTAATTTTTCATTCTTTTGGATTTGTTTTACAGTGTCTTGATTTCTCATAAAGTCACTAGCTTCCAATTGCTCTATTCTAATTTTTAAGGAAGTATTTTCTTCAGTAATCTTTTGGACTTCCTTTTCCATTTGGCCAATTTTGCTCTTTAGGGCATTCTTTTCTTCATTGGCTTTTTGGACCTCTTTTGCCATTTGGGTTAGGCTATTTTTTAAGGTGTTATTTTCTTCAGTATTTTTTTGGGTCTCCTTTAGCAAGCTGTTAACTTGCTTTGCATGATTTTCTTGCATCACTCTCATTTCTCTTCCCAGTTTTTCCTCTACTTCTCTTACTTGCTTCTCAAAATCCCTTTTGAGCTCTTCCAAGGCCTGGGACTGATTCATATTTTTCTTGGAAGTTTTGGATGTAGGAGCTTTGACTTTGTTTTCTTCTTCTGGTTGTATGTTTTGATCTTCTTTGTCACCAAAGTAAGATAATATAGTCTGACTCTTTTTGTGCTGCTTGCTCACGATCCCAACCAATTACTTGAGTTTTAAACTCTTTGTTAAGGTACGAGTCTGTTTCCAATGTGGAGAATGTACTGTCCCAAGCTTTGGGGGTTTGTACAGCTGTTTTCAGAGATACTTCTAGGGACCTGAAAAGTGTCAGTTCTTCCAAGGTGCTATGATAAGGGGCGAGGTGTTTCCTCTCCACAGCCACAATGAGCTCCACCACGCCAGCGCTCCTCCTCACCCCAGGACCGCCCTTCAGAACTGTGACCCAGATCCAAGCACGGCAAAGCAAGAGATTCCTGCCTCAGCCCTGGCAAAGATATCCTTGCAATCCCCCTCTGATCAGCCACTTGACTCCCCCTCAGTCTGTGGGCCGGAAGCTCAGAAGCCAGCCGCTGCCCTCAGGGAGGCTGAGATCTAGCTTCTTCTCTCACCGCAGTAACAGACTTTTTCCACTGACCTTCTAAGTTGTCTTTGGCGTTCGTGGGTTGAAAAGTCTGGAAACCACTACAGCTGCCTGTGATTCAGTCCTCTGAGGCCTGCTCCAGGTTTGCTGTGGTCTGCGTGCCAACGCCGAACTGTGCTCCTCTCCCAGCCCAGTGCGATATACCTTTCTGATCACCCATCCAGGTTGTCTTGGGCTGGAAATTTGTTTTACTCTGTTTTTTTTGTGGGTTCTGCTGCTTTAGAATTTGTTTAGAGTCATTTTTTGTAGTATTTGGAGGGGTTTAGGGGAGAGCTCTAGCAAGTCACTGCTTTCCCTCCGCCATCTTGGCTCCGCCCTGTGGCTAAATTTCTTGAGAAAGTTGACCACAGTAGGTATCACCACTTTCTTTCCTTTAATTCTCTTCTTAACCCCTTACAATCTGGCTTCCTATCTTATCATTCCACCAAAACTGTTCTCCAAAGTTACCAATGATTTCTTAATTATCAAATCCAATGGCCTTTTCTTCTCATCCTCCACAATCTCTCTGTAGCCTCTGACATTGCTGATCACCTTCTTCTCCTTGATACTCTCCTCTTTCTAGGTTTGTGGGACACCACTCTCTCCTACTTCTCCAACCTATTTGATTGCTCCTTCTCAGTCTCCTTTTTTGGATCCTCATTTAGATCATACCCTCTAATTGTAAGTATCCCACAGGGTTCTGTCCTGAACCCTTTTCTCCTCTACGTTTATACTACTTCACTAGTGATCTTATCAGCTCCCATAGATTTAATTACCATCTCTATGCTAATGATTATTAATCTATTAATCCTACCTTCACCTCTTTTCTGACCTCCATATTCCCATCTCCAACTGCTTTTCAGACATCTTGAACTGGATGTCCAGTAGAAATTTTAAACTCAAAATGTCTAAAACCAAACACATTATGTTTCTCCCTAAACCCTCCCCATCTACTAACTTCCCTATTAATATTGAAGGCAATATCATCCTTCTAGTCCCTCAAGCTTGCAACCTACGATTCATCCTACATTCTTCACTATCTCTCATTCATCTATGTCTAAACTGTTGCCAAGGGTTATAGATTTCACCTTTGCAACGTCTCTCAAATATGCCCCTTTCTCTTCTCTGACACTGACACCACTCTGGTACAGGCCCTCATCACCTCACGCCTGGACTATGCAATAGTCTGCTGGGAGTCGGCCTGCCTCAAGTCTCTCCCCACTCCAAACCAGCCTCCATTTGGCCATTATTTTCCTAAAGTGAAGGTCTGACTATTTATTGAACCCCACCCCCTACTCAATAAACTTCAGTGGCAACGTATGACCTTCAGGATCAAATACAAAATCCTCTGATTAGCACGCAAAGTCTTTCATAACCTAGTCTCATTCTACCTTTCCAGTCTTCTTATACCTTACTCCCCACCACTTTCTCTTTGATTCAGTGACACTGGCCTCCCGGCTATTCCACGAACAAGACATTCTACCTCTCAGCTCTAGTCGTTTTCTCTGGTTGTCCCCCATGCCTGGTTGGAATGCTCTCCTGCATCATCTCTGCTTCCTGGCTTCCTTTACGTCTCAACTAACATCCCAACCCCTCTTTATTCTGGTGTCTTCCTTCCCTTAATTATTTCTTATTCATTCTGTATATAGCACTTTTGTACATACTTGTTTGCTTATTGTCTCCTCCATTAGATTGTGAGCTCCCTGAGGGCAGGGACTATCTTTTGCCTCTTTTTATATCTCTAGTGCTTAGGATGGTGGCTGACACACAGTAAATGCTTAATAAATGTTTACTGACTGATTATAATGAAAGAGGAGTAATATCTAAAATGATGAAAGATAGGTTGGATCCAGGTTGTGAAGTATTTTCAATGCCAAACAGAAGAGTTTATATTTGATTCTAGATATAATAGGGAATCATTTATTGAGTTAGAAGAATAACATGATCAGACCTGTGCTTTTGGAAAATCAATTGTATCTCACCTTGGATCAAAGAATCATAAATTTTTAGGCAGCAGCAAACTCAAAAGTCATCTAGTATGACCCCGCCCCCACCCCCTTTTTAGAGATAAGCAAATAGAGACAAAGAGAGATTAAGTGACTTGCCCAAGGTCATACAAGGTAGTATCAGAGGCAGGATCTGAAACCAGGTCTTGTGACTCCAAATGCAGATTTCTTTCCCACTATACCATTTCAATGAATGTAATTTAATTCTTTAACTACTAGATATTTTTCATAAGTTGCTGTGGTCATCCTCCAGTAGTCAACCTTCTGGTGACGAGCCTCTGATTACTAGGCTGGCTACCTGTTCAGGGAAGTAAGGGAAGCAGGGAGAAGTTCTTTCACATACACAAGAGTCACTCTCAAGGTCTCTCTTAAGAATTTTGGAATTGGTTTTTTTTTCTGACCTGGTCCCGGGCAGAATGGCTCCCACAAAGAAAGGTGGAGAGAAAAAGAAGGGATGTTCTGTCATGAATGAGGTGGTGACCAGAGAGTATACCATCAACATTCACAAGAGGATTCATGGAGTAGGCTTCAAAAAGCGAGCTTCTCGGGCTCTAAAGGAAATCCACAAATTTGTCAAGAAAGAAATGGGAACTCCAGATGTACGCATTGACACCAGACTCAACAAAGTTGTTTGAACCAAAGGAATAAGGAATGTCCCATACCATATCTGAGTGCATTTGTCTAGGAAATGCAATGAGGATTAAGATTCACCAAACCAGCTGTATACGTTGGTTACTTATGTACCTGTCACCACTTTCAAAAGTTTACAGACAGTTAATGTGGATGAAAACTAAATTGAACTTCATTTAAATAGGTATAAAATTAAAAAAAAGAATTTTGGAATTGATTAAGTGACATGGGAAACACTGGCACAGGACTGCTCAGCATGGCATGCCCACATCAGAGAAGGTACTGTGCTTTATGAGCAAAGCAGAATTGAAATAGCCCAAAAGAAACTCAAGATGCACAAATTTAGAGAATGGACCCCAAATGTTCACATGGACTATTTGTGCCTGACCTGTGGTAGAGCAATCCGAGCTCCTATTGATCTGATCAGCCACAGTCAGACACATTAAAACTTGACTCTAGTGTAGTGATGTCCTCACAATATGACATAGTTATGTCATCCTCTTTGAGAATGAAGGACAACAATCAACCATTGCCAGCAGGTTTTGGCATTAATCAGTATTTGGGGAAGCACTTAAGAAAAAGCATCAGAGTGGTTCAGTTCAACATTTGTTATCTATTCCCAAAATGATCTTCTGCAACTTGAAGACCTTCGAGCAGTTGAACCATACTTTATTAGCTTTCAGCTCACACCTGGCTCCAGTGCTTCACCCTGATTTGGGGTGAATTCAAAAGACATCTGTGAACTCAGAAAACAGGTTCCCAGATGCTTGGGGAGCCTTGGGACCCTTATAATACTTTTGCCTACAGCAAAAATGTATTTCAATGTAATTATAGAAGATAACTTTCAATATGTCACCTCTACTATAGTAGCTGTAAATTATGAACAGAATAGCCCATGCACAATAATTTTGTTTGGTATAAGCAAAGTGGGAGAGCTATTCATGGAGTGATATATCTATATCTATCTGTATGCATTCATATAACTGGCAACACATGTCTAAATCAAACTCTATCTGCAAAAAGTAATCTGTCTATCTTCTTGTAGAAAGATAGAGAGGCCCAGAAAGTCTAGTAGTGAGAACATTTCCGTATCTGAAACACCTTTTCTCAGAGTGATGGGTCTGAACTTACTAGCAATTTACCAGAAGAAGGATTATGTTATAAAGAGCCCCGAATAAGGCTCTAATTTCATCACTATGGAATATGCATGATTTAAGGTAAGTGACTGGATCTCTCTGGAGCTATATTATCTCTTCCATAAAATAAAGAAGACTGGATAGATCTCAACAGATCTCAGGTTTTACAACCTATATTTTATGTTCTAAAATCCCTTGCAGCTTTAAGATTCTAGGCGCACGGGTCTTTTCCACCTCTAATGTTTTATCTGAGTTCTAAGGTCCCTTCCAGATGGAATATTTTATGTTTTAAGGTTCCTTCCAGCTTTTAAAAACGTGTAACTCATTTTCATGTACTAACATGATGAAGGCAAAAACTGTACATGAAGTAAAGAAGACATGGGTTCAAATCCTGCCTCAGACACTTGCTGGCTGTCTGTTCCTGGGCAAGTTACTTAATCACTCTCAGCTTTCTTCATCTGTAAAATGGGGATAATGTTATTTACCTCATAGGGTTGTGGTGAGGATCAAATGAGATAGTATCTGTAAAGTGCTTTACAAACCTTAAAGTACTATGTAAATGTTGGCTATTATTATTAATTATTAATGTTTTAATTACTACACAACATTTGGGGGATGAGCAACATGATTTTAATGCTCTGTATTTGTAAGACAAACCACTTTTGTCTCTCAACTGTTAAGACAATGTTCCTGAGGCACAGTGTTATATTTTGCTGCAAACCCTGAAAAATTATCATATTTCTTTAAATCAGACATTTCTGGGTGTCAGGATCAACAAAAGGCAAGTTCTAAATCAGCTTTGCCTCTCTCTTAGTTGTAGCAGCTTTTGAGAACTGACTCCAGTTTCCTGGAGTTTGGATGGATAGGTCTGACATTTCACCAGCAGCCTTTATAAAAGACTAAAAATGGTATGCTGCTAGAATCATTAAACCTGGCTCTCTTAGAATCAAATGACATTTTCATGAAAATTATTTTAAACTAGCATTTCAAAAGACAGGGATGTTACTGAAATATATACACACAACTAAGCATTCCAGCTTAAATTTATTCCAGCTCAAAGTCTAGTTTTAAGTCTGCTTAGCTTTGTAAATGTGGTTGTGTTTATAAAGTACTTTAATTTACTGCAGTAGTGGTGTTTGTTAATTTTATGGCAATCTAAATCTAAACAGGTTTCATATATATATTTTCATTACAGTCTCATTGAAGCACATAGAAGAGAGCAGAAGGGCAAGGTTTCAGCACTATATATATATATATATATATATATATATTCTTTATACTCTAAAGCTTCCTACCCATTCCACTTTGTTCTCTGAAATGCCTGCTCCCCAGGCAAGAAATTTACTTTGATCTTAAATCTTTTCCTTTCCCATTCCTTCCAGCCTCTGGGTCTCACTAAGATCTGGATCACTCCTGATGACAGCCTCCCTGGACATTCTTTCCAACCCTGTCTGCACTCTCACTCATTTTCCTAATTCATTTGTCAAGGGGGAGGGAGGAAAGAGGAGTGGGAATACTCCTTATTTCCCATTGCCACTTACAGATCCTCCCTTACTCTTTATCAACCACGCACTCAAACTTCCAGTATTTGGTATCTACTAACTTCTGAGACATTCTCCTTCTTTCCTCAAGAAGTTCAACGCTTGGCTTACAGTCTTTCTCTCCTCCCCAACTCCTGCCCTCATACTAGAGGACTTCAACGTATATGTAGATATTTCCTCAAACACCTTAACCTAACAGTTCCTCAACTTACTCATATAATGTTACCTACTCCTCCATATTACTTCAGATACACACACAAAGATGGTCATACCCTTGATCTTAACTTTACCCACAAATATTCCACTTCCATATTCATGAACTCTGAAATTCCCTCATCTGATCACAACATATTGTCATTCTGACCCCTCTCCCTCTACCTTGCAACCACAAATTCCATTCTTTCCAAGGTCATTACCCCTGTACTAACTACACTTTCCTTTACCGATTTTGATCCCTTGCCAAACAAGTTCAAATCTACACTGTTTTCTTCTCTTGAGTCCTTTGCTCCCTTGACATATCACCAATCTTGTCCTGTCAAGTCTTAGCTTTAGATTACCTTGACCATCCACTGCACTGACTGCTACAAGTGAGCTCCTGAATGAAAGTGGGGGAAAAAATCACTAAAACACACTGACTGGGTCCACTACAAATTTATGTTACATAATCTCAATTGGCACATCATTGAGCAAGGAAATCCTTTTATACCTTCCTAATTAACTCATTTTCCCACTCACCACAGAGACGCTTAAAAATCTTTTTCCACCTCCACATAGCTCCCTCTCCCCACATTCTCCCGTCTGAGAACCTTGCCTCATATTTTGCTGGAAAAAAAAAAATGATGCCATTCACTAAATCTTTAGATTGGTGTTCAAAGATCTTCATAAGCTGCTTTTCCCCACCTTTCTAATCTTCTTACATCTTACTCCCCCGCCAAATACTCTGAGATAAAGTAATGTTGACCTCCTTGCTGTTCCTGGAATGAGACACTCCATCTCCTAACTCCTGGAATTTTCAGTGGCTGTCACCCCAAGCCTGAAACTCTCCTTTCTTCGTCTCTGCTTCCTGGCTTCCCTGCTTTCCTTCAAGTCCCAGCTAAAATCCCGCCTTCTACAAGAAGACTTTCCTTAATTCCCTTAATTCTAGTGCCTTCACTCTCTCAATTAGTATTTCCAGTTTATCTTGCATATAGCTTGTTTGTATATAGTTGTTTGTATGCTATCTTCTCCATTAGAATGAGCTCCTGGAGAACAGAGAATGTCTTTCACCTTTCTTTGTATTCCCAGGACTTAGCACAGTGCACACAGTAGGAACTTAATGTTTATTGATTGATGGAAAAGCTTAAGAAAGACAGCACATTAATACACTGTTGGTAAAACTGTGAATTCATCCAACCATTCTGGAAAAATTGGTAATTATGACAGAAAAATTATTTAACTGTTCATAACCTTTGACCTGCAACCTCATTCCAAGACATGTTCCTAAGCAGTCAAAGACAGAAAAACCTCACAAATATCCAAAAAGCCATGTCTCACTTACCGCCTTTTGCACTCTAGCCAGAGCCAGAGATGCTTCTCTGTTACCCCCAAGAGAATCTTGGATTCTACTCCTGGGATGCTCGTCTCTGACAGGTGAGCTTTCACTTCATCTTGCCAGGAACCAGGATTTCATATCATATTCCAACCACCATTCTCAATCATATGCTACTACTACCACTCTTTATGTGCTGTCTTCCCCATTAAAATGTAAGCTCCTTGAGGGCAAATATTATTTTACTTGCTTATATTTATACCCGCATAATTTAACACAGTGTCTGACAAATAATGAGTCTATAATAAATCTACTGACTGTCTGTCTTTCTATAGTACTACTTTTTGCAATAGCAAAAGAGAGAGAGAGAGAGAGAGAGAGAGAACAAACTAGGTACTCACCAAATGGGCAACAGCTGATCTGTGCCATATGGAAGTAATGGAATACTTTAAGAAAGGACAACTAAGAGAAATTCAAAGATAAAAGAAAAGTCTTACATGAACTAATGCAGAGTCCCGTGAGCAAAACTAGGAAAATATAATGGCTTCAATAGTGCTAAGAGGAAAACAACAACAACAACAACAACAACAACAAACTAAAAGATGGCCTAACTGTAATAACCAAGTTCTGTCCCAGAGAACAGATAATGAAATTTACCTATCCCCTCTTGGTAGAAGAGGGAGAAAAATATTCATGCTGTCATGATCTCTAAGATCTCTTCTGGCTCAAAATATTATGAACTTATAACTCTGAGCTTATGACGTAAGTACTCACAGAAGCAGAGAATCTTAGAGTGCACAGGTACCTCAGAGGTTGCCTAGTCCCTGCAGTTGACTTAGGGCACTCAGGTGCTTCAGTGGATAGAGTTCTGGGCCTAGAATCAGAAAGGGCTGAGCTCAAATCTGGTCTTAGACACTTACTTGTTGTGTGACCCTGGGCAAGTCACTTAACCTCTATGTGCCTTAGTTTCCTCAATTGTAAGTAGGGTGAATAATAGCATCTATCTCACAGGGTTGTTGTGAAGATCAAATGAGGTATTTGTAAAGCACTTAGTACAGTGCCTAGTATATAGTGGGAGCTATATAAATGGTTATTTCCTTTCCTTTCCACAAAGAATGAATAAATTAACTGCAGCACAGTGATTTATTCACTTTATAACACGGTATCCCAATGTGAAACTTCTACATATTCCGTGATGTGACTTAAGTTCAAATCCAGACTCTGCTATTTATTAGCTAGGTGGCTTAGTGCAAGTGATTTAATCTCTTTGAATT
This sequence comes from Vombatus ursinus, assembly GCF_900497805.2. NCBI lineage: Eukaryota > Metazoa > Chordata > Mammalia > Diprotodontia > Vombatidae > Vombatus > Vombatus ursinus. The sequence goes on along the minus strand of NW_020954564.1, from coordinate 15,846,290 downwards.
CAGTTTCTTCACCTGTAAAATGAGGGGGTTAGACTTCTCACCTGAACTACTTCACTATCAGTCTATTTGGTCTCCTTTCCCAGTAGTATTCTCCCACTCCAATCAATCTTTACACATAATCAATCGATAAAGTGATTTTCCTAAAGTATGGGTCCAATCATGTTACTACTTCCCCCTACCTCTCTGTTAACTCCCTATTACTTCTAGGAAAAAAGATAAACTCAGGTTTGGCATTTAAAGTTTTTTATAACCTGGCCCCATCTTACCTTTCCATATTTATTACACTTTACTCCTTTTCCACATAATCTATGGTTCAGCCAAACTGGTCTTCATGCTGTTCCTCAAACCTCTCATTTACATGCATTTGTACTGGCTGTCCCTCATGCAAAGAATGCACATCTTCTTCACCCTTCACCTCTCTACTTCTTGGAAGCTCTGGTTTCCTTCAAGATTCAGCTCAATAGCTATCTTCTGCAAGAGGACTTTCTTACTATTCCACCTGATTATCCTATATGTTCTTTGTGTTTTGGATACATACATATACATATGTGTGTGTGTGTATATATATATATGTGTGTATATATATGTATATATATAAATAAATATATATTACAGTCATTTATTGTCATATCTTGTCTCCCCCATAAGAATATCAGCTCCCTGAGGGGAGGAACTATTTCAAGTTTATCTTTGCATCCCCAGCACCCAGTACAAGTGCCTGACACATGATAGGCCATTAATAAATAATGTGATTGACTAGATGACAATTTCTAAGGTCTTTTCCAGCTCTAAGTACTGTGATTCTGATTGCCCCAGCAACTCTCTCAAGAAGGTCAATTAGCCACATTTAAAAAAAAAAAACCAAACCCTAAGTATTAGTCTATGAAACTCAGTAAGTTCACACAGAGCCTTTGAACTAAAGCCCTACCACTATGCTTATTCATGAAGGACATATCAATAGAATGCAAGTCCTGGCAGGTTCTACCAGGATAGAATGACTTCAATTAAAAGCTAATCAACAGACTCTTGTCAGAGGTCAAGCCAAACTAAATGAAGTGAGCCGCATCACAAAAAGGTTAGTTACCAAGTGATGAATTTTCTTTAGCAACAGCAAACAGTGCCACAAACTATATCAGTGGAAGGGATATCCTCACTAGAGAAATCATTAATATTTTGAAATATTGAAGTATACAGAGCCTATATGTTGCCTTTTTGAAAATATTTTTCTTTAAATGGAAAGAAAAGCAAATACAAGTGCTACATCACCACTTCCAAACAATCTCAGATGAATTAACATTTATAGCTGAATTTAATTCCTACATATATTAGTTTGATTTTTTAATTTAAAATAATAGGAAATAGAATGTATTCATATCTTTCCAATCTTATCTCCATGACTCAGCTTGGTCCCCAAGAAAATTTGAGAATACATCTTTTTTAGGGGGTAGCATGTCACAGTGGAAAGAACACTGGCTCTGAAGTCAGAGAAGTTAGGTCTCCCTACACCTCTGTAGGGAGTAACTTTGGATAAGTCATTTATGGTACCTCAACCTCAGTTTCTTTACCTGTAAAATGAGGAGGCTGGATTAGATGGCCTCTGAGATCCCTTTCAGCTCTGGATCTATCACCTAATGATCCACTCAGAAGGTACAGATGCAGAATGTCTATCAGTCATGGTGACTGTGTTGGTCAACTTTGCTTAACTATTTTTCTTTGTTATAAGGGAGGGGTTTGTTTGGTTTTTTTTTTTGGTGAAGGGGAGGTATATTTGGAAATGACCGATGATAAAAGGCATCAATAAAACATTTTTTAAGAAGGTATATAGGCTCAAGGACCTGAAACTGGTGATAATAAAGAGTCACCTTAATTCTGTAAAGTCCCACCAAAACTCGATGTGCTATCCATTGGCCTCTTCTACTTCATAACATTCTCATTAAGGCAGTCAGGGAACACTTAACAAGCAAGGATGATATAACTATTTTAAACACTAAGTTGCGCTATTGAGGAAAATGTTAAAATTAGAAACATTTATTCATACTCCATGCAATCTTTCTAAACCGTGAACAATTTGGTTTACTGAAAATTATTCATGTCATATCAGAGAGCTATGCCCTTTTTAAGTATAATACACAATGATTTTTTCTTAAATTCTTACATTTTCCCTTACATAAAAATACTATTATAAACAAGACATGTAAAGTTTAAGCTCCCCAAAGCATACTTTCCAAAAAGTTATGAATATAAAGAAAAATCTTCTGCTGATTTTACATTGTGGTATGAATTTGGCACTTGATTCTCAAAGGATATATCAGGAGAGCCAAGTGTAGCAGGTTAGATCCAGAGAAGTATTGGGAACCACTCTAGATAAGGTCATAAGAGGATCATCAGTAGGAAGATGGCCACTATATGATGTTTTATAGTCAAAGCAACTTATGAAAAACATCTAAGGTAAGGAGGGATTTATTTCTGTTGATAAAGGAAGTAACTAGAGTGATAAAATGATGATCTCATGAGGTACTTTTATAGGATACGCCAGAAAAGGAATTGTTTTTTATGTCTACAAATAAGAAAAAATCAACACACAAGCTATGAATTACGTAGATAACCATTCAGCTTTTGGAGATTCCTATGGGCAGGCCAATAGTCATTACAGGGAAAGAGAATTTGGTGGTTAATCTATTTACAAAATTTACAATCCCAGTATAACTGCTTAAAGATTTAGTGATAATAATGGCTGTATATAAACCTCATGAAGACCATCTAACTATGGCATAGGTATGCTCTGATCTGCATTGATGAAAGGAGTACTCACATGAAATCAGATTTTTCATAGTACTGAACAACTAAAGCAATAGAAAATAGAATGAATCACAAAATCTCAGAGTTAAAAGGGAACTCAGAAATCATTTAGTCCAACATACACATAAATCATAATCTCTTCTACAACATCCCTCACAAGTGCTTGCCTACCCTTCACTTGAATATTTTCAATGACATCTTCCACATATCTCCCTTAGGTAACCAGTTCCACTTTTGGATAGCTCTAATTGTTGGAAAGCTTTTCCTTCCATCAAACCACTGTGACCTCCCCTTGTCATTCATCCTAGGTCTTCCTTCTGCAACCAAGTACAACAAGTTTAATCCTTCCATATGACAGTCATAAAAGTGCTTATAGACAATGATTGGATGCCCTCCCACCCCAAGTCTTCTCTTCTGTAGGTTTAGCATTTCCTGTTCACCATCAGACACATACGTGAAAATTAGACCACCTTCCACTGAAGTGTACTCATCTCTGAGAAAGAAATGACTAGCATTTTAACAGCTCTATAATTAAAATATGTGAGAAAGGCAATAGAATTGTAATGAAAATTGGCTGAGGAACTCAGGAAAAGAGAATGAAATAACCAGATCTAAAACCAGACAGGATCCCAGCACTACAAATGGAGACATTTCATCATTTGTCCTAAGAAGGATGGGCCACAAGAGTTTAGAATGTGGGTTTTAAACCCACATTGTATGAGATTTTCTGAGAGTATCTTTCATCAGATAGGATCATTAGTACCAAACTAATACCTGAAATATATTTTGAATGGATCGACATCTTTTCAATATATCACAAGGAATAATCTTCTCAATCTAATTCTTTTTAAAAAGCAGAATTCTTAAGAAAGAAGTAACTTCTTGCAGGATACACTTTCCCTCCCTGCAAATCTAAGTTATTCTGGGAGCCCTCACAGAGATGAGGCCAGAGCCTAATTACTTTGTGAGGTTATCTTGTTATCTAAAATAGTCTCTTTGGAAGCCACGTTCTGTATTGTGGTTTGATCTACTGAAGAACCTTTGTCTTGGACTAAAGGTTCCAGAAGGGTTTATTACAGGATTCTGGAACTCACATGATCAGAGATTAAAAGCTCACCACACAAAAGTAGGCTCCAACCTTAGAATTCTGTTTCTTTCAAGGTTGCTTCTTATAGTACACACCCTAGACAATATTCAATACACAAATGACAACTGCAAATGGCTTTGGTTTTAGCTACTAAAAAGAAGTTCAAAACTGAGAGAAATAGGGATTAAGAATAAGGACGTAGGTGGGAGAAGTGAAAAACTAATACACAAAGAAGATAAAACAAGTCTCAACCTCAAGGGGTCTTCATTCCATTTAATCAAATAACTCACTTGTATTTTTTTACACTCACTTTATTTAATTTTCTCTTTGTTTTAACTCCTACACCTCACAGACCCTGGATTTGGTTAATGCAGTCTAACAGAAGAGCAATAGCAGGTTTGCGCAGTACTATGAGAGTGGTGGCTGCTGACCTGTTCATATTTCTCCAGTTCTGTGTGATAGATTTGTCTGATCTGGGTCAATTTGGCTCTGTAATCTGAGTGTTCAATAGAGTTATCTGAAGAACCTCCAGAGGCGGCCGCGGCTGCAGCTGCTGCTGCCGATCCCCCACCTTTCTCAGGACCTGAAACCCCTTCTGCCAATAGCATATTGTCCAGTCTCATTAGCTGGGGATCTGGGGGGTCCTCCTCCTGGGCTCCTCTGATGCTGAGACCTTCAAAAAAGGAGAGAGAGAAGGGATGGGAGGAGAGGGGAGCAGGGAGGGAGAGAGAGAGAATGAACAGGATGAGTATTTTATTTAGTTCAGAAAATAGTCAAACAATAACATTACACTGTATTTCACATCTGACTAATTCATTATTGGTATTTTATACAATTATAGAATTAAAGAGCAAGAAGTAACCTTTCAGAGTATTTAGTCAAACACTTTAGATTTTTAGGAAACTGTGGCTCAGAAATGAAGTGACTTGTCCAAAGTCACATGTTAGTGGCAATCCAGGACTAGAACCTAGTTCTCTTGTCTCCCTATCAGCTCTTTATATCACACCACATCAAGTTCTCCTCAGTACCTGAAAGTTACTCCCAAGTTCATATTTATGTGATCCTAGAAATTCAAAGGTCTTCTGCTACTCCTTTTTCCCTGTTCTAGGTTAATGCCATTCAAGAAGGGGGGGGAGGGAGAGAGGGAGGGAGGGAGAGAGAGAGAGGGAGGGAGAGAG
>NW_020954564.1:15833140-15841126 GCF_900497805.2 Vombatus ursinus | reverse complement strand
AGAGAGAGAGAGAGAGAGAGAGAGAGAGAGAGAGAGAGAGAGAGAGGTGGTGCAGTGGATGGAGCACTGGCCCTGAAGTCAGGAGGACCTGAGTTCAAATCTGGCCTCAGAACAAACACTTGACATTAGCTGTGTGACCCTGGGCAAGTCACTTAACCCCAAGTGCCAAAAAAAAAAAAAAAGAAAGAAAGAGAGAGAGAGAGAGAGAAAGGAAGGAAGAAAGAAAATTGGGTTTCTTTTTAAAACATTTAATGCCTTACTTTCCCAGATTTGGATAGTACAATTTTTTTTTAAATGGAAAAAGCAAAAAACAATATCTAGAGAGGTAAATATACTGGAAAAGCAACAACTATCACCACTCCTATTTCTATATCATTTTGTTTAAGATGCATTTGCTTCACAACTGTGAGGTAAGACTGTCATCCTCGTTTTGTAGATGAGGAAACTAAGGGTCAGAAAGATAAAGGGACTCCTTGCCAAATACGGTGCAGTTGTCAAATAATTTTCCTCACAACAAAGGAGGAAACTGAAGCCTCAGTGAAGGGAAATGACTGCCTGAGGTCACATAGCTGGAAAGTGACAAGAAAGAACTCAGATCTGGGTGTTTTGTTGCCCAGTCCAGAGCTGAAGGCCACAGGGTAAACAAACAAAAGTGGCTGTTGGGTTTTTCTGGTTGGCCAGATCCAGAATTTAAACTTCTCTTTGAATGTTTAGTCGCGTGCTTTCTTCCCAAAATGGAAAATAAAGAGAACAAGATGGACTTTTAAAAATATAATTTGAGGGGGAGAAAAGAAACACATACATTATGAATTAATTGGCTATGCTGACTTTTTTTTTTAATTATACAGAAGTTGTTAAGCAATTGCCAGCCAACTACAAAACAAGGACACTAAATATGGGGTTAAAAATGTTTCACCAATATAGCACTACATTACTGGGCACAGCATTCTCAATCTAATTTCTCTATTTGATCAAGAACTTCCTAAGTGATGCCCAGTCAGCAGTCTCATCAGAGGACTCGGGATCATGGCTGACAATTCATAGGTTTAATCAGGTCATGCAGGATCTCTGCCAAGATGCTATCAATGGAGCAGCAAACAAAGTTTTAAAATAATTATAGTGGTGTAAAAAGCACTAGAGTCACGTCAGCTTCAAATCAGCATTTTCATTAGAGATGTAACATAACCTAAAATATCCCAGCCCAATTAACCTCTTTAAATCTGTTTAAAAACAGGTATTCACGCACTAGTTACACAGAATCCCCATGGAGATTAAGTTGGCAACGGGCATGTTTACGCATTCGGATTCTGCCTTCCACGTCTGCGCCCGGAGTTATTTACAGACAGTGGGACACACTCTGTGTGTTGAGTGCAGCTTACATGACAGTAACATCTATAAGCTGCCAAGCACTCAAGTGAATAGCAGCATTGCTATTGTATATGCTAACTTGGATTCCCCATCAATTGTGTGAAAACACATTTGGTTCCTAGGTGCCCTAAGTTACACGATATAGCAAGATGCTACAGTCTATCTTTGGCTAACCTCACAGATGAAGCTTGAATTTCAGAAGAAGCTGTCACCTTCATTTAAAAATATAATTCAACATAATTTCAAGTGAATAATAAAAATGTCTCATCAACATTTAAAATTATTTCTGTCACCTACTCAGAGGTTAATGGACAGACAAGATCTGCAAATATAATATACTATGACCGTAAATTCATTTAGGGAGCCAAAGTTACTTCTAGAACTCTTTAAAAAGAAAATATAATATAGCAATTAGATTAATTTAAGACATAGTCAAGCAGATCACACTGATGTCTTACCCTGGCCCTAAACCACCACATTTTCCAAATATCTGTTAAGATAGATTTATTATGTTTGTATTTCCACATTTTCACCTTTCTTCTTTTATAATTCATTCTCCTCAGTGCTATATACTCCCCTGACCCAGAAATTCCTATTGCTATGGTACAGTGGAAAAAACACCAGATTTAGAGTCTGAAGATCTGGGTCTAAATCCCATTTTTGTCACTTCATATATAATATTAAACAATTATTTCTCTGTAAGCTTCAGTTTCCTCATCTACAAAATGAGTGGGACTATATTATCTCTAAAGTATTTTCAAACTCTAAAATCCTATTTATTTATCTACCAATTGATCTATTTACTTCCATATTTTAAATTATCTTCATCAATTGGCTGACAAGTATAGCATCATTATATTATATTTGGGACACATGCCACATTTCCAAACTTTCTGTAAAAAAAAAAAAAAAAAAAACCTTGATTTTTATCCATTTTCTACATTTGATTTAACTTTCCCTTTTAGTCTAAATATTTGCTCATATTTTTAACACCATTTCTTCTTTCTCCTTTTTTTCTTAAATTTTGGATATATTCCATCACTTCTATTTGTTTAGATATTCTTCATCTACTTTTAGTTTGTTCATCAGCTTCCTTTTCTATCCATCCAAACTGTCTTTTTCCATTTGGCATGTAGACCAAAGTAAGGCCATTTACAACTTCTCATTTCTTTGAATCATCATAGCATTGCAGGATTTAAAGTTGGGAAGGTTCTTGGAGATTACATTGTCATTTTAAAGACAGAGTAATTGAGTATCTGAGGTAAAAGTACCTTTTCAACCACAACCACAACAGCCAGAATTTATTATGTGCCTGCTATATGCCAGGTACTATGCTAAGCACTGAATGTACTGAAAAGGCAAAAATAGTCCCTGCCCTCAAGGAGCTCAATCTAAAACATGTAAACAACTATGTATAAACAAGATATAAATAGGATAAATTGAAGGTTATTTCAAAGTGAAAACACTAGTATTAAAGTGGGTCAGAAAAGGCTTCTCGTAGAAGGTAAGATTTTTAGCTGAGTCTTGAAGAAAGCCAAGGAAGCCAGGAGGCAGTTAGAAGAAGAGCCCTGCAAGCATGGGGAACAGCTAAGGAAAATGCATAGAGTCAGGAGATAGGATGTCTTGAGCAAGGAACAATGAGGAGGCCAGTGTCATTGGATCATAAAGAACATGGATGGAAACAAGCTCTAAAAAGACAAAAAAGATGAGAAAGGACCTGAGTGAGAAGACTTTAAAAAACCCAAATAAAGGATTTTATATTTGTTCCTAAAACTAACAGAGAACCACTGTAGTTCATGAATATGGATATATACTTTAGGAAGATCACTTTGATAGCTAATAGACTGGAGTTGGGAGAGACTTTAGTACAGGTGTGAAGTGACAAGGGCCTGCACAAAGGTGGTAGTTGTGTCAGAGGAAAGAATGGGATACATGAGATGTTCAGAAGATAGAACTGACAGGAATTGGCAATAGATTGGATGTGGAGGGTAAGAGAAATAAGGCATTAAGGACGATACTTAGCTTTGCAAACCTGGATGACTAGGAGTATGGTAGTATCCTCAATAATATGGAAGCTAGCAAGACAGGCAGGGAAGGTTTTGGGGAAAAGATAAAACATTCTGTTTTGGACATATTGACTTTAAGTTATCTTCAGAATATCCAGTTTGAGATGTTCAATAGGCATTTGGAAATGAGAGACTAAAGGTCAGAAGAGAGGTTAGAATTGGACCAAGGGTGAGGAACCTGTGGCCTCCTTAGACCTCAGGTGTGGCTCTTTGACTGAATCCAAACTTCACAGAACAAATCCCCTTAATATAAGGATTTATTGTGTAAAACTTGGACTCAGTCAAAAGGCCACACCCAAAGACCTAGAAGGCCACATGTGGCCTCAAGGCCACAGGTTCGCCACCCTTGTGTTAGACAAATAGATTTGAGAATCATTTGTATAGATCAGTGCTTCCTAAACTTTGGGTCACGACCCCATGTGGGGTCATGAAAAATTTGGCAACAGTAAAAGGTTTCTGAATGCACAATGACCAAAATTAATTAAAAATCAAATACAGAATGAATCTGAGGTGTTTTTGGCAGGTTGCCCATGGTGATGCATCAAACAACTTCACTGCAGCCTTGGTTCTGAACACAAATCATTTGCACTTTGCACTGTGTATGCCCTCAGGCCATGCAACACCAAAGAACACAGCCTAAACTCCAAAAGGAAAACAAGTAGAAAAAGTTTAAGAAGCCCAGGTACAGATGATGATTATTCATTGAGTTGGATTCCATAGTCCATGGGAGCTAATGATATCACCAAGTGAATTAGTATAGAGGGAAAAGAGAAGAGGTCCCGGGATAGAACCTAGGGGGACACCCATACTCAGCAGGCATGATTTGAATCAAAATCCAACAAAGGAGAATGAAAACGAGCAAGGAGAGAGGCAAGAAGGGAAATGAGTATCAGAAAAACCTAGAGAAAAGAACATCAAGAAGAAGAGGGTGACTTGGCAATGTCAAAGTCTACAGAGAGGTCAAGGTCAGATAAGTAATAGCAAAAGCTTACATTTCTGTAGCACTTTAAGATTTTCAAACTGCTATTCCATGAATAACTCCATGAAGTGAGTAATGCAAATATTATTCCCATTTTTTACAGAGAAGGAAAATAAGACCCAGAGAGGTAAAGTATCTTCCTCTCAAAGTCAAAGTTAGAAACTAGATTTGGAACCCAGATCATCTGGCTCAAATGCTTAGCACAGTGGCTGGCACATAGTAGGTGCTTAATAAATGTTTACTGACTGACTCCAAACCCGGTGAAATTTTCATGATAGCTGGTTGTCCTCACATCAATAGTTCCCATATAGTCATCCACGAAACCACAGTGTTTGACGTAACATGAAAGTGGACTCCATGAAAAAAAACTTGTTTGTGCTATTTTCCATTTTAAAATATTAAATATGGTATAATGTATCAAAATCTATTAAAATGGTTTGGTATGAAAATATAAATACTTTCCTCTATATTGTGCCCAGATGTCAATTCCCACTTATAACAGGAAGGGGAGAGGTCAGGATTCAAAACCCATTAATAGGGTTGGTTTCATTAACAAATTTCAAAAAATATTCCATAGCCAAATAAGTTGCAGAACTGCTAGTCTTTGATGTAACTTATTGACAAAGTTATGGTGCTTTCCCACTCAATCAATAAGCATCTCTTATGGTGCTAGGTGCCATTAAATATAAAAACAAAAATGAAATAACAACTGTCCTCAAGATGCTTACATTCTGTCAAGGGAGACAAGAAAACAAATACAAAATAATTTTGGGAGAGATGTCACTAAGATCTGGGGATAGAGGGAAGAAGTGTCAAGAAAAACTATGTATAGGATAAGTAAACATAGGATTTTAAGAGGTAAAAATGAGAAGGAAATACATTACTGGCATGAGGATAGCTGGTTCAAAGGCACTTGAGAGGGAGTATCACATGAGGAATGGAAATAAGGCCAGTTTGGCTAAACCAAAGAGCACAGGAAGGAATGTAATATATATTAAGCTAGAAAGGTAGAATGGAGACAGCTTTTAAAGGACTTTAAACAGTAAACAAATATGGCAAATAAGGGAAAATCTTCAATAGTTTTCAATACAAAAGGGACCAGATTGTAAAGGAGGGAATGGAAGTCAATTCATCAAGAAAGAATTCAAAGGGATACAAACATTCACCATCTGTGGTACTATTTTACACACCCAATGTGTACATGTAAAATATTACTGCCTTACTGTTTCAGAAGGAACAGATACAATTAAAGACAATTATAATAAATGTATATTTACTGCTAGTAAAACAGTTATTGAGCTACTTAGATAAGTTTTCTCTCACTTAAAAAGTTCTACATATGTATATTAGATCTCTAAGAAAATATGGCAACTATATGGATGACTGTGTTCATCTAATACTCCTATAGTCATTTGGTAAATTATAAGTATTAAATCTAGTCAATAAAATTTAATAAAAAGCTCAACTTTCCTTTCATTAAAAAAAACTATCAAACCTTTTTGTAACATAACACATCCTGAAGGCCCTTAACAACAATTTGCTCATGTGATGTCTAATCAGTAGTTTGGGGGAAAAAATGTCACTCAACTGTTTTGCTCTGTGACAAGTCATGATTACAGACCTCCAAGCGCCATATTATAACTTACTTTAGATCTATTTTGCTAAATTTTTTGCAACATGAATAATTATATATATATATTTATATATATATATTTTGTATTGTACTTACATGTCAAATTTCTCATATTAGACTACAAACTCACAAGCTTTTTGACTATAGCAAACCACTACCTAACTCTACAAGGTTGGTCAGATTTACACCTCTGAAATGGTAAAGTTCCATAAGGGGAGGGACAGTGCCTTACTTAAACATCATATCTCTTCCAGTAGCTGGTACAATAACCTGAAAATAAGACACATTTATCAAGGTTTATAGATCTAAAAATAGGTCACACTTTTTCCTCTAAGTCTGATTTGTACAAAACATGAGCAAGGTTATGATTATGTTATCTTTTAGCATATAATGAAAAAAATTTTCAAGGAAATCTTAATTCAGGAACTTTGTCTATATTTTGAGAGTGACCTATATTCAAGTCAATACTGTAGGCATTTTTTTCATCTGCTTGATATGGTTTTCCCTTTTTCCTCACCATCCCCACTTAGCTTTTATTACTGTTGATCTCACTAGCAGTGCAATGCCTCACAGAAGTCAGATGTCTATCAATAATAGCAACAAAAATCCTCATATTTAGGTAGCATTTATGGTTTTAAAAGTATTTCACATATATTAATTCACATATATTAATGTAGTAAGTACAATAACCCAGAGGTAAGTAGCACAAATATTATCTTCTTTTACAGATGAGGAAACTGAGGTTTAAAGGAATTAAGTGATTTATCTAATATTACACAGCTATTAGGGAGATATTAAGGGTACTATTAAGTGCCTGAGCCAAGGGTGGAACCCAGGCCCTTTGACACTAAATCCAATGTTCTTTTCCCTACACCACATTGTACTACCTCCCCAATAATAACAACAATAATGCTGTACTTTATATTTACAAAGACATTTCTTCGTAATAACCCTGGGAGAGAGATATTACAAGTACTAAGGCTCCTATTTTCTAGATAAGTAAACCAAGTCACAGAGTAGAGAAGTGATAGCCCAGGGCAATAAAACAAATACATATTGGTGCCAGGATTTAACTCAGGTCTCCCAGTTCCTAGTTCAGTATTCTTTTCATGAAATCATACTACTTCAATGTCATCAACCTCTCAGTATACTTGTAAGTATGTTAATTGACTCCAAAGTAGGTTGAACTAGAATGAATCTGTAAAATGAGAGATTTATATTAATCTCTAAAGTCTCTTCCAACTCTAAATTCTACAATCCTACAAAATGAACTCTGTATTACTCAAAAGGCAAAATACTCAAATTGAAATGAAAAGATCAAAAGAAACTGTCTTCTCTTTGCTTCGACACTATAATGCATATCACATACATATATACACATATATAATACACACACCAGTACTCCAATAGATTTTTATAAAGTTTGAAATCTAAGACCTCTGGCAACCAATGTATTATAAGGTTAATAAAACCGATTTTTGCTACCGATTTTAATCTACTTATAACCATAACATTCATTTCAGGATTCCTAAGATTTAGACAAATCACATAAAGAGACACTAAAACATTGTTCAATAATGAACTTGGCTTTGTTGTAAAGCCCACAGTTTTTGCATATCTTTCAGCAAATCCTAATTAGCCGCCTTTCAACATGCTGTGCACCTGCCCCACAGATAATAGAAGCGAGCATCTGCACAGTCTACTGCATTCTGAGGGCAATAAATAAATTGCAGGTCAAAATTATTACAAAGCTTTCTACGAATAAACCCATATCCTTCATAATACAAAGCTGCAGATGTGAAAAGTACCTAAAACCCACTCAAATAGTATGATTACAGGGGCTGTTTGAGTTTAATAATTTGACTGTAATTCAGGCATTTTCAACAGCTCATTAAGGGTTCATTAATATATAGACAAGCTTTTGAATTATAAATAAGCAG
>NW_020954564.1:15703140-15828140 GCF_900497805.2 Vombatus ursinus | reverse complement strand
GTCATTTTGACTAGTTCATTCGATATTTTATCATGTCTGCATACCAAAACAGTAACGTGCCAACAATAATTCTAAATTTACCAGATGCCAAGACAGTGTAGTGAGAGGTAAAATGACATAGTAGAAAAGGCTTGAGATTTGGAGTCACAAGCCTTGGGTTCCAATCTCAGCTCTCCTGTTTAACTTTATTTATGACTTTGGGCAAGTCACCTTGTCCTCCTCAGTAAAATGAGGACATTGGATTGGATGATCTCTAAGGTCTTTTTCAGTTCTAAATGCTAAGATTTTCACAAGCAAATGCTAGAGGTCATATGTGTACCTCATTTAAGATAAATTGGCTCTATTTCTTCACCTAACTTCCATTTGGAGTTTTTGTCTACAAGCTTACATCGCAATTTTTCCTTATCTTTATTCACATTATGTCTTCTTTCCCTTCCTTTCCTGACAGAAGGAGGCAGCCCCGACTGGTATTTCCATTTTCTCTCTTTTCATTTAAGATCTTTACCATTCTAGGAATGGGACAACCTTATACACCTGACTCCTGCTACACAGATGCTGTTATATGTGCAGCTCCATACAAGTTCTTTCCTCACTGATAACTCCTAGAAAATAGAATCTGCTCTCCCACCTTAGAACAACTACATCTTGAACCCAATTCAAAATACAAAAATTTGCATCTCATAAAAATTTTCAGTTCAGTTTTGGATGTTGTTTCTTTTAAACATTCATTTCACAATTGTTAATATGGCTAATAATCACATATAGCATACTGTTCTAGTTTTAGAGTATTTTATTGCTGAGGAAAATAGACCCTATCACAAAACAGTACGTCTACCAGAGGTGGGGAACCTGCGGTCTTGATGCCGCAGGTTTCCCACCCCTGGCTAAGCCAAAGACTCCACTAAACTCTTCATCTTGGTCCAGATAATACTGGAAAGGCCCTGCCATTTCCTGCACCAAGGTAAAAATGCTTTCAGGGCAGACCTGGACATAGACTGTGTGTCTGCTGTCCAAGAAGTGGCCTACCTAAGTGCTGAGAGGTTCGTAACCAGAAAGCGTTCCATCAGATAAAGATTTCTTTGGCTACAGCTACTCATGAAACCATCTAGTAAAGGCAATGGGATTTGTGTTGGTAGAGGGAGGATCTACAATAAAATCATAAATTCCTTAAGTATCAAACTATATCACCTAGGGGAATATGAGAATCCTAGATTTATAGATCTAGAATTGGAAGAAGCCTTAGAGGCCATGTAGCTTACCCCCTACCCCAGCTCATTTTACAGCAGGAAACTGAGGCACAGAGAGGTTAAGTTTCTTGCTAGGGTCATACAATTAGTAAGTGTCAAAAGTGAGAGTTGAATCACAATTCTCAACAACATCATCAGTACTTTGTCCACTTCATGCTACCTCTAAGAGATGGCATGCTTACTATGAAACTTCAGTACAAGTAAATTTTCTAATACACATCTTAAGTTTCACAGGATTTAGAGCTGGAAGGAATCTTATATACATCATTGAGTCCAAGAGTTCTTAATTTTTTTTTGTCTTATGGCCCTGTCCGGCAGTCTAGTGAAGCTTATAAATTGCTACTGAAAATAATATTTTCAAATGCATAGATTTATAATACATAAGGTTACAAAGAAAGTAAATAATTTTGAAAAATGGTTGTCAAAATATTTTTTAAAAGTAAGTTCAAGGACTTCAGAGTAAGAAACCCTGATCTAGTCTAATCCCTTCATTTTACAGAAAAGGAAACTGAGGCCCAGAGAGACAAAAGTACTTGCTGCAGATCACAAAAGTAAATAAGTAGCAGAGCCAGTATTTAAACCTGGGTCTGCTGACACCAAAACTATGCTTCTTTAGGATTACCAGATTTAGAAGTGGAAGGGTCCTTAGATATCACTTAGTTCAATGCCTTCATTATGCAAAGAAATAAAGGGACAGAAAGGTTAAGTGGCTTGCCCAAGGTCACATAAGTCAATGGCACAACTAGGATTCAATCTAACATTACACAAGGTCCCCTGATTCCACAACCAGTATTTTCTCCACAACATAATATAGCCCCTGTGTTCCAAAGGTTTACAAGTATTTGCTTTTAACCATACAAATTGAAATCCGTTGGAATCATGGCAAGTCTCTATTCACAATACTATGCTATCTTTCATTATTAGTACTAGTAGTACTAGTAATAGTAGTAGTAGTTTCCATAATAACACTACTCAAATGTGAAATATTAATATTTTGAGAATTAATTATAATTAAACCATACAACCTATATTCCCACTTTATATTTTGGAAATCTTTCATGAAAGATTTTCACCAGCATTCAAAAATTATTCTTAAACATAATTTACAAAGCAGTATAAAATCTGAGCCAGAGTCCACTGAAGGGAAAACTTGGCTTACAAGTGTTCTTATTTGATCATTGATTTTCTTCCCAAGTGAAAAAATCAGATATCTAGGTATTCATATACTTTCTAGTGATCAGTAAATATCATTCATAAATTCTGCTATATTCAAAGCAGGAAGAATCCTTCTCCTGTCAGTTAATTTATCTGATGGTTATCTTTGCATTCATTTCCTACATTTTTACAGTAGCTATCTAATATGCTCCAAATAGTATACAGAAATTTCAGTTCTAGGATTCCTTTTGAACCAGCTCCTCTCCCCTGTTCTCCACTCTTGCAAGAAAGAACATTACCTCATTTCTGTTGGAATACCAAATATTCTTGATGTACCAGTGCTGCTCATATATAGATAGCATTCTAGTAAGAATAGATTAAGGATCACTGGCATCCTCAATACATGCCAATGTAACAACATAGTATGAAGTTTTATTTTCATTATTAGGAAGAAATGCTTACATTTATTAAAAGGTTTTTATGGAACATAGCATTTCCTCTAATGAGGAAACATGAAATGGACTAGACTTTACAAATGATTTTCATTTTGAAGTATCCAGGATAATTCATATAAATACAGCAAATAATGAATTAAGATGATTTCTGTAATTCCGGTCACAGGACCGTAGATTTAGACTTGAAAGGAACTTAGAGATCATCTAGTCCAGGCTTCACAATTTATATGGCTAGAAAACTTGAGGCTCTAACAAAGGCTCCCAGGTAGGCAATACCACCCCAAGGGGTGCTGGACAGATCTGGGGAGGGGGTGGTAGTAGCCTCGGGTGCAATTGGGGGGTGTTGAATAAAAATAAGGGGGCAGTGGAAGCAGAAGGAAAGAAGAGAAGAACATTTTGAAAAACCATTCGTACGTGTTTCATCTATTGTGTAACAGAGAAAGTTGTAGTGATTATACATTATTTTCCAAATAAATACACAAAAAACAATTTATAACCAATCAGTGGTCAAGTCCACCAACAGGTCTTAACAAGCAAGTGTTGGCAGGTGAGCATGCGCGCATTGTCAGGAAGTACAGAATGCATCAGCAGGAATATGAACATGTAATGACTTGTTTACAATATGATACTATATGGTTATATGATACAATATTGTGTCATCAAAATTTCAATGCAGGGGGAAAACCCACAAATTTACAATAAACTATTAACTTTAAGATGCATCATTTCAAAAAATATTTTATATTTTTTGAAATGATGTAAATTTAAAAAATATATTAAAAGGTTAAAGAAAGTAGATTTCCAAGGGGGCACTGAGTAATTTTTTTTGAAAAGGGGCCAGTAGGCCAAATAAGTTTGAGAACCTCTGTTCTAAGATAATCACAGGATTTCAAGCTGGAAAGGACTTGAAGGATCAGAGGATCCTAGATTTAGAGCTGCAAGAACACTTGAGGTGTCAAGACGTTAAATGACTTGCTCAATAGTACTGCTTTTTCTACTACACTAATCCCCCACTCTAATACACTCTCTTCTTTTACAGATGAAGAAACTCGGGCTCTGGGAGGTTAAATAAATTATGTACCTAAGGTCCCGGATCCAGACAGACAGAGTTGAGATTGAAACTCAGGTCTTAACACCAAATATAGTACTTTGTTCTGTTCCATGCCCACACCCCCACCCCACCTGATCCTCACCAAGGGGGGAGGTGTATGCATATCTCTCCTTAGGGATGTGGAATTTTGCTGTGAAGGCTGTAGGTACTGAACTTTATGTGGAGCCCAGGAAGGATATTTCTCGTTCTCATAATGACAGGATGGCTCTCTTCTATTGATAAAGAAAATGTCTGAAAAAAGCACAACTACATGTATGGTTAAATGGAAAGAGTAATGGATTGGTGTGGGCTTGCTAAGTCACTGCTTTAATCTGGGCCATAATTTCTTCATCTATAAAGTGAGGGGGTTGGACTAGATGACTTCCAAGGATGCTTACAATCTAAATTCATAATTCTATGAACTGAATAATCAAAGGAATATGGCGGAGATTTAAGTGGGACTTTCTAAGTAGAAAGTCTTTCAAACCAGACTTCTGATAAAGACATTAAAAAACAGTCTTTAATACATCAAAGATCTGCAATTTCACCAGTATAGGCACTGTCTCTATTGACATAGATCACAACTCTATCACTTAACAGATGATCACTGGGTATTGTTTTGGTCTAAAAATTAGTAATAAAAAACCAAAGCCAATCTTGTGATAAGGCTCTCTAGACTGAGCTAAACTAGTCCTCAGGCAATAGAAATACATTACATCACTGAGTCCCTACTTGAAACCTTTCAAATTTGTTAAAACCTACAATCTGCTGTCACAGCCTTCAACAAACCAGTATCATTCTCACACTACAATGAGACAGAACAACTTAAAATTTATTTGAAAATGTATCTTACATATGTATATACTTAATACTTCAATAGACCTGTGATCTCATACATGTAGGTATTCCACCCCCCCATCAGTACAGATTTTACATTATACATGCTGTCTTATCCTCTGAAATTCTCTTTTATATTCTTCCATAGTTCCTTCACAGAAAATCTACCCAATGTGCTGGAGATGTTCTAGGGCAGGGAATCTTAACCTTTTTTTTTGGTGTCATGGATCTCTTAGCAGTCTGAGGAAGTCTACTGACTCCTGTCAGAATGGTTTTAAAATGTATAAAATTCATAGGATTACAAAGAAAACCAATATGTTGAAATAAAGATATATTTTTTCCATCCAAGTTCACAGGCCTCTTCAATTAAATTAAACTGAATTAAAATCCATGAACCCCAGGTTTAGAGCCCCTGCTCTGGGTATTTTTACATCTCATGGCAACTGGATGAGTACTAGAATTATTGCTTTGATGTTTCTTAATACAAAGTGTTATCTACCCTTTTCCACATATACATTTTTCCTTGATGATATTAATTTCTTAACCATAACTGAAAATATGCTGCAGCCTACTTGCACCTACCAGTATGGATATCTTTTCATTGCTCACTGGGTCACCCATACCTTTGGAAATCATAGTGTTCCAAGATCCACAACTTCACAGCATTCCTGACAACATTTATGTTTAAATTTTTTTTTCTAAATGGATCTTTACACTAGAAAGCAGCTTAGAATTGTGTTTTTAAACACTGTGAAATTTCCCAAATGCAATCTAGGACACTTTCATTTTCCTATTTAATTATGGACCCAACTCATTTGTTCATCTAGAGCACCTGCCAAGGCAAACTTACTGAGTCACTAGGCCAGCTATCCAATGGTATGTCATAATATAAACAACATGAATTTTTTCATCCATTTTGCTTTCACGTGTGGACTATTACACTGGCTGCCTATGAATAACTATGATTTTCACTGAGGTAGAAATAAAATCAACAGATGAAGTCCTCCAAATGTTCCATCAATGGAAAAGCCTTTTTCCATTTGATCTTACACAGGATATCCTCCAAGACAGTGGAAATGCTTTTTAGTGAATACGTATCAGTCTCCTTGTTTCATGCCATGCTTGATGTTGACAAAGTCAGCAAATAAACTTACACTCTATTAAATAATTTTGAATAATATTAACATATCCATGAGCATTTTCTTGTTGGAAGTGAACCTATCTTAAAAGGGCAATCAAAAAGGAGTGCCCAGAGGCCTACATTCTCATCTTTATAAAATCTTTACAAAAAGACTTGACAAACATGTCAAGGGTATCCTTAATGAAAATGTGAAAAGAAAAAAGGTAGACCGGTTTTTGCAAACAATTCTCCATAATAGATTTCATCCATACAATTTCATAACTAATAAGAAAGTTACAGAGTATACAAGTGCCCATTCTATGTATTACTTGCTGATTGCAGAACAAAACAAAACCAACTCGCCCCCCCCCCAGAAAAAACCTTTCATGTACAAAACAACAACAAAAAATACCCTCTTCTTATAAGGTGTCACTCTTACACAAATTTTAAATTTCTCAGAAATAAACTCCTATAGCTGGGAGATGGGGAAAGGGATAGGGACTTCTGGGAAAGGAAATTCCTACCAATGCAGGTCAGTACTTTCTCTGCAATTTAAAGTCTCAGAGAGGTGTCTACAGCACTGAGAGGTGAAGGGACTCAGCCAGGCTCATTTAATCAATGTGTGTAAAAAGCAGCACTTGAATCCAAGCTCATCATGACTTCAAGGCCAGCTCCCTCTCTACTATGCCTCTCTATTGATAGATTATTACTAAAATAAACAATTTCTGAATTAAAATAGTTCACAATTCTATAGGACTTTAAGTTTTATGAACAACATCTGTTCCAACAATTTTGTGAGAGTGATTTAGGTTTGTTGTTTTTTGTTTTTTGTTTTTTTGAGGCAGCTGGTGGCACAATGTATATAGAGCACCGGGCCTGGAGTCAGGAAGACCTGAGTTCAAATCCACCCTCAGACAATTACAATACTAGCTGTCTGTGTGACCCTGGATAAGTCACTTAACCTGTTTGCCTCAGTTTCCTCATCTGTAGAAATTGTGATAATAATAGTACCTACCACCCAGGGTTGTTGTGAGGATCAAATGAGAAGATAATTGTAAGGCATATAGCACAGTGCCTGGCACAGAGTGAGCCCTATATAAATGTTGACTATTATTATTATTATTCCCACTTTGTACATGAGAAAACTGAAGCTCAAAGAAGTTAAGTGCTTTGCTGAAGATCAAATAGTAAGGCAGAGCTGGCACTTGAACCCAGGTCTTCTGACT
This sequence comes from Vombatus ursinus, assembly GCF_900497805.2. Classification (NCBI taxonomy): domain Eukaryota; kingdom Metazoa; phylum Chordata; class Mammalia; order Diprotodontia; family Vombatidae; genus Vombatus; species Vombatus ursinus. The sequence continues at coordinate 15,821,010 of NW_020954564.1, read as the reverse complement.
CTAAGGCCATTGAATAGTCTTTCCGCTATACAAGACAGTCACCCACTAAGCAGGAAAATTACTCAAAATTTACCTATTTCTAGGACACTGAAAATAAAAGCTATCTAAATCTCATATAAGTCTTAAGACCAAATACAACTAATGCATAGCAAAGATCTCCTGCAAGTCATTTTGCAAAAGAGCAAATATTTTCAAATCATTTTCTGGATTTCTGAATCACAGAAAACTTGTTCTGATATACATAGATAGATATACATCTATATATATATGATGTGTATATATATATATATATATATTGAACAGAGCTACATGTATTATAAAAACACACATAGAGGGAGGACTGAAAGATGCTTGCAATCAAGAAGGGCTCAGCTCATTACTGCTTAACACTTTTTTTGAAAAAATTTTAAAAATATACTCTACTGTCTGGTATGTGTGGGTAGGGTTGTATGTGTGCGTGTGCAACAAATGTTGTCTGTGGCATATAGGCACAGTGACCATATTTTTAAAACCAGCAATCAGTACACATAATCTAACAAAAGATATTCCTTTCTCAAAGTCTCATTAAAAATATACCTTATTGCTTATAGGCAGTTTGGTATAGTTGAAAGAAAGCTGAACTTGGGAATCAAGACCTAGGTTCAAATTCCAAATCCCACATTTACTAGTTACATGAACATGGATAAGTCATTTAACCTTTCTGATCCTCAGTTCTCTCATTTGTAAAAAAGGATAATAATTTTAATACTACTTATATCAATGTTGTTTTGAGGAAAGCATGTGGTAAACCTTAAAATACTATGAAAATATGTTCTCAGCGTTATTGAAACTGAAACTGTTTTAGAAAACCTAGAACAAATGGTCATCATAAAATAGGTAAGATAAATGCACATAACTAGGCATGCAATATAGAATTTATACTGAGATATTTGAGGAAGCACTGTAATATTTATGATCTGAGCTTCTTTAGTTACCTAAAGGGTAAGGTGTAAATGCATATTTTCCCCTGCTGCCCAGTTGGGGGAATAAAAGAAACCATTCATTTCAAATCACTTCTCTGAAAAAGAAATATATATACATAAATGGAAATATATTTGTAGATTTAAGCTAACAATATACAAGATTTTAAAACTGTCCAAAAAAACCCTTTCTTGAACTGGGTATTTCAGGTGGTAAACCATGGAAATGTCAACTTTGATTTGAACTAACAAAAAGGAATTTAGAGGATGGATAAGCTCCAGGACCTTTGAATTAAATGAAAGACCAGAACACTCTACCAAATGTCTGCAATAACAGTCTCTACAGAAAATTATGAGGAACTACATAAATCTACCCTCTTCCTCTTCACACAGGCTCATTAAAGCTGTACTGACTCTCTGGGCAGCTATAATTCTGCTGACTGATACCCTGGAATCACCCTGTCAATACCCAGTGGTGTGCTGCCTCTCCAACTATCTCTGCCCCTAATATTCCTCTCTTTGATGGGATTTGCTGACCTTTAATCTGATGCTAGTTTACTCTCATCACTGAAGTGTAAGTCAGAGAGCAATAAAACGGCAACCTCACTGATTCAAAAGGGAGAGCTAAAGCGCCACTAACTGGGAATCTAACCTTTCATAATGGCTCTCTCTTAAAAGGGGAAACATGAAGGGGAAGGCAGCTAAAACAAACAATATTCAATGCTGAGTACAAGATTTATTAGAAGTCCCTTTTCATGAGTATTAAAGTAGGACACCAGGGCTGTAAACAGGAGCTACACAAATACTTGCTAGGGAGGTCAGTCTTGGTCAAACTATGCTTCCCTGACAATACAAGTCACTGACCAGAGCTACACTGTAGAAAATCAATCTGTATAAGATGAACAAAAATCCTAGAAGGATTCCAGGTGAATAACATTGCAGTAATAATATTAATAGGAAAAATAATATCTTTTCTGTGATAGGGAACTAGTAACCACAATGGTAAAGAAACAAAACATACAATATCATATTTATAGCTAGTTCTAGGGGGTCTGAAGTATCTTTTGGGAAGGAAACTGTTCCAAATGACTTTTTATTTTTCCCAATTTCATTTGGAAACAAGATTATGTAAAGGAAACTTACTCTGTAGATAAGACATGACTTGCATATGTGCCCTCACACAATACTTAATAAATTTTGGTTGAACTGAATTCTGTGTATTATTTCAACAAGTCCTAAATGTGATAGAAAACCTCATTGTTCCAGTAGAAAGAACACTTGCTTTGTAGTCAGAAGACCTCCATTTAAACTTCATTTCTGACAATTACTATCTATGTGACCTTGGGCAAGATGCTTAATCTCCATAGGCCTCTCTTTCTTCATCTGGAAAATTAGGGAGTTGACGAAAATGATCTAATTCTAGATCTCTGAGCCTATGATCTTAAAAAAAATACAGTAACAGCTTTGAGGAACTTACATGTTAAAGCAATACAAAATCAGAGAACTTTAGAACTGAACGGGATTTTAGTATATATAATGTTGGAGCAGGAAACACAGATTGTTAGAGTCAGAAGAGATCTTATGATACAGAATTTTAGAAATAGAAAGAAAATATTAGCATATTAAATTTAATATACACTTTAAAAATGTACATGAATTAAATTTTATATGCAATTATCTTTTGAATTTTCTTTGCACACTGAAATGTTTATGTTTATAAGGTCATAATAAAAACATATTTTAAAAATAATAGAAGAAACTTTAAAACACAGAATATTAGAAATATAGACAGTTAGATCTAGAAGGGACCTTAGAACATGTGACATTAATAGTAGAATGCCAGACTTGGGAGACAAGAAGACTTGGTGCAAATACTGCTTTTGAAACTTATTAGCTATGTGACCATGGACATAACTTTGTTAATCTTCAGTTTGTTCATCTGTAAAATGGACATAATATTATCTGTAGCACTTGCCTCATAGGGCTGTTGTGTGGCCCAAATGAGATAATGCATATGAATATCTCTGTAAAACTTAAGAGTACTATATAAATGCTAACAATGAACTTAAAAACTAGAAGGAATTTTAGAAATCATCTATTCTAACTCCTTAATCTTATATACATGGAAATAAAAGCCCAGCGAGGGTAACAGATATTGTGTCAATTTTAAATTATTCTAAGAAATTCCATGATATTTCTAATTGTTGGCCACTTAATATTGCTTTTTTATTTAATGTCATAAATAACCCTTTATAAATGATTCTGAATGGAGAGAAATACTATTGAACTAAAAAGTTTAACTTCTAAAAATACCATTACATTCCTCCAAATGAGTCACTCTCAAGTTATCACAAGTGTCTATTTTCAGAAGACTTAAGCAGGTAGTAATAATGTCTCTCATAATCAACAATACATCACAACAGAAGAATGAAGTTCAAACACCAGATTTTCCAAAGCGTTAAACAGGGTATGTTTATTCCTGAAACAAATGTATTGTTATTTCATCTTAAGTGACAGCAAATCATGGCTTTTGTATATAAAAAAAAAAAATTTGAAACCACCACACTGTACTTTGCAATTGATCCCTTGATATTTAGAGCTATTTGGCCAACAAATTTAAACAATGAATCACCACCATAGATAAACTTGTTTGATATCAAATGCTGGTGCTATTCATACAAGTTCAATTTGTACCTGATTCACCATAGAAACTCCATATTTTCATTTTAAATTAGTCTGGCAAACACAAGTAGAAAAATCTTTAAAGATACAAAAAAGAATCTATATATAAAATGTACACTCAATGTCATATTTTAAACAAAACAGAAGTTATCATATAACAAATTTCTTCTAATCCTCTTGGGGGAAACAGAGCTTGGCAGAATTAGGTACTAACAGATGTATACAGAAGAATTACTTACTCATTCAGCTAGAAAGAAAGAGGACAGCAAAAAAGCATAATTTAACTTATAATTTATGTTTACAAGTGTGATTTTTCAGGAATTGCAGTATGTTCTGCAGATCACTTGGTCTGTATCAACTTGCTATGTTGCATCATAGAACTTGCCTGAAGGATGTTCACAATGTGTACAGTAATTAACACGTCATTAACACATTAACTAATACACATTCAACATCATCAATGTTAATAGCATAATAATTACTTTATTGCACAGAGCACCCCAGAGCACTTTTCAAAATAAAATTGGAAATGTTCATTCGCAAAAATTCAAGAGGGACGTCTGATCCCACTATACAGTTATCAATAAGCTTTTTTGTTATATATAAAATGTATATTTTAATACAAAATATAACTAAATCTAGAGTCAACCCAAAGTTGTATTTATAGAAAAAGATATTTTTTAAAAAACACAAAGATAAGCCTTATTTTCTGAAGGAAATGATAATGCATTAAAAATTTAATACCTGGCAAGTCAAATCTAGATAACTCTGCAGAAGACAACCAATATTAATGAATAATACTACAGAGTCATTTTGTGTAGGCTCCTGTAAGAAACAATATTGCCAGTATGACAAATTCTTTTCAGAAAAAAAATATTTTCCCTGATATCTTGATAACACGAAGCAATAAGAACAATGGTCGCATCACTAATCATAGACGGGTTCAACTTTATGCAACTTTCAAGAATATACACACACATACATATTCCTAATACAGATTTACCAATAAGAATCCACTTTCAATTTCACAGATTCTTCATTGTGTACACCTGACAGTTTGATCATTAGAATCCTTATTTTTGTTATTATTTCCCTACAAGAAATAATCTTTTGTTTAAGGAGAAATGTAATTTTGCTTTTTGCTTCTGAAATAGATCACAAAAATGATACAAATAAAAGTTTAGTCAAGCCCAAGAAAACTCAGGTTTCTATAACATTTTCACTAAGTACTGTTCAAAACTCAAAGAATGACAATATAGCATTATGGTTCAAGCCAGGAACCTGTTAGATCATCAAGCTCCTTTATGGTTGAAGCAAAGACCTTTAAAAAGAAGATAAACAATGCGGAAAGTCTGCAAGAAGGGTAGATAACTGAAATAACCATAATTAGATTTGTCACCACAAAAACTAAAACTAGTCACTGCCCAGATGGGAAAAAATGAACAAAAGTGTTCAGTAAGTGCCACATGAATATAGAGTGATAACTCTTCTTCCAATTGGTTCCTCCTACTCAATTTAATCCAAATAGATATGCTTGTTTATTCTTTCATTTACTCATTCTAAGGAAGCATTTCTAAAGCATCTACTATGTATGTAACACTATACTAATATACCATATGGGGCAGGTGGTAGTGGTCTTTACATAATCAGACTTCCCTAATAAAAAGGAACATTCCATCTATAATAACATTTCAGAAATAGATACTCTGCTCTTTCCAGAAAAGGATATTAAAGAAAAAGAAGGTAAGTCAATCATGGAGTAAGAGTAAGAAATAAAAGATAACCTGAGTAGTAAGCTGATGCTGTTGTTGTTCAGTTGTTTCAGTTGTATCTAACTCTTCATAACCCCATTTGGGGTTTTCTTGGCAGAGATACTGGAGTGATTTGCCATTTCCTTCTCCAGCTCATTTTACAGATGAGGAAACTGAGGAAAACAGGGTTAAGCAACTTGCCCAGGGTCACACAGCCAATAAGTGTCTAAGGCCAAATTTGAACTCAGATCTTTCTGATTCCAGGCCCAGCGCTCTATCACCCTGTGCCACCTAAGCTGCCAGAGTAGTGCATTAGAACCCCTAAAATGCTTCCCACAAAATAACCCAGAGCATGGCTTTCTAACACGTATGGCAGACTCTTCATAGGTTTGTACAAAGATAATGAATCACATAACATGAGACTTTTCATTCAGATTCAAGTATAGGACATGAGTTCTAGTTCTGGCTTTGCCACTAACCAGCTTGGTGATTTTGGGCAAGTTCCTTCATCTCTCTGAGCCTCAGTTTCGCAAGATGTAAAATGAAGAAGTTTATTAGGTGATCTCTAAGGTCCCTTCCACGTCTGAAATTCAGTTCAATTCAAAAGGCATTTATTAAACATCTGTTAATATGCTAGGCACTAGGGAAATGTGGACAAAAATGGAAAACTGTCCATGTCCTCAAAGGGTGGAAACATCCTGGTCTAACATTCTATGTTCTAATGCTCCTTCCCATTCTAACATTCTGTGATCCTATGATCCTATTTTCACATCTGATATTACTTTTGGCTTCCGGGAAACAGGAATATTTTACTACTTCTTTCTTAAGCTAGTAGCTGAGGAACATGAAAAAAAAAGTCAAAGTACTGAGTGCTCCTGTTTTTAATTCTAGAATTTTATTTTTTTAGTTCCAGAAATTACATTGGAGAAATAACTAATTACAAAATACATTTTCAATGATCTGTATTTTATTTTATGGGTGTTCCCGATGCTTAAAAGGTATGAGATAACATTCAGGAAATTAGTATTAAGATAAAAATATCATATGCACTTAGATGCCTGTAACCTGAACAAGATTCATTTGCTTAAATTATAACACTAGATAGGTAGTTGATTTGTTTAGGTAGAAAGCTACCTGCCTATAGCAGCTGCACTGTGAATGAGTTGGAATGTCAGCAGTTTATCCTGGGGTCTTCGGTACCACATACAATTATGCCAGGGTCAACTGTGTTATACAGAATGCCTCAAGTTTTAAACTGTCATTAGAATATTGTGGCCTGATTTTAACAATACAGCAGTGCTTCTAATGATCTTTAAGGTAATTCACTATTCAGACCCCAAGCAAAAGATGCAAATGGAGCACTGAAAGCTCCTTATTAAATACCCACAGGCTACAGCGCTGAACAAGAAGTGGTCCAGGTCTTTTTAGAACATCCTAATTAGATGAACAGAGATACAGAAAAAACGCAAAACCAGGTCATGCAGCAGAAATGTGTTGTTTTTTTTTTAAAGCATGCCAAACAACACCCTGTCCCATCCTTATTAAAACTATCTACAATAAGAAGGTAGAATAAATCATGTCAAGTTCATTGTGGTATTTCCCCAAATTGAAGTAAAGATTATGGTTAAAGTTAAGTTTTAAGTTTACTGCCAGGGAGAAGCCTAACTGATGATACAATACTATGAATAATACATTAAGCAAAAGCCCAATCTGAAATTAAATTTGCCTTGGGTTATCTCCCTTTACTATATATATTCAGAATTATTATGGTTTATAAATGAAAGCTAATATCAAGGTAATACTTTTGGGGTTTTACTCTTTAATAGTAGCCTGTGCAGACTTGCTACACTAGTGCAAAAATAGTTCTGGTGGACATAGTCTTATTTTCCTTTGTAAAAATACAAATTTTTACATAAACAAGAACATGCAAATATATTTAAAGGGGAAACATAAAACTTGTCATATGAGAAAATATAAAGAATTTGTTTCAGATATTGTGTTCTAGAAAGTTTCTTTGCTGTCTTCTTTTTCAAATCAATTCTTGATCTAACCTTAAACTTGCATGAACTGCCAAGTTGTGTCCTGACACTTTGAGGCACTCAATAAAATCTTTAAGAAATAAGACATTATCAGTTGCACTTAAAGGAATTTTCCTCCCATGCTCCTAACAAATGAGTTGAATTGACAACACAGTAAGAGAAGAAAATGAATAAAAGGACATAACATAAATGCACAGAACGTACATATATTAAATAAATCTACATATATTAATGTGTTGATTTTTTAAATAAGAGGAGCACTGCTTGCTGAGCTCAACACTTAATAATCAAAATCTTTTCAGCATCAGGGAAGCACTTTTAAAGAATGATGAGCTGTGTACAATATAGAAACGAAATAAAGTAAAGAAAGCAAAGAGTTCTTAACATCAGACAACTTACAGCATGTCTCTAGCCATTAAGAACAAGATTGGCAAAGGTTTAGTTAGAGCTCATTTGTTTCTCATATATATTTGTATTTGTTTGTTGTTGTTTTTCTAATTGTTACTGAATTTCCTATTCTACTTTTAAGCAATTAAAATGCAAATATTTTCATCAACTTCCTGATTCAGTACTGGGAAATGAGAACACAAATTTCATGCAAACTCCTTCTTGAAAATGGTAAACCCTACAATCATGGTCTGTACCATCCAGGAACAATGGAAAGGAAGGAGCCAAAGACTAGAAGTCAGGTAATATGGCTCTGTCACTAGCTAACTGACCTGAGCAAGTCTCTTGCTACCTAGAGGCCTAGGCTGCCACATCCCATAAATGGAAGGGTTGGATCTCCAGAGTCCCTCCCAATTCTAAAATTCTATAATACTTGACTCTGGTGCTAGGACTCTTGAAATTAATGACTGTAAACTATGACAAATGACTCAATGATTCTGAAGTATACTCTAATGTTCAAATGGCCTTCAAACTCATTTCATTTATTCTCCAAAGCAGACTTGAATGATTATTGCACAAAATCTTTTGAAATATAAGTTGCATTAAGTTGTGCTGGGGAACTATTAAAGTAACTGACGATAAAAGCCCCACACCTTGAGAATAGTGACTTCTAATTACATGGTACAGTGGAAAGAGCACTGGCTTTGGGGTCACAAGACCTAGGTTTGAGTTACAGCTCTGCTACTTACTATTTAGTAATGTGACCTTGGACAAGGTACTTAGTTTCCTCCTCCATAGTTTATATTATTTTTAAAGTCCCTTTCAAATCCAAATCCTATCAGACTAAAAGCTTATTTAAACACCTTGAAACACTGACTCAAAGTTCAATCTCACCTATGAATCCATCTTTCTTAACTAAGAAATCATAGTTTCACAGAATTCTAGAGTCAGAAAGTAGTATGGAAAAACAGTGAATTTGGCATACAGACATGTGGGATGGAATTTCAGCTCTGATACTTAACAGCTTCATTTGTACTATCAACATCACAGCAATGTAGTGAAGAAAGTGCTTTGTAAATACTTAGAGAGTCAGTTAGGTGACACAATGGATATAGAGCACTGGGCCTGGACTCAGGAAGACCTGAGTCCAAATTCAGCCTCAGACACTTTCTACTTTTTAGACCCTGGGCAAGTCATTTAACCTCTGCCTAACTCAGGTTCCTCAAACATAAATAGAGGATAATAATAGTACCCACCCTACTTCTTAAGGATTGTTGTGACGATCAAATAAGAATATCTGTAAAGTTCTTATACAGTGCCTAGTATATTATAGGCCCTAAATAAATGTTTGTTTTCTTCCTTCATAAACCTTAAAGCTATGTGGAATATGAGGTATTATCATCATTATGCTCATTCAGTCTAACTCCCTCATTTAAGATTTTTTTGAAAGGGCCTATTTCATTAATTAATTTGGCATTGATGTGTGTCTTCACAAAATGGTTATTAGCTAGTATGACTAAAACTTAAATGAATCATAAATTCCCATTCTTAGTTAAAAGAATAAAACTAATGTCATAAATACACTTTGTAAAGTGCTTTAAGATTTACAAACCACTTTGCTGACAACACCATTGTGAGGTCTGTAGTACTAACTCCATTTTCCAGAAGAGGAAATGTTTAGAGAGATGAGGTGACCTGCCCCTCAATGACACAGTGACTATTAAAGCATGGCTACAAACTCAGGTCCCCTGACTCTAAGTCTAGCACTCAGTATTTATACCATACTCTACATCTACAATTTGGGTTTTAAAAACAAAAATCTTGGCAGTCTAAAAAAAAATCATATATTCTAAATGAATAACAAACATCCAAGCTTTATCAATGGAAATTATGTTAACTAAGATGCATTACCAGTCAGTCAGTCAACTAGCATTTATTGAGTACCTACTATGTGCCATGAGCTATGCTGAGTCTTGAGGATACTAAGAAAGGTGAAACAAACAAAACTGGCTCTACTCTCAAGGAGTTCAAAGTTTAATGGAGGAGACAACATGCAGATGACTAGGTACAAACTAGACAAAGAGAGTTTAACTCAGAGGTAATCTCAGAGGGAAGGCACTAAAGATGAAAGAGGACTCAGAAAGGCTTCTTGACAAAAGATGGACTTTAAGTGAGACTTGAAGGAAGCTAGGGAAGCAGAGATGAGGAGAGATCTCCAGGCATGGAAAGGGCCTGGAGTCAGGAAAGAATGTCTTGCTTGAGTAACAACAAGGAGGCCCACTTCACTGGACCAGAGTCTATGGAGTGAAGAAAGGTACAAAAAGACTGGAAAGATAGGAAGAAATTTATAAAGGTCCTTAAAGCTAAACAGAGGATTTTATATTTGATCCTGGAGGTAAGCATTTACTAAATACAGGGGTAATAAGGTCAGACTTGATCTTTAGAGAGAACAATTGCCAGCTAAGTGGAAGATCAACTGGAGCAGGTCAGACTTGAGGTTGAGAGACTAATCAACAAGCTACTGCCATAGTTCAGGTGTGAGGAGGTAAAAGCCTGCATCAGGGTGGCAGCAGCATCAGAGCAGAAAAGGGGGCACATGTGAGAAATGTTATGGAGGTAGAAACACAAGAAAGTGACAATTGATTAGATATGGCAAATAAGAGAGATTGAGGATGGCACTTTGGTTGCAAGTTTGAGTGACTAAGAGGATGGTAGTACCTTCGACAACAATGGGAAAGTTAGAGAGAAAGGAAGATTGGAAAGAGGGAGTGGTTAGACATATTAAGTTCAGTTTTGGACATATTAAGTTTCAGATGTTTACAGAACATCCATTTTAAGATGTCTCGCAAATAATTAGAGATCCACGACTAGTGGTCAAGACAAAGGTCAGGGTTGGTCAAGTAGATCTGAAAGTTATCTGCATATAGATAATAATTGAAACCATGGGAGTTAGTAGGATCACCAAGTGATATGATACAGAGAGAAAAGAAGAGAGCCCAGGATAGAGCCTTGGGAGACACCTATGGTTATCAGGCATGACATGAATGAAGATCCAGTAAAGGAGACAGAAAAGGAGTAGTCAGACACATAGGGGGAGAACAAGGAGAGAGCAGAGTCATGAAAACCTAGAGAGAAGAGAGGATCAAGGAGAAGGTGATCAACAGTACCAAAGCTGCAGATAAAGACTGAGAAAAGAACATTAGACCTTTTTCTTTTTTTTTTTTGGAACCATCTGTACCCTAGGATCGGTAAGCTTTTCCATCTGACTTGCAGTTAAAACATTCTATATGAATAGTCTCCCTGTTAGAATGTGAGCTGAGAGCAGGGATTGTCTTGTTTTGTTTTGTTTTTTTTCTCTTTGTATCCTCAGTGCTTTACACATCATAAACACTTAATTTTTCATTCACTCATCTTATGATCATTTAATCCCAGCAATAACAATAGATATTTATATAATGTTGTAAAGTTTTCAAAGTATTTTACATACATTATCTCATTTGAATCTCACAGCAAACTTGTGAGGTATGTACTGCAGGTATCATTATCCCCATTTTACAGATGAAGAGATTGAAGTTGAGAGAGATTAAAGGGCTTACCTATGGTCACACAGCTAGTATCAGAGGCAAGATCCAAACCCAAGTTCAATATTCCACTTCCTGTCTAAGCAATTTATAAATGCAAATTGTATGTTTTAAGATATTCTTTGGAAGAATGCTTTGCATTAACTTTTTTTAATAATATTTTATTTTTCCCCAATTACAAGTTAAAACAATTTTTTAACATTTGTGATATTTTTAAAATTCTGAGTTTCAAATTCTATCACTCCCACCTCCCCCCTCCCCTATACAGTAAGCAATCTGATATAGGTTATACATTAAATAACTTTTAATAGACAAAAGATAGGGAAAACATCCATTTCAGAAAGAACTACATAAAAGCTTACTATGTCCTATAATTCTTTCCCTATTAAGCAGGGTGCCTTAAATCCAGATACTCATCCATCTCAAGCTAAAACAGCAGTTTCTTCAAAGAAATAAGAATTTATCAAATGCAAAATTGTGACTAAGATGCACAGTGTGATGGAAAGAGCACTGGACCTGAGATCAAGAAACCTGGGTCCAAGCCCCAGCCCAGTCGCTGACCAGACACATGACCTTAGTTAAATCACATTACCTCTGCAGATCGAAGACTTCATCTGGAGAATGGGGAATTGGATAACTACAGCCTAACAGTTGATAGATCTATATACTTCCTTAAGTTGCATCTTCATCCAGTGACAGCATTAAGGAGAAGCAACCCTGGGCCTGGGAGACTGAGCTAACAGAGCACAAGCCCTGGCAGTTTATATTCAGAAACTATTTAGAAAAGCTATGATCCTTGGGAAAGCAAATGTCTCTCTTCCATGGCCCAACCATTACCACAATGCTGGCCATTGACCTTCTTAAGAGCAGAGACCTTTGTACTAGATGTACCTAACAGAATGCCTGGTATTAATAAGTACTTGATTGATGGAATAATTCCTGAAAATCATCCCATAAGATGTGGAAGAACTGAAATCTGCATTTGTGAAGGGAGTAGCCAAACTTATGAAATCAAATTAAATCTGTGAAGAAACATCCAGCACTTATATGTCAAAGTATGTCCTAAATTCTTCACATTTGGAAACATACATACAACCAAAAATCAGTAGCCATCTTAAAAAGCAAGGACAGGTATTAAGCTGATAGATAGACAAATAAACGGACAGAGACCTATATACACATACACATACCCACATATACTAAAAGCAACTCAATTTTGATAATCAGAGATATAATAGGGAAATGATTTGTATATACATGTACACTTGCATATGTGTCTCCCATGAAAAAATATTTTTCCAATAATGATAATTATACTTAAAAGAAGTTACTTTCCCCTAAACCTTTATGTGTAGATTGCATTTGTTTTGTGTATAATTAAAAATTTATGACAATATATTAAGATGGCCCAAATCTTTTGGCAAATTGTAGGAGATAAACCAGAAGACATAAACCAAAAGAAAAAGAGATTTGGTGAGGAAAGTTAAATAATTCTTTAAAATCAGAATCCTGAAATTCCAGAATAATACTCTTTAATTTGTACTTTGATTTTCTGCCAACTTGGAGATGTACACTAAATTATTGTGTATATATGATTAAAAAATCACAGATCTTTACAGAAAAATGCCTTTTTTTTTGGCTCATCTGGAAAGTCTTTTTTCTTAAAGATTCTTTTCACCAATTAGAGTTTGTTTCAAATAAATGAATCTTGAATTTTACTTAAGATTACTTAAGATTAAGATTATTTAAGATTATGCTACAACTATATAACATATTCTAATTCCAAAGCCAAAATGTAGAAGTATTGTTCTACCATGTAACATGATTTTTACATACTGGAAGGGCATATGAAATATAAAGTCTCTATATTAGTTTTGACAGAATGCTATAACTGAGCAAGTTTATAATGTATATAATTTCATACTTCCAAAGGCATATGGATGTGCATTTAAGCTATTGAGTCCTCGCAAAAGACAATAATGAAAAAGAATTTTTAATCACAGCTTTTATTTATAAGTTCTTGAAATCAATAAGACAGACCAGAAGTGAAATAGTTAACACACTAATTACAGTAATTAAGAGCTGCCAATTTAATTATAGCTGGGAATATTAATGCTCTAACATTTGTTAGAGTGGAGAAAACAAACCTTTACTACACAGACTTTGTTCACAAACATCTAATGGAGACCTCCTCCACTTCACTCTGGGCTTCTCTGCTGACACAACAGTAGCAGGTTCAGATTGAAGAACTTGTCAGCAATCAGGAAAGAGGAGGCTAATTAGCTTGCAGGTTAATGAGTGTGATGGCTCTTGACAGCATTTTGTTACAGCCTCTACTGTATTTAAACAATAAATGATTACTTATATACAGTTGACACAGTTTTTGTAATAGCCAAGTGCAGATTTAGTTTCATAATGTTTAAGAACAATTCTTGTGTTTCAAAGATTTTTGAATATGTCACATTTGCAAAATTACCATCTCTTTGTGTTATTACAATATGCCAGAGATAATATGAGCATGAAAAAAGATGAGAATTCTTTGTGTACGGTTAGGGAAATAATCAAAGTCAGCTTCCTCCTCTGACACTTCCTTAACTGTGTGATCAGGAGCAAATCACTTCATTTCTCTGTGCCTTGGTTTCCTCATTTGTAAAAGGAGAAAGATAATATTTATGCTGTCTGTCTACCTATGGGATTTGTGTGAGGAAAAAACTTTGGTAAGCTAAAATTTGCTATTGGAGTTGACTGGAGTTAATATTATTCATTCAGTCCATATTCATTCCATCAATATTTATTAAGTGCTTACTATGTACCTGTATACACAGATGAAGGCCCCACCAAGCTGAGTAGAACTTCTGTGGAAAATTTATGGGAGTATGTAGATAAGAATTTCATAGACTAAGAACGTTAAAGGAAAATAGAATAATATATTTCAAGCAGGAAGAGACCTTAAGTCACTTAAGTTCATTTCAAATAGAAATGGAACCCTGAGTACTGCATATTGACTTAGAAAACTACAAATTAACATTACCTATGCTGCATTGTATTTTTATTTATTTTTTGCTAAACATTTCCCAATTATATTCTAATCTGATTCAGCTGCACTTGGGAATTTTGCAGGAGGTGAGTCTGACATCTCAGTTTTAGTCCCTTCCCCTCATTTTATAGATGAGTAAACAGGTCCAAAGAGTTCTGGTGACTTACTCAAAGTCATGGAGGTAGCAAGCAGCAGGGTTATGATCCAAACCCAAGTCCTTTGACTCCAAATCTTTCCACTAAACCACACCACTTCCCTCTAAGAAAAATAATTTAAATCCTTATCTGGCCGCAATATTAAATGTATTAAATTGCATACACAGCAGAAAGAACAGTAGACCTGAAGTCAAAGGATGTGGGTTCAAATCCTGCCTCTGACACTACCCATATAAGCTTGAATAAATTATTTAGCCTCCCTGGGCCTCAGTTTCATCATCTATAAAATGGCAAGATGGGAGTCAATGGCCTCAGAGCCTCTAAGGTCCCTTCTAGCTTTAATTCTTGATCTTAAGATCTCATTACTATTTTCAAATATCACTAGCAATAAGCAACAATGTGAGTCTGTGGCATAAATTCTGACTTCAAAGAATGTACAATTTAGTAAGAGGTATATGATATGTACATAAATAACTATGAATGTGATAAAGAAAAATGAAAGAGTCAAAATGCTTTAAGAAAACTTTGAGGGAATAATCATGTTCATCTTGAAAGGATCAGAAAAAGCTTCATAGAAACAGTGGCACTTGAGCTAGGCCTTGAAAGAGGTGAAGAATTTCAATAATTGTAGATTAAAAAATATGATCCAAGAAGGGAAATGTACTTCATTTGTATAGAGGCCAAAAAGTGCAAGATGAGATGAAGAATACTTAGTGGTCCAGTTTGGCTAATAATTATGATAAAAATTTAAGGACAGAAGTAGTTAAAATAGTGGTAGTGGTTGTTCTATAGTAATCTAAATATTTTACCTTTTTAAAAAATAGTATGCAACAGCTTTTCTTGAAAAATCCAAAATTGCCTTTACCTTGATTTTATTACTAGCTTTCTTTCTCCATGAAATAGGTGTGTAAGGTACACACAGAGGAATCTCTATGGTTACCTTTTAGATTACCAGGGATTGGAAAACAGGTGGTGAATTAAGCAAATAGCTCTGTGGAGAGATGAATCCATTTCATCATCCAGTGGAGAAGGAAATAAGGACACTTTATGACATCCCTTAATCCATATATTTAGTGGTAACAGAAATCCCTTAATAAAAACACTAAGAAAAGGAAATAAGGATAATGCTTAGCAGTTTTTTTTCTTCATTTTGAAAAGTATTAGGTATTCACACTTTTTTAGTTTGATTTTTATTGACTCAAGCAGCAAGTGATGTGTCTAGAAAAACTTTATCTAAGAATTAAGAAATGAACTTTTGTTATACGATAACAAGGGAAAGTTACTTTAATTTAATAGTCAGTATTCCCTAGGAATTTGTACAGACAAGGGAGAAACACTTGCTGAGATTCACCTTTCTAAATTATTTTGGCATGCATGAAAAAACTATTTGTATATCATCTGCCTGATGCATTACAAATATTCAAATAAAACTGTAAAATAATCAAATTTCCAACAAAATGTTTTAAATGCACGTTGTTTTGTGTTTAAGAACCCAAGAAATTGTATCAACTACAACTATGGTAGCTGTGTATCAGTGAACTTTACCAGACCTGGGTAGATTTGGTGAGAAAAACTCTCTTACACATACACACACACACACACACACACACACAAGCACGCACGCACACACATACACCTGAAAAAAGGTGTTATTATTATTAAAGGCTCTAGTTTCTATGTGGGCCTAAGGTTTTAAGAGAAAAACATAAAGGCTTATTTATTATTAGTCCAGCACTAGTTGTGTTCCCGTTTAGCAGTACTGTGAATTGTCAGTTCCTAGGAAGAGTAAAAGCTACTTTAAATATCAACAAAAAACCCACATGCATTAAACTAAGTTAATCAAATATCAAAATTCTCTCTTCCTTACATGAAAACCAAAACAAAGTTCTGTCTAGTTCTACCACATGCCTATTCTTCTCTTTGAAGTTAATATCCCATACATTATCTTACTGTTTAGTTATGTCAAAAAAGAAATGAAGCCAACTATATATTCTATATATGTTTTTTTCCAAAGCAAGTGAACATAGAACTCTTAAGTCCCAAAGTTCACATTGTTGTATTAAATGTTGATAAACATGTAAACACAAAATATTTTGATAAGAAAATTCCAGTTCAATTAACTCTCCAAGTGCTGGTGTACTCATATCTACTCAGGGTCATTGTAACAGGGGACCCAGCATCCAGGCAAAATCACAAACCTACTCTGCCTTGCTCAAATGAGAATATTCCTCAGTCTGAAAAATTATTTATAGAGATTTTTTTTACTACCCTTGTATACTGCAATGTTATTTCCTTTCCCACACACTAGCAAAGTCCATTTTCACAACTGCTATAAAGCGGCATGTTCACAGCTAGTAAAACAACTCAATAAATAGCCTCGCACAGCTATAGCTGTCTCATATCCTTTCCTCAATAAAAACAGAGGTGAACTGCTTATTTTCAGCAGCACACTATAAGAAGACAGAAGCATTATGACTGCTCATACATTCTGACTATCATTTGCCACAAGCTATATCTGTCAGCATTAAATAAAGCTGCATTATAAATGTAAACAAAACACCCACATCTACAAAAATGAGCTGTCCGCCCGCCATGGCTGTAGGCATGAATTGAACCCGCTTATTGACTCAGCTTGGTCTTTTTATTTATTCTTCTACAAAGACATGCATTTACTTTACCCTACAAGCATGCTAGGTTTAGGGGAGGTAACTTGTCTCCTGTTCCAACAGAGAAAGGCAGGTGTTGACAAACGCATATCTTAATAGAAACAGCATTAGGTGGGCAAACATGGAACTATTATTTCGAATCTGATTTATTTTAAAAGGTTATCCTAGATCAAAACACTAAATCATAAATAGTTTGTAAGATCAGTCTATTGAATTTATATTTATGAACAAGACCAGGTAGCTTGCTTCTATGAAAATAGCAATATTTGTGAAGAAATTGATATTCAAAAGCCAGATGATCTAGAATTAATAATAAAAAGGAGTAAAAGGTACTCATACAGTTGACCTGACTGCCATGGATAGCCACTGATTCAGTCACACTTAGAAGTGCAGATAGGAATACAGATCCAGAGATTATTTTAGAAAGTTCCTAACTTGAAATGATTAGGGGAAAAAAAATTTTAACAAACTGAATATATATCAAAACATGACAACTTTATATTTTAAAAAGTTGTTACATATATATTTCAATTAAATCTTGGCACTATAAAGGTAGAAAGAGGTGCAAAAATGTGTGAGCTTAGTAAACATGAGGTTGTGAAGTACAGTGTAAAGAGCATTTGATTTGGAGTCAGGAAACCTGGGTTTGAACCACAGATCTGATCCTTGCACTTGTGTGACAATTAAGGTAATAATATTCATTCTAACTATCTCATAAGCCTGCTACTGTGAGGAAAGTATTTTGTAAACTTTAAAGAACTACAGATACAGGAGCTATGTTTTCCTCATGCATTTTACAAGTTTTTGAAAACTTTATAAATGATTCTTAACCTTTTTGCAAGATTAAGGTTAAAATTCTCTTTGAAGAAAAAAGGGCACTTTATAAATAATGGCAGGTAATATTTACATACTGCTTTAAATTTATTAGCAAAGTAATTTATATGCATTATCTCATTTGAACCTCACAACAACCTATTCAGATAAGTACTACTAATTTTTGTTTTACAGATGAGGACACTAAGATTCAGATTAAGTGACATGCTCAAGGTCACACAACTACTAAGTGTTGGAAGCTATAATGGGCACTTTTTTCTATTGTCATATAGGCGAATAATATGTCTGTTTCTTCATCTGTAAAATGTAAAATGAGGGAGTTGGACTTGATCTTGAAAGCTGGTGTTAGCTCTGACATTCTCCGTTCTGAGGTCTCATCCAATTCTAACATTATATGACTCTGTGGTTCTAAGTAGGCACTCCTGATAAAGGGAGATACAGTGTGTAAACACAGATTAGCCTTGTGACCCTTGAATTCCTTACACTGTCTACAGCCTGAATAAGGATCTAGCAGACTTGATGCACATCAGGACTGGAGACTGTTCCCAGGCTTGTTCTGAGAAAGACCATCATCATGCTAAATTATGACAAATGGAGGCATGTTTTTAAACATATTCATTACAGACAAAGCCAATGTATATAAGTAAACACAAGTGTATTGTATTGAAAGTGAAACATAGTACTTCGTCAAACAACTCTTTTGTGTCTAGGGCAGCAAGTAATTTTTCAATTAATTTTTTCCATTTAATTGATGTCTTATTTTAGCATCTTGTAAGGAGAGTCATGGAAATAGATGAAAAATATGCCAAAGTGTCCTGAGACCACTGAAAACTCATTTCCTCATGACATATGGCCAAGATAGAGCATAGGCCTGGTGCTCCAAAAATGGCTCAGTCCTCTTCTGTCGATTGACCCCAATAATAACAGGTTCAAAATTTTACAGCTAAATTCCTGATGATAAAAACTTGGCCATAATTGGCTGATTATTTTATAAGCAAGGAATATCACACCATCCAATAAGTTAAAATATTAGTACAAGGTCACAACTTTTTATTACAGAGGACATTCCTTACCAGAAGAAAAGGTGTTTCCCATTGCTTTATGGTATACTTTATTCCATAGATAATATGTTCGCTTTTCTCTTCTAAGATAAGCTTGTTAACAAGGAATTGTAAGACTGCTTACAGTGGCTAAACATTGAGTAGGTTGCATTGTTGTTTATGATGTTTACAGAAAACAGGAAAAGCAGTACAAAGAAACAGTGCAGAGTAATTAATGTATTGTAGTGTAGTAATTTCCACTTTCTACCTCTATTTAAATAAAATACAGCTCAGCAAGACCAGCTTAAATCAAGGGGAGCCACAGGGGAGCATAGCTAGGCAAAAGACATTAAAGCCAGAACCAAACCCCTTCTTCACCCAAGCTACTATTATTATTACTTGTGCAAAGCAAATATTCAGCCTCCAACCCTAAATCATTTCAATTCCTATTTCCAAGTATAATTTAATCTTTTTCAGCGACACTTGATGCTTACTTCATCACGGCATAATGACAGATTAAAAAGTTGTTGAATTAAATATTAAAGAGGACTTCAGGCAGTTCTGCATTTTTAAGGAATAACACAGATTGGAGATGAAATGAGCAGCCCAAATGCATATTTTATACCAAAAGGAAAGAATACATATATTTTTCCTTCAGGCCACCTACTTTGTAATAAAACACAGGGCAGGTTTTTATTTAGTGGATAAAAATGTGAAATAGTATTATAAGATTCATTTCACTATGATGTCAAAGTTAATGACACCACATAAGAATGCAATTTTTACTAAAAAATTTATTTAAATAATTTTCCATGTGTGTGCATGTGTATCAAAATTTACAACTTCATTCATTAAAACTAAACTAAATTGACTTACATGTGGACTAAAGTGTCAAATGCACAAACTACAACACAAATATCATTTAGTATAAATTGTTCTAGAGGGGGGAAAATGTTATCAGCCATGCATGCAAATATAACTCCAACTGAAATGCAATTTGGGGCTTGCCAGACCAAAATTCAGAAGCTCCCTTTAGTTCAAATTGACATGAATTCAAATGCTCACATTTTAATATATTTTGATGTTTAAGAACAAAAGGATCTGTGAGTGCAATACTTCATTCAATACATTAGAACATTTCCCCTTATGTTGAAATATGTAGAGAATATATAGCTGTAACATAAGTGTAATAACATTAGCTAACATTTATATACCACTTCAAGATTTGAAAAGCACTTTTTATTATGTCATTTGATTTTAGAACCACACGTGAGGTAAGTGCTGTTATTATCCCCATTTTACAGATGAGGAAACTGATGCCTAAAATCACAGAGCTAGTACATATTGGAAGTAGGATTTGAATTCAGGTTTTCCTGATTCTAAATCTAGTACTCTACCTATACCAAGCTGCCTCTCTTATCTAGATTTTTTTAAAAATACATCTCAAAGATCCACAAATAAAAATGTTTAGCTGTTCTCTGTATATGCAGGTATATAGTATACCAAATATAAATACGATATGTGGGAAATTTTTCTGAGCATTTGAAACAAATACAATCACAGATGACATTTATTTTTCAAAAGCATATTTATAGACTATTTTCACCTATGAAGCATAGTCATTCATATTGATATGTTTAAAGTAATTAGAAGTATGCTTGATTTTTATTTGTTTTTATATATAACAGATGGATCTTATCACAGGCCAAGAAAGTAATTAACATTTGACTAAGAAAGCAAAGGACAAAACATAAGTACAAACCACACAAGGAATATCTTTAAAACTAATTATCACTGGGGGTAGTGTTGCATGCCAATAATCCCAGGCACTAGGGAAGCTGAGACTGATGGACCTCTTGTGCTCAAGAGTTCTTGTGTACAGTGGACTATGCTAATCAGGTGTCCACACTAAGTTCAGCACTACTATGGGTAATGTGGCAAACTCCTGGGGTGGTGAAGAGGGGGATCAGGATGCCTTCAGGAGAGGCAAACTGGTCTCGATGGGAAACCAAGCAGGTCAAAACTCTCATACTAATCAGTAGAGGGTTCAGGCCCATTAGTAGCTCCTGCACTTTAAGCCTTCTTGGAGATCCAGTCTTTTAAAAAAAAAAAAAAAAGTAATCAATTAGGATATCTTATACACATTAAAAAATTATGAAGAAACAGATCAGCATTGATTCAACCAAAAAATGATTTAATTCCTTTTGGAAACAATTTGGATGAGATTATTTGGCTGAAGCATAATGAGACAATTTTGAGCAGCCCATCATGAAGCTCGGTCTTTCATTTTCAAGAGAAATATAAAATGCAAATACATACTCTGGTATTTAACGCTAATGAAATGATATTTTCAACATTTTGTGTTCCCTTTTCCTACTGAAGAATGTACTTGCATAAATTACTGTCTTCTTACAAATACAAGTTAAAGTCCTCACAATTTTTCACATAAACTTGTTCATGTACAAAAACTGTATAAAAACTTTAGCACAATTTTTGCATATGACAAAAAGTAAGGTGGAAATAACAGTTCTATTACATCTCATCTTGGCTATGATCAACAGGTCAATAGGGAATGGAGAGACAGGGGAAGGAACTACTAATGACAAAAAATACAATTCCTTTATTTCAGTATTAGGATCATAAGATTTAGAACTGAAGACAACTTTAGAAGTCATCTACTTCAACTCTCTCATTTTTACAGATGAGAATACTGAAGCTCAGAAAGAAATAAGCTATCAGGCTCATATACCTAATAAGCAAAAAAAGGCGGTATTCAAAAACAGATCTTCAGATTTTAAACCTAGTATTCTTTTACCACACCGCGATCAAAAGTTTTGACACTTCAAGAGTTGTAGTTTGCCCAAAGTCAGACAGCTAATAAGTGGCAGAGCAGTCAATCAGTCAACATTTATTCAAGTACTGACAATATTCTTTAGCACTATTCAGGAACTTGAACCCAAGTCTTCTGACTTCAAATTCACTCTTTTTCCTTCAAAAATCTAAAATCCTATGGAAAGCAACAATCTATAGTGTCTTTGCACATTTCCCATGCAGCAGAGGCATAGAAGCAGCTGGTGGCACAGTGAATAGAATACTGGGCCTAGAGTTAGGACAGCCTGAGTTGAAATATAGCCTCAGACATAATAATTGTATGATCCTAGGCAAAGCACTTACCCTCTGTTTACCTCAGTTTCTTCAACTGTAAAATGGGGATTAAAACAACACCTACCTCATATGGTTGTTGTGAAGATCAAATGAGAAAATATTTGTAAAAAGCACTAAGTACAGTGTCTGGCACATAGAAGATGCTCTATAAATGCTTCTTCCATCCCCCTTCCCTTCTCCAGCAATAAAGAGGCATGTGGCAAAGAAGACAGAGCATGGGAACTGGGATAAGACTCCTTCTGGTTCTGATAAATAGGACTGTGGGCGCCTCAGTCTTCCCATATATAAAATCAGAATTAACAAAACTTCCAACTTAAACATTAGCATAGAAGCAGCTAGGTGGCGCAGTGGATAGAGCACTGGCCCTGGATTCAGGAGGACCTGAGTTCAAATCTTACCTCAGACACATAACACTTACTAGCTATGTGACCCTGAGCAAGTCACTTAACCCCATTGCCTAGCCAAAACGAAAACAAAAACAAACAAAAAAAGTTAGTATAAAACAATACAAAAAGGGAGTTGTGATGATGCTTATTCTTGCTGGGGAGAACAGGGTACAGGTAAAGCTATAGCATGCAGCATCTATATTCCAACTAAAACAAAATCATTTTCCTCCCTGGCAATTAAGGTTTTCAAAAAAACCTTCTTGGGGTTGACTCAGTTTTGATGGGTTTTATTAAAATAGAACTTGAAAATACTAATTGGCAACAAAAAGAGATTTTTTAAAAGTAATACCAAAATAGGATATGACTTGAGATAACAATGAGAAAAAGCTATCTTTCCCAATCCATATATTTTCTCATGTGTTCTTCTGTGTTTGGGTCTGAACATTTTTTGCCTTAAGCTTTTCACTGCATTTTTCAT
The DNA here is from genome assembly GCF_900497805.2 of Vombatus ursinus. Taxonomy (NCBI): domain Eukaryota; kingdom Metazoa; phylum Chordata; class Mammalia; order Diprotodontia; family Vombatidae; genus Vombatus; species Vombatus ursinus. The sequence continues at coordinate 15,797,850 of NW_020954564.1, read as the reverse complement.
TATGAATGAATAAAAAAGCATTTATAAAGCACTTACTATGTGCAAACCCTGTGCTAAGTGCTAAGGATACAAATAGAAAGGGAAGATTGTCCCTGTTCTTAAGGAGTTCACATTTTAATAGAGGGAGACAACACATATAGGAGTTTTCACCTACAAGTCAGATGGAAAGACCCTATATTTCTTAAGGTGCAGCAGCAATGCAGATCATAATGCATCTTTTTTAATGTTATTTCCACTGATAAAAAAAAAAACTATGCATTTTCTGATATTTGACAACCACTTGACAGTGCCAAGGACTTTGGTGACAATGTTTCTGGGTCAAAAACAGTGAATGCTGAGGAAGTAAGGGCTGTAACATCCGCAGAAACAGTTGCCAGATAGCAGCTCCACAAGGGTTGGTTCCCTGGTTCATGGATATGGGGGCTGGGTTGGAAGCAGAGTCAGTGGTCTGGAGTGCCCTGTTATTCCATAAGTGTCAATATATAACCTACTTGTACTTCTAGGACAGCTTTTACTTCTAGTATATTTCCTTCAGCTGTCCATTTCTCTCGAGTGGCATCCACTTCCACTCCCTCCCTCACCTTCAATACAACACTTCAGTACCTCCTAAAAGGCTTTCTACTCTTTGTTCTTTCCTTTTCCAATTAACAAACTAACTCACATGTATATAAGATTTACAGAACACTTTCCTCGAATTACTCTGTGAATTAGGGAGTGCGAGTACGATTATTCCCATTTTACAGATCAAGGAAATAGACTTTGAGAGGTTAAGTGATTTATCTATAGTCACATGGCTGGCAAGTGTCCCAGGAGGGATATGAATCCCAGGTCTGAACTGAAGTCAAGCTGATATACTATGCCATAGCTGATATACTAATATATCCAACATATATGATAACATAGTTGACATACTATGCCATGCTGCCTATCTAATTCACCATCTATATTACTGCCAGGAAAAAACAAAAAAATTAAAAAAAAAAACTTTTGTATGTATGACTCTAGCCATGTTGCCTTTTACTCAAAACCCTAAAATGGCTATTTCCTATCCCAAAAAGCCTTCTTTTGCTCCTACAATATGATGACACACCTAGTTTTCTTGTCTTATTTCATATTGTTTCACACTTGGAAATCAACTCTCTCTACCACCAAACATGTCCTATTCTTCATTGCTCCTGGGCTTTTCTAATGCTGTCTCCTATGCCAAGAATGTTCTGCTATCTCCCTTCACCACATCCTTTAAACTAAACCACAACTCAAATGCCAATAGTAATGTGCTACCCTCTCTAGGAAACTGTGCCTGAGCCCCTTGGTCAATAATTACTTTCCCTATTGGATTTTGTTTAGAAATTCTCTTATGCTCTTGTCATGTAATGCTGTGTATCAGTTATCTCTGTGCTTCATCCAAACTTATGTTATAGTTACCTGTATTCATTAATAGATTGTCAGCTCCAAGAGAAGGAATCATATCTTATTTAAGCTTTATATTATCAAAATTTTCTATCTCCTCAATCCCTGGGAGAAGGCTAAATAAATGAAAGGCACTTAATGTTTGTTGAATGAATGAATAACTGTATCTATGGCTTGACATGCCTGATGAGAAATTAGTTATTTGCTTGTGATCACTGCAAAGATGAGACTTTGTCTTTGTTATACCCTTTTTGCACTGACTCTCATGCTAATAGGCAATTAAAAATAATCTACCTCTATACTACCTGCAATGACAGCAAGCTGAAGCAATATGTGGATTTTGAGGTAAAATAAGTGTTAATTCTGTAGGAAAACAGGGTAATATGCAAAGAAGGATTATTATTTTTAAGAAATTCATACTTACTTTTAGGATCTTTACATACATGTTCATTTGATCCTTAAAACAACTCTGTACAGTAAGTGCCACAGATAGCATTATTCCCATTTTATGGACAAGGAAACTGAGACTCTATGAGGTTAATTGCTTTCCCTTGAAGACACAGATATTAAGTGTTGAAGGTGGGACTTGAATCCAGGCCCCTTCTCACTAGAATCTAGTGTTCTTTTTGCTGTACATGTCTTTCTTGACCCAAGTCCTGAGGGGCACATTCATGTGTAAAAAAATTACACAGAATGAATATAAGCATGAGAATGGACCTTAGAACATAAAGGACAGTTGGACAGAGAGGAAGTGCAGCAGTCCCAGGGAGCAGCTATCTGAGACCCAGGACAGGAAGCTTCTTCCATTGTTCTCCTTCCCTCCTCCCTTTTCTCCACTGCTCTGCCAAAGGGCCCTTCTAGCCCCTGCCATGTAAATGAACTTTAATGTTCTTCCTTTGCCTTCATTTGGAGGGTTCTCATTTACTACCTCTCCTGGTGACAGGGAATGTTACCGCACCAGCCATGACTGCATAATTAATGCCAATGCAGCAGCAGCCTCTGTGTCATGTGTGGGGCTCTTTCGGTTTACTTTTGTGCGACACTTAGCCAGGAATATTAACTAGAGAAAGCAGCGTCACAACAGGGGTGGGAAATCAGCCTGTCAGAGACTCATTCCAAATGCCACTGAAAGGAGGGCGCTTTCAAGATTGTTTCATCAAGGTGATTGAGAACAAAAACTACTGAGAAAAATTCAAGCTTACATTTGAGCTCCTGCACATCCATTATTTATAGCTAAGCCTGGTATGAACATACTCTTCACATGCATTTATATTAAGAACCACATGCATGTGCCAATGTAAGCTCATAGTTGTATGCATGTGTGTAGCACATAATTACATATGTATGCATCCTTAAGAAAAAATTCCCAGTTTTGGAGAAATAAAAAGGAATGGGGGGGGTTGTTTCTTCAAAGAATTTGTAGATATGTTGAAGAATATCACAGACATGCTCCTCGAGAAGGGTTAATGAGCTGCCCAAAATGCACAATGGTTCTTCTCATATTCTGATTTTACTGAAAATAATGAAGAATTTCAGGCTAAAAAGTAGTTTCAATAAAACACATGGAAAGGTGAAACATGCCAATGATTTATTTAATTATCACCATCTCTTCTCAATTTCAAACAGTTTTAAAACATTTCATCATCAGGATGATACAAAAAAAGAACACTAGAACTGAGTCTGAGTCCTGCCTTGCCACTAATTGAACTTGTGACTGTGTCCAAGTCATAGGAAAAACCTGCAGTATTTAAGGCTGAAAGAGACCTTACATGTGATCTAGTCCAACATTCTCATTTTACAGATGAGGACCATGAGGTTCAGGGAGCTTGCCCAAGGTCACAAAGGTAGTAAATATAGTAGCAGAAATAGAATTCTAATCCAGTCCCTGTGACTCCAAACCCAATGTTCTTTCCACTAGAACATAATACCTGTCTGATTAAGGCACAAAAACTTTGATATTAGAAAGACATTTCCCTTACCACAGTCCTGTGAAGTAGGGAGCAATTTTTTTTCCATTTTACAAATAAGGAAAGATAGTATATTTACCTCTTATCTCACCAATTATTGTAAGGAGCTTAAAAATATATGTAATAGACTGTGGAAAACTTAAAATACTGTATAAGTACTATTACTAGAATTATTATTTAACAATAAGAAACTGATTTATTTTTCTGTCTTCACAAAGAACTCCTATTTATACAAATATCACTTCAGAGTCTACAAAGCACTTTCCTCAATTTGAAACAAAATACTGCTTAAAAATATTTCACTACTTAAGCTAATTAATAGTTAAAGGATGTTTAGTTGTTTTAAACCAAAAAAATTCATAAAATACTTCTTTAGTCTGACATATATATATTTAGTGATCCAGAAAATCTCATATTGGATGCATCTTTTCTAGATAACTATGAAAGGAATGCCCACACTATTTAACCAATGACAAGGATATGTGACTCAGACTAAACTAGAACCCAGATCCCACTTTAATTTTTCAAATAATATTTTGTTCTACCTTAAATTACAAAATGAGACAATGTATTGTTTAATATTAAATATTCATCAGTTGCAATTTATTTACTCAAAAAAATGGGTTTATTAACCTGAATATAAATTAACAAGCAAATCTTAGAATCTGTTTTTAAAATGGGAAGAGATGAAATTTAAAATATAGCTATGACTTAGCTATTACAATTGAACATAGTTAAAATGGGAACTAATCACAATTACAGGAGGAAAAAAAGCAAATCAGGAAAAGATAAAAATAAACTTCAACAAAGAAAGGTGGAGTTTATTTCAAATTTTAGCAACTGAACTGTTAGGTACTGAAGTATTAATAAAAAAGGAGAAACTCTTACAAATGAATAGTCAAGTATTAGATTTTATGCCCCAGAAATAATGCTCCTGAGTTAGTGTTTATTTCTGGAAAAGGCATGTTTGCCAGCTCTCGTGTAGTCCAGTGACTTGATCCTGAATGCATGTGAAGAATTCCTCCACATAAAGGGGTCAAATGTAGGCCATTGGATAACCTTACACATGTCTAACTATTAAATGATTGAGAAGTATACCATCTGCATATCCTTACTGACTTAATCAAATATATGTACAATAACTAAAAATAATACTTCTGTACATTCAGCATACTAAACAGTTAGATAGATCAAAATGAACATGCCACTCAGAAGGTTTATTTTAGCCAGGAAGCAGATCACCAGACCATTATTACAAATTAAAGGCATTATATCCAAGTCTTTTTTAATCTAAAAATGAATAACGCTCCTTGCATATTAAGTCACTTTCCTCACAGAAGTAAAACGCATATATTCCTTCAGCATGCTTTAATTCTGTCACTAGAGGTAGTAGAAGGAGATTACTTTCAACTATAAGTCAAAATTCACCTCAGATTTGGGCTTATCTTTCTAGTATATAATAAACTTGGGATACACACAGAAGGAAAAATATATATTAAAAATAATAAATGTACCACCATCCACAAATGTTTTACAATAATCTGTTTCTCAAATATTCCCACTAAAACCTTCATTGGCATTCTATAGATGGTCATTTCTATGTTAACAAATACAGTGTTCAGTGCAGGTATCCTGTCCTCTGAATGCAAATAAAAGCCCCTTTTCTTTCTGTTGATTAGCAATAGCAAAATTATACTGGTACTTTCTGAAGCTCACTCTCTACTTTTAACTATTTAAAATACTATGAACTAAAATATTCCTTTTGATATGTTACTAAAAGGGAATTACATTTTAGGAGTAGTATAACTGAGCTATAAACTCAAAAGTCCCTTGTGATTCTAGTGTGAAACATGCAGCTCATTGATTTTGTTCTTGATAGTACGCTCTGAAACTAGCGAACATGCTGACCTTGTGTGTAAAGGCAGAATAGTGCGTACACAACATAAGGTGGAAAAATCCTTTTAAAATGACTAGTTAAAACAGTAAACTGCAAAACCTTAAAATATAGACACACATTCCATAGTCTTATTTAACACTGGCAACCACAATTTAACAAGCTATTCTAACAAATGATTAGCATGGTGTGTGCTTTTCTTTAGGCATCAATTATGACACAGGGTAATGCAGGGCACAACTTAAGTGTCAAATTACAATATGCTGCACAAAACCACTTTACAGCAAAGCTATCTGTTGGCCTAGCAATTACTACAGTGCACAATGCTTTTCATGAAAAAAGTTGGTCAGAGCAGTTTATGAGAAGTATTGCATCTGTTTATATATTTATAGTATAAAGAATTAGTTGACAGTTTCATAAAATCACATTTAATTTTTAATCAAATGTGTCAAGTAATTTTCTGTTGGCTATTTTCAATAGTTCAGTGCATCAGAGGTGGTCTTCATCTTTTTCTTTTTTATTTAAAAAGACCCATCAGTGTTATTTGATAAAAATAAAAATCTTAAGATGAAACTAGCATACTTTCAAAAAGGGAACTAAGACACCAATGCAACATTACATAATTGATGTACTGTATATTAATTTTATATAAAGAAATCTTATACTGTATTTGAATTGATGAACTGCTGAAATATCAAATTCTTAAAATAAAAAATCTGTAGGAAGGGATATATGTGGATGTATCTGTTAATTAAAGAAGCACCATTTTATCGAGTAAATTTGATTCCAACTGGAATTTTCATGTGACAAATCACAGTTTCAAATAATTAACACATTAATACTAAAAATGAATCAAAGTTTTCATCTGTCTTGATTGCTGAACTGGTCATTAATTCCTAAAACTCTTATGTGAATAAATACTTAATGAGAAAAGGGAAAAAATACACAAAACACTTTTAAAGCTATTTTTTTCTGTTCTACTGCTGTCCTTTTTCTCTAGCATTTGCCTAAAGCCTCTCAGTAAATTACACTCCCAGTAAATGACTGTAATTTACCCGTTGAATTCCCTTGTTCAGGAAAAGCACAAAAACACATTCCAGCATTTCCACAGCTCAAATTTACCATTCGGGATGTCAAGAGCAATCCATGGGCAGTAATTTGAAACTGTTTGAACCTTCAAATGAAGGAAATTAGAAATGTTTTGAGAGCTAAGATTTCCAGTAAAGAGATAAAACCTTATAAAAATCTGTAAATGTTCAGTCTCCTTCCTCCCCCCAACTCTTACCTCCCCCCTACCCCTAAGTAGAGACAGAAGACTAAATATCCTATTTCACTCTGGATGTTGAGGCAGGCTAGAGAACACAAGATTAATAACAGAAGTCAAATAAAAATTTACTAGGTTGAGCCATTTTTAAAATGATATTAATAAAAAATACTAATGCTGTGTTTCATGCTAAAAACCTTCCCAGTACAACAGTACACTAAATTGTCACAGCTCTGCTGCCAATTGCACTTGAAATTACCCTACCTGAACATCACTCAAATGACTTCCTCCAATGCAACTTCGGTAGGAAAATTCTCAGTGTTCAAACCTCAAAGATGGCCAGTATTCACTACTAACATTCTTTGCATGGGCAATCCTGAATACCAATTTGCCAAGTTTTAATAGAGAGGAAGAAAATTCTACAAAGATTTAAACAGTAATCCAAGTCAGTGTGGTATTCTGTTAGGGAATTTAACACAGTCTAAAGTATAGAACAAACAATCATACGTAATTCCCAACATAAACACTTTGTTCCTGTTATTTTATATTTTTAAACCCCACGAATACTCATGCAAATATGTACATACACACACACACACACACATGTTCTACATTTAAGGACACTCAATAACTAAAACAGCCTATTTCACTGTCTAAAGGCAGGTTTTCATACAGCAAAATGGTTATAAATCCTCATTATCCTAAATAAAATTACAGCACTTTAAACATTTCCAGGGAGAACATTCTCTCTTCTAAACAACTACCTTAGCGAGTAATAGGAAGCAATATGGTTGCACTTGAGTCACAGTTGGGAGCCTTTTTAAACTGTCGCCCTGCTAGCAAACCGATTCTACATATTAAAATGAATGCATTGCTTGTTTCAAGGGAGGGGGGAATCATTTATAAAATCAAGACCATTATTAAAGCACTATGACTTATTTCCATTTAAAGGTGAACCAGAAAAGGGAAGAACCTATGATTGAACAAATACTTTGGCTTCCTCATCCAAAAATGTCTGAGGGAAAAAGGGTTGTTGAAAGGGTTGTTAAAGTGCTTTACGTTTCCAATTAGAAAAATAATCTTAAGGATCTTTTGTTGAAAATTAGGGGGAAAATCACAATCCAAATAAATACTCATGGACTCATAAAGACTATTAAAGCTGGGAGAGAACTTCCCATTGTACAGTTGATGTAATCCCCTTCTTTAAAATGAACTCTGAAGTATTTACAACAGTCTCCAAGCAAATTACATAAAGACTTAAAATATATTATCTTTAGACTGTATCTGGCAGGATCCTTTTTTTCAGTAGTTGATTAAATAAAACCCTAGCTCTTGCCATGTCACCTATTCATCTGGATAGATTGTAGCATTTTCCTACTTTGAGTAAGTTTAATCAGGGACCTAAATTAGATGTGTAAGCCCAGCCTCCTAAGCCACACTGATTTTCAGAAATAAATTATTTGAACTTCATAATTTGATAGGAACATCATCATATCCTTAACATAATGTTGCAGGATTAGGGTTAGAGCTACTCTCATTAATAAGACTTCCACACTTGTTTCTTCTATCTATGAATGCATGCTTTCTAGATCTACTTGATATTTAAAACTTTTCATAGAAATAAAGGAAAATATTTGCTACATTCAAACTAAAGACAATGAGCACCTTTATAATAATTTGACAATAATTTAACTCTCTGTGGAAAGTTTTCTTTCAAATTAGCTCACATTTTTTTAAACGGACCATTTAAAAACACATTAACATTTTAGAGTCATAGATACCTAAATACTTCTGGGTTACCAAAATTAAAATTGGGAGTAGGAGGAATGGCTATAATGAAATGTAACTGTAAAAAAATAATCAGCTTCTATGGTAAAATACCAACTAAGAAGAGGGTCAAACAGTGGCTGGTTGGCAACCTCTTAGCTGGCTCAAACATTAGGTTCTCTTAAACTGCAAGCACGTATCCAGTTCAATAGATATGTCTTTGTACCCTATACTAACAGCTTAAATGGAAAAGGCAACTAATAATAAAGTAATTAACTCCTCAACCAAGAAACTATTTGTTGGGGGGCTATTTTTTTTATTGAAATTTTCTCAGTTAATTTCAAGTCAATTACATTATCTTTTTCCATAATTGCAAACCTGGATGAATTACTTCTAAAAGTTGCATCATGGCTCATGCCAATAGAACCTATGAAGGCATAAAAGCTCCAGCTTCTAATGTCACTGTTATCAAGCCAAAAACAATTATATCCATTTGAGTTATGGCAACCAATAAACTTAGATAATCACCATATGCAACACAACATTTTGGCACTTGAACTTAAAACTCTTGTAGACAACTATAGATTGCAGCTAATGCTGAGTGCTCTTGTCCTACCCAAGGCTGCCAATAGAAATGCCAAACCCGCTGAATACTGCTCATCCTAGTAATGTTGTCAGTAAATGGCACATTCACACAGCCCCCAATCCTCTCTTCCCAGGCATGGTCTTCTCCAGCTGCAGCTTAATTTCCTGTGACTTGCCTAATTACTGTAATTAAGGATTAATTGCCATTAATTATTCACACATAAGCTCATCGCAAATCATGGGGTAAATGTCTTATGAAAGCTGCCATACAAGCCATGTATAAACACACTGGGATGCTTCAGGCGGGTGAATCTATCACTCAGCCCTCAAGCAAATCTCTGTGCTTCTTACAAAAACAGCCATAACTCTCCGAAACTCGACAGTCTTTTCAGGTAAGCATTAGGTTACAAAGCATGTTTTCCTGTGGAAGCCACAACAGTTTTATTAGTACTATAAATGCTGTTTTATCTTTCCAACTGCTATTTTTATGTTTCCATTTTTATTCTACAGTGCTCAGTTTAGGACAACCACTTGCTCTGAGGAGGAATGTTTGCAGTTGTGACTCTCCGCTGCCCCCCCACTCACAGTTTGAGGTGGTTCCATGTGGTTTACAACATATGACCGTGGAAGTAGGATCAGCATGCCACACTGCTCCCCACCCACCAAATCAACTCTATGATAAGCTGCATGGTTAAGATAGAAACCATTTGATTTTTTCAAAATTCACACCAGCTTCCCCTGATATAAAAAAGCCACAGTATACATTCAGTTATTTCCTCAAATCTCCATGACAGTTGGCCTATCCAGAAATGTGCACATAATCAAATGACAAAAATAACTAGAAATTATAATGAACCCAAATTAATTGCATATGGAATGGATTACTATTAAGATCAGGCAGATCTCCCTTTTCTTGTAGAATTGTTTGGCATTTTTACACATTTTCATGGTTACACACTATACCTACTATATGGAACTATCTTTGTCAAACTATTGAAAAAAATGATCATTTCTTCCAGGTATTCTCAATAGATGCTGAGCTGCCCAAGGATTAAGGTCCCCTTTATAAGAAAAATCTATTTATGATAGCTAATCCTTGTCATCTCAAAAGGTATATTCTGTTTGAGTGGTTCAAAATTGTGAAAATGCAACTTAATAGAATAAATTATCAGATGCTGTGCTCAAAGAGGTACTGTATCAATACTATGCATTATCTCTGAAAGATTGCCCTAGGAAATTTAAGTATAAGTAGGCAGAATGTTATTCTAATTGTTATGTTAGTACCTTCTGCAGCAAATTAATGCATGAAACATTTTCATTTTGGTACATAAGTTTGTATGTGTCTGAGTTAAACATTTATGTTAATGGACCTTCTGCCACATCCTTAATGTTTCAAACACTCTTGTACAACAGCTTCTTTCTAAATACATCATTTAACAGTTCTGTCCCCATTTTCAGCAGCACCTGAAATGGGGACATGAAAGAATTGAAACCGTCTTATAGTTTTTAAATCTATAGCATAAATAACTATAGGATATAGCTGTATTCTGGCAAAACTATAGGTATATTTAGGCAAAACACCAACTAAGTTTGCATAACCACCAGTAATGTAAGTTGTAAAAAGCAAAAAAAAATTTTTTTAATTCCATACAATCCACTATGTGCTAATATCTAATATTTATTCAGCATATATTCAAATCATAACCTCAACCAAATCTTAGATGTTTCTGAAACGAATCCCACCCCTCTCCACTCTTTTCAGTGCCCTTTTTCTCCACTGGGCCAATATCCAACCACCCACTTGAGGAATGAAGCTAATGTTATGGATCAGGCAGCAGAGGCTACGATAAACTGAGTATGTCAGCACTTTCCCCAATAAAGAAGCTGCCTAGCCCTTCTATTCTTAACTGCCATTATGTGTGCAAACAGTGAGAGCTATATAGAATCTTGTAACACACACACACACACACACACACACACACAAGAGAAACCCAAGTCTTTTTCTGCTAACACTAGCAGAACTGGAACATTAGCAGTTAGACCTTTTTGTCTCTAACATACCTAGGTCCAGAACCAAAGGGGCTTGAGAAATATTATTTGATGCTTTAGATACATTCATCAAAACATGCACGATTGGGTAATGTGAATCCAAGCAAAACCTGCATAAAGTTGCCTTGACCAACCAATTTTCACCAAAAAAGAGTTAATACATTATAACCAAACCCCACACCTAACCTAGCAAAATTGAGGCAAAGTTCACAGAAAATTGCTGCTGAGCTATTGACCGTAAGTGAACATCATTTTGCAGTAGCATTGTTAAAGGTATTATGACTAAATCCCACCTCATGTCACACAAAAATTAGGCATAGCCTGCATAAAGGTCAGCCCTGTTTAACATTATTTCACAAAAACATCACTACCACATTACAATGAAGGTCCACCTTAAGGCTCAGAAAATTCCTCTGTAATGCCATTTAGTTAGTTGCTCATTTGTAACACTGTTGCTACAGAACCAACATTGTTCCTCGTAATGTTTTATACATTCATGAAGCTAGAGCTGGAAGGGCCCCCAGAAATCAATCAATTTGTCTAACCCCCTCATTGTATAAATTAGGAGACTGAGGCCCAAAGTGGGAACGTGAATTGCTCAAGGTCACACAAGTGCCAAGTAGTAAAGGAAAATATTAAAGCCAGATCTTCTAACTCCAAATATGGCTTCTTTCCACAATAGCACCTTCCTTCATGTTTTACCTCATTATATCAGAGGGGGATTGTAGAAGAACAAAGACAAGTGTAAGGGGTTTTAAGTACTCAAAATTAAAGGGTTACCTCTTCCAATCCAAATGAGAACTGGATGTTCTTAAATCCTATAAGACTAAGCAAACTGGTTTGGTTTGATAATTTGGTAAATAAGACAATATGCTACTGTTAGACAAATTCTGCTAGAAACATAAAGAAACTGTTAGTAATAATGACATAATGTAGATTTAAACGGATGACTCTACAATTTTTTTTAATTATAGCTAAACTTCATACTTTTAACCTAGCTGTCATTTACCAAGTGATTCACACCCCTTGGTATTAGAGACAAGCAATCAGTTGACACAGTGCACTGCTAATATCTACCATCCCAACACACACATGCTTCACCATCAATGTCATCTAATTGATACTTCCCTATTTTTTGTCACCTTGCCTTCATGCCAGCTGCCAAGCTCTGCCGTGTCACTTTCCATTTATGGACTCCCAACTCCCTTGATTTGGGTAATTAGGGTTTATGTGTTAATTGGAGTAAATACAAAGATGGGAGTCACAGGCACGAATTTCAAAGCACAGCCATAAATTGAAGGGCTGATAAGCAGAGGAAGATGCCTTCATGGAACAAGTGTCAGGTCTGTTTTATCACTTAGAAAGAACCAGAGTTTCCTCACAAAGTGACATTACTTAAGTTTTTGAAAAGGCTTAATGAGAACAGTAAATAACTATGTATTGTCTAGCAAGAGGAAAATAAATTTGAAAATTGAGTTCAAGAAACTTTCCCCTTCTTGTTAGGAAAATTTCTGTACCTACTTCTCCTCAATAAGCTTTATTTTCCTATTTCTTACTCAGTTTCATAGATAATCATACTACTAATACATAAAACTGGCCAGGTATTTATTTCATTTATAAGAAAGAAGATCAGAGAGAAATTCCAGGATTTTAAAGACAATAGGCTATGATTTAACTGAGAAAATAACATTTTCATTAAAATTTAAACATATTAGTATACTTCCTGCTAAGAGATAATTGTTTAATTTGGAACTAAGTATCACAAAAGAAAGCAAAAAGATTTTCAGCAGTCTTTGGATAGAATTAAGACTTAAAGAGATTTTAGGTTCCTATTTCAAGTGTCAATACAGACCAAAATGATCTTTGTAGGAATGGGCTCAACTCTCGTAGTTGTCTAGAATCCTCTTTACAAAAGCATTACTGCTAATATCAGAAATTACTAGCTGAAAAAAGTTCAGCTCATCCATATGTACAAATATATTATAGCAGTATTTTTTGTGGTAGCGAAGACTTAGAAACAAAGGGGGTCCCCACTTGGGATAATGGCTGAACCAAACATGGTATGAAAGCAACAAAATATTATTGCATCATAAGTGAGGAATATGAATTCAGAGAACCTTGGGATTAATATCTGAATTGGTGTAAAAATGAATTGAGCAATATCAGGAAAACAACTTACACAGTAGCCACAACAATGTAAAGTAAAAGAGCTTTGAAAGACTTGAAAACTATAATCATTGATATAACCAATCATGACTTCAAAAGACTAATGATGAACCATGCCTCTTAACTTTTGACAAAGAAGTAGGTGATTAAACTATAGGTGCAGAATCGGACATATATTATCATACATGATCAATATGTGGATCTGTTTTGTTTGACTATATTTATTTTAAGAAGGGAGGTATTGGGATGGTAAGATATCAGTTAATGGGAAAAGATCTATAAAAAAGACAGAAAGAACATCAATAAAGCATAAAAAATACACGGAAAAAAATTAAAAGTTCAGACATGGATACAAACACACAAAAGGAATTTTTTAATAATCCTAACACAGATAAAAAGTAACAGAATTAAGTTCACAATTTAATATATAATCCTTTCTTAATCTTCCTTTTATATTAGAGTTTTTGTTGAATGTGAAGTTCTTAAGAATATTAAAAAACAAGGAAAATTTAAATTAAAAAAGCTAATCTCTTTAACACCAATATTCTCCTGATGGTTTATATGATCTCAGAAATATCAAAATTGTGGATGACCCAAAGGGCATGGAAGGATGACACATGGTGAGTATGTGTAGGTTGCAGCATGTTACTAATTACCTACACACAATTAATATCATAAAACTAATAATAAAGGATGTGACCTTAAAATATGGTAGACTCGTAAAAGAGCTAGAATTATAAAAGATTATGGACAATAAGGGTGTTACACTGACATTCCTAAGACGTCAAAAGTTTGTTGAAAGAAATGCACAAAATGAGAAGGCATAGAGGGACTGTTATCTGTATTGGTGGAGTAAGTACCCACATAAATCACTCATAGATCTATCTAAGTAAATAGATAACTGCCATTTCTAGCAGCTGGTAAGGAGGGAAGTCAAACCATTAATATGAAAAACTGAAAAAGCTAGTAAAGCTTTTCCATGCTAGTTTCTTAAAAAAAATTCTTGATTAGTGACAGTTAATAAAAATATATGGAAAAACTTCCTTTTTAATGAACTATATGAAGTGAAGCAAAATCAAATCAGGTTTTAAGCCCACAATTGTAGTGGCCATCAAGATTTTGTAAAGGAGCTCATATAAATATTTCTCTGTGTAAGGTCCAATATAGCTTTTAGATTTAGAATCATTTCTCTCCAGAAAAGGTATATTTTTTTAAAGTCACCACGTAACAAAATATTAAAAACACAATATCGTAGGACCACAGGATATAGAACTAGAAAGGCCCTTAGATAATTAATTCTTATCATATACTTAACACATAGAAGAGGCATTTCTGAAAAGCATTTATTTTTTTAAAAAGAATACATAATCATACTGATGAAACATGTAAACCAACAATCCATTGTAAACTACCCAATTAGAATTACGAAAACACAGAATGCCAGAAAGGACCCTAAAACAGAGAATGTTAGAGGTAGAAAGAACCTTATAAATTATTTGTCTAATCCCTTCATTTTACAGATGACAAAATTGAGATCCACAGAAAGGAAATACAAGTATTTCATCTTTTTTTCTGGGTGTTCAATGTATCTCCTATCAACTAAATATCATCAAATTGGCTTTCATTCTGTATACTTTCAGAATTCTGTATCACCTTAGCAATTAATGACAATTTAAGTTCTCTCTCACTCTCTCTCTCTCACTTTTCTTTTTTTTTGCAGGAGTTGAACCACATTTCTGGTTGAGGGTTCCAATTTTCATTTCAATTCACTTGCAACATGTCTGAATTTAGCCAACTCCTCTTCCAGTACACTAAAAGACAATTTGGAGGGCAAAATGGTAAAGAAGTGGTGTGCACTCAAAAGAATACTGAAGTTAAGAGTCAAAGGCTGGAATTCAAAGTCCAGCTAACAGATGACCTGTCTGACCTTGACAAAGTCACTTAACCTTGCTGGACATCTCTGTAACAGATAGGGTAGGCAGAGAGGATCTCTACAATCCTTCCCATGTATGCATTCAATAAAAATCTAAGTAAATATCTAAGTAAATGTTTTGCTAAAATCATTTTCCCCTTTTCATTAGTTTCACGACTTTTTTCTGCAAGAATGTCTATCAGTCAACATCAACTCAAAAAACATTTTTAAAATTTCTAGACATGCACCATTTAGTTCAAATATATAATAAAACATGTAAGCCATATAGCATACTATGTCACTATGCCCTTTGAGGAAACTTTTCTGGCAAAACTATCATTTTACTTGGTGTGAGTTTTTAAATTAAAGCAAGCAAGTTAATCTCTACAAATTAACAGATGTCCTCCAGAAGCAGTTAGAAACAAAGAAATGCATATGTGAACATCATCAGCATCCAAATGAGTTTATTGCAAGACTCTTTTAGGCACATCTGATCTTGGCTTCAGCTTGCAGTCTACCTTTCAACTTGCAAATGACAGTGTCACCAAACACTGTCCTTCCATCAATCAAGTTAGGTCATGAATATACAAAAGGCAGCAGAGAGGCTGGCTACCTCCTGCAGTTCAACTTGGCCTAATTATCTAGGCCTTTCTTTTGGTTACAATCTGAAGGGTATACACCCAGTCAGCTGTTGGGCAGCCGGGGGCCTAATCAAGGGAGGTTATGCATACTGACCCTTATGTGGACAACCAATGCAAGTTAAATGTGAGCACCAAATGTCATCTTTCTTATTCATCATTATGAAATTTCCCTCCCCTTTTGAAATACCAATCTGCTGCCATTTTCAGACACTCCTCTTACCCCCCTCCAAGCTGTCACTTCACTATGCTTGCTGCCAGTTGAGTGAATTAGCATTCAAACTGATGCACTGTTCCCTTCTCAGATGAAGCCTTAAGATGCGTTAACCAACAACCTCTCTACAGAAAATGGGACTGATAGTCACTGATAAAAGAGGTTTAGCTGGGTGGCTTGATTTCCACAAATCACAACCATATTCATAGCAAAATCAATAAGAAAATACTATGAAGAGTTGTTATCTCCTATTCCTACCAAATATTTTTTTAAGCAGGGGTGGGAAGGGTTTGGGGAAGAAGTAGGTAGGACATCAGAGGATTTAGAGTTAGAAGGAACAATTTCAGCTTAGAAATCATTCAGGCAAGTGCTTCCCAATCTGCAAGATATAGCTCCCTAGGGAGTTACTACAAGGAGTTCTAGAATCTGTATTTTTTTCAAATCATGGATTGAAATGGATTGTTATACCAAAGCATAACAATTATCAGGTAAGAAGAGCAAAAACGTCAAGAGAAACAGTTGTACTAATAAAAATGTTAAAACATTTTGCCATTAAAAAGGAGTCCACACACTTGAAAAATATTAAGAACCAGTGACCTAAATCAATAAACCCCCTCATCAAATAAATAAACTGAAGCTGAGAGAAGGAAAGAGACTTGCCCAAGGTAACACAGGAAGTAAGTAACAAATCTGGGATTATTACTCAGGTCCTCTCACTACAAACAAATACTTTTTCCACTATAGAATTGTCCTATCTCAGTACCTTTGTCCAGTTTGAAATGAGGCCCCATTTCTGTCTTCTGAAATTTTCAAAACCCAAAAACTCCTCCAGTAAGGCTTCCTTGATAGTTTTCTTTGTTCTTTTCCCCCTCTGAACTCTCATAACATGTTCTTATGAACCTGACTTAGGGATTTATCATAATCTATTTTGTATTACAATTATTTGGATACTGATTTTAAAAATCCCTTAACAGTGAAATATCCCTACAGACAAGAACAGTGTCTTATCTTCGTATCCCTCTCAGTACCAATTATTTATACACAGTAAGTGCTAAATAAATTGTTGAATTACATTGAATATTATCATCAATAACCATGTACTTAAGTATCCATGATGTGAAAATCATAAGGCTAAACACTGAAAATATTTATATGAAAAATTACACAATTTTTTCCCCCAAGAAGTTGCTAAAGGCAGTGGCGAGATGAAACTTATGCATATAAAAAGGTTAGCTTCACAGAAATTGTGGAAAGTGACCTAGAAGATAAAGGAAAGAAGGCATACTTATAGCTGAGGGGTTAGGGGAAATCAAGGAAGATTTCATAAGAACCTCCCAAGACTTATCAAAACAAATGACAACTCTAAATTTCTAATGATTCACATAGGTACAAACAATACTAGAAAGCATTGCCAAAGAATAAAAATCTTGGGCAAGAAACTGTATACCACAGAGATACAGGTTATATTTTCCTCACTGCTCCCCATCGAAGGAAAGATCAAGAAAAGAAAAATTGACTTGGGAAGTGAACAGCTGGTTAAGAACATAGTTATCAGAAAATGGGTTTTGGATTTCTGGACAATGGCCTCTAATTCAGGAATGACAGGCTCCTTTGAGGTCAGGGATGAAGAACACCGAAACAAATGTTGTCAAGAACATATTCAAAATAGCTTGAAAATAAAAAGACCTTATATGGGAGGTAGAAAACTGCTTATGTAGATTCACTAATCTAAATATCAAAGAAAGTACTATAGTAAAGGAATAATAGCAGTTGAGACACCCAGAAATTCACAACACAAAATCCAAGAAAAGATCTTATAGTAACTAAGATGCATGGTCTAAAATGTCTGTCCACAAATCCCCAAAAGTTGGGCAACAAGCAAGCTGAACCAGAGGTGACCAAACAAGTATCACTAAGATTTGGTGAGATGAAATGCATGTCTAAAATATCAACATAATTGATGGGTATACCTTACACTCGCACTGACTGGATCCACCACAAATTTATTTTATCTACTCTCAACTGGCCCTACTCCAGCAAAACAATACCTCCCTAATTGATTCTCTATTGTATTCCTCCACAAGATCACAGAATCACAGGATCACAAAACTAGAGCTGGAAAGGACCTCACACATCCATCCCCTTCCATAGTAATGAAAATTTCTTCTCTTAAGCCTTTCACAACATCCCTTACCCACACACTCTTAGCAGAAGACCAAACTCCAGCTCAAAACAACTTGACATCATCTCCCATTCTTCTCTCCCTGTATCTAAGATAAAGAAGTGGCCCATCTCCTCAATGAAACCAGCAATTCTATTGTTCCTCTGATCCTATTCTTGCCCATTTTCTTTTGCAGACTGCCCTTACAATGCTTGGTTCTCTTTTTCTAATCTTCAAATTCTCCTTCTTCATTCCATGATGCATACAAATATGCCTAGGACTCTCAATCTTTAAAAAAAAACCCTCATTTGACCTTACCATCTTCTCAAACTGATTACTCAATAAACTCCAGTAGCCCCCTATTACTTTTAGGATTAAATAAAAATGTGCCCATTTGGCACTTAAAGCTATTCACAACCCAGGCCCAAGCAACCTTTTCAGCCTTAATACATATTACTCAATTTCATTCACTCTTAGGTGCAAAGAAACTGGGTTTCTTGTAATTTCTCAGACACAGTATTTTATCCTATCTTTGTACCTTTGTGCAGTCTACCCATTATGCCTGAAATTAATTTCCTCCTCACCTCTTCCTCTTAGACTCCTTAGCTTCCTTCAAAGCTCTACCCAAGCACTACCTCCTCAATAAAACATTTCCTTAAACCCCAACTACTAGTAATTACCTTGAAGTTTTACCTTTTACTTTTTAATGTACTTTGAATTACATGAATATGTACATGTTGTTCCTAATTAAATGTAAGCTCTTTGAAGGCCAGGACTCAGTTTATTTTTGTCTTTGTATCTCCAGCACCTAGCATAGTGGAGAAGATGCTTAAATACCTGCTGATTGACTTACTTGTTAGTCAAAATAAATAGGAAAGGTAAAAGGTGAGAAGAGCATTGCATATTAAGGAAGCAAACACATGAAAGGAAATACAGGACTAAAGGGGTGAAATACAAGGGAGAACATTTGCATGAAGAGCAATAAAAGAAACAAAAGTGATTTTGTCTTCAGAGTATAACAAATACAGACTACCTGGATAGAAAGAGAAATTAGATTAGAAGTTTAGGAAAAATATCTTGAACATGGCAAAGAGGCAGGATATATTAATAAAGAGGAACTTCAATTACCAAGACATCTGCTGGAGCTCTCTCTGACAAAAGCAGAGCCGCTGCTAACTTCTTGACTTGCCTTAATGATAATTTCATCTTTCAAAAAGTGGAGGAGTCAACAAGGGAAAATTGTATTCTGAATCTAATTCTCACTGGCAGGGAAGAAATGATTGTTAGGGTGAAAATGATAGGAACCTTGGGGGAAAAAATACCTTCTTCCTAGAGTTTGTGATTAGAGAAGAGGAATGCCAAGATTAAGACAAGCACCCATAAACTGGAAGAATAGATTTCAAAGGATTCTAAGGGAGGATAGGCAGAAATCCACGTAAAGTTCTATAGAGGAATTCAGCCAAGGACAGATGGAATGCTCTCAAAAATGAATAAAACAAGAGAATGAAGTCAATGAGGAGAAATAGGGATCACTTGAAGAATCCGCTCCAAATGCAGAAGGAACTCAGACCAATTTAGAATTTTCAAAGATACATAAAAATAGAAGCAAGGGTAGGTAATAAAGGGTGACTATAAGAGCACAGCAGAGTGCTATAAAACTGTGTTAGCAATGCTTAAGTTCAGAATGAACTAAGGTTAGTGAGGAATGCTAAGGACAACAGTGAAATGCCCCAGGGATCTGTGCTTAGCTCTGAGTTGTGTGTTAATTTGCTCAATGATAACTTGCTTATCATATTTAAAGTCTGTAAATTAAGAGCTAAAAGAAGCCTCAGAGGTCATTTGTTTATCACTCTCATTTTAGAGATAGACTAAGCCAAAAGAGCAAATTTCTGGGCCAAAGTCACACAAGTATTATGCGAAACTGGAACCTAGATACAGGTATTGCAAACTAAAAAATTACATAGCTAGGTCTTGATTAGTGTGAATAATGAATCCCTAAATGGTAACATTATTAAAAATTTGCCCTATTTAAAGTTATTATTATGTGTGTATGTATATGTGATATATATATATATATATATATATAAAATTATACTTACTAGCTGTGTGACCTTGAGCAACTCACTTAACCTGTTTGTCTCAGTTTCCTCAACTGTAAAATGGGAATAATAAAAGTACCTACCTTGAAGGATTGTTGAGAGGATCAAATGAGATAACATCGGTAAAAAAAAAAAAAAAGCACTTAGTACAGTGCCCGGCAAATAGAAGATGCTATATAAGTGTTTATTCCTTTCCTATCCCCTAAAATATGGTCACTGGTTCCAAGTCAATGGAAATACACAATGAAAAAAATTCTAAATAAGTTATTTATTTATTAACATAATGTAATAGCAAAGGATGAGAAAATTTTATTTCTAATTTATCATAAAGAAGTAGAGTAATTATAACAAACAAAATTATAAAAATTTAATAATGACTAAGGAAAACCACTATTTTTACTTAAAACGTTTCATTAGTGTAGACTAAGCTCACATGTACAGAAAGCTTTATCCATATCTGGTTGAATTTGCATGACCACATCCCTATAACAATGAACCAAGCGTAGTCAAATGACCTGGATATTATCTAAAATCAGGAATGCTTTAAATGGATATTGTTTTGCTTGCAATCTTTTTCTACAGCCAGGCTAAAATAACTTAAAAACAGCTTTAGTAAGCCATGCTTTTTAATATGACCACCAAAGAACTGGAAGCAATCTCTGGTTGTAACCTCTCAGAGAACGAAGATTGAGCCCAACAAGTAAGCATTGATTTTCATTTAAAATCTCAATAAAAGTGCTCAACCATCTCTGGACACTTTAGATACAGGTTGATATTGTTCTTTATTAGAAATATAAGTTCCAGAATAAGCCTGTTTCATCCACATTAAAAATTGTTGATCAGTTTATCCATCTTCTTTGATTATTTTCTTCAAATGATCAGGATATTTAACTGACAAGTACTCATCTGCACTGGCTGCCTCAAGTAATTTAAACATTATATCACTGAATTCAATTTGAAATGAATCAACCAACCACCATTTGTAGTAAAAGTTTCTTCACTATCCACTTCATTTCCATTTTCTTTCACTGCCTTAAATAAACTTGAAGTTTCTGTCTGAATGACTGCTCTGCTAAGAAGGCCTTTTTTTATTACAATCTTCAATCCATACAGCTGAATCCATATATGCTTCATTTCTATCATTGTAACACTTCTATTCCTTGTAGTTGTTTGCAAGCTACAAAAGGCTGGTATAACTTGGCCTTTTTCTTTAATTTCATCTGCATGTTTTATAATATTCTACACTGTAAGTAGATTCAAACATTTCAATATCTGGTCCTTTTTTTAGAGTTACGACGGTCACATTCCAAACATTCGATTTCATTAAATTTTTGTTCTAATGTAATAACAAGCCTCTTCATTTTTTCAGTTGGCAGTGTTTCCATCTGAAGTATTCTTCCTTTTTTGTTCCATTCCGTTTTGTTAGGGATCTTTTTAAAAAGTAAAATAAACACAATTGTTGGTAATCTAGTATGCAGCAGCATATCATATCCACAGGCAATGATATGCAAGTGCAGACTGTTAACAGCAAAATGATAAAATCCTTGACAAGTTCACATGTGTCACATTGACTTAATTTTGGCTCACATTAAAAGTAACCTGGTATCATTTTATAATTCACACTAAATACAATTTCATAAAGTAGCTATATTCGTGGTGAGAAAATCCAGAAACAAAAGTGGGAAAACATGGCAGAGAGAGTTTAGGTGATAATCAAAATAAAGAGAAACAGAAATTGACTCCATAAACACACAAACATAGGTACAGACACAGGCGCGTGCACACACACACACAAACTATGTACTGACTTCAAAGAAGCATGATGAGTGGAGATGGAGGACTTCAATTATCCAGAAACTGGATAATTGGAACTCTCAAATTTAAGTAATTTGAGTTAAATTTAAAAATTTAAATTTTTAAAAGAAATGGACAGAAATCAAAATCAGGTGAGATATCAAGAGATGAATATAAGGTGTCAGAGTATTATAAAAATTGTGTCAAGAATGCTAAAACAGAATGAGTTCAGGCTGACATGGAAAGCTAAGGATAATTGTTTGTTGCTGTTATTATATATAGTATATAACATATATAATTATATATAATATATTATATATAATTGTATTATGTAACATATATTTTAATACAATATATTATAATTAGCTATAATGGAATAAAAAGGAGGGTCAAAGAATGGATAGTGCTTTTACTTGGGATAGATGGGTAACAATAATTTCTTATTTTGTTTCTGTTTTCTTTGCAAAAGAGAATGGTCTTTACACTAGAAATAATGAAACAAAAATTACTAACAGGGAATTGGACTAAGATAAATAAGAAGATAGTAAAAGAGATGGTGACCTTGATGAAGTGAAATCATCTCACCCTGACAAACTACATCCTCAGGTCCTAAAAGAACTGACAGACATGTTTGTTGAGTCACTGTCAGTGATTTTAAAAGATTATGGAAAATGGGAGGAGTACAAAATTGGAAAAGGGCAAATGCCAACCCAATTTTTTAAGAAGAGAAGTGAACAAAGTCTGAAAAATGTCAGTACACTTGACTTTGATTCCTGAGGAAATTCTAGAATGACTCATTAAAGAAAAAACTTCAGGGGATGCTATGGATATATTTTATCTGGATTTGGCAAAACTTTTGATAAAACAGCTCACTGCACAAAAGATGTACAGAGATATTTTATGTAGAGATATATCAGCCAATAATATAACAAGATGGGTTCAAAATTGGTTGGATGAACAGGATTAGCAAATAATATAACCAGATGAATTCAAAATTTGTTAGATGACTAGAATCAAAGAATAATTGTTAATGGTTCAATGTAAATGTAGAAAGAGGTCTCCAGTGAAGATCTCCAGATCTTGTACATAGCCCTATGTTATTTTATATTTTTGTCAACTACTTGAATAACAGTAGTTATATTATACTATATAGTAGTTTTATATATATATATAGTAGTTATATATTATATATATAATAGATAATAACTGCATCAATGGCACAGTCATCAAATCTGCTGATGACAAAAATCTGGGAGGGCCTGAAAAAACACTGGATATGTGAGAGTTAAAAACATTGGGCTGAATTAATGAGATGAAATTCACTTAGATACATTTAAAGTTTTGTACTGGGTACAAAAAATAAACTTCAAATATAAGATGGGCAGAATAATTAGACAGCAGCTGCCCTGAAAAAGAATTTTCCCGAGGATTTTAGTGCACTGAAATTTAAATGACTAAGTAGTGTGATATTGCAGCCAGAAAGGATAATCCAGAGCTGCAGCTGAGAAGGGCATAGCTTCCAGAAATAGGGAGCTGATAGTCCCCCTACAATCTGCCCCTATCGCATCTCATTCGGAGTATTATGTTCAATTCTATGCAACAAAGTTTAAGAAGGACATTGATAAGCTGGAGAACATCTAAAGGAGGGCAATCAAAACAGGCAAGGGCCTTGAGTTCATGTCATGTGATGATCAGTTGAAGGAACCGGGTATATTTAGCATAGAGAAGAAAAGATTCAGGAGAAATGTGATAGCTGTATCTGAAAGATTATTATATGGGGGAAGGATAAGGTTTTTTCTGTTTGGTCCCAAAGATCAGAACTAAGAAGAGTAATGAGTAAAAGTTGACTTCCTAACTAGAACTGTCTAAAAATGGAATGGGCTGCCTTGGATGTCTACAAGTAGAGACTGAGTGACCACTTGTTTTGTGTGTTAGGATATGACAAGGATAATTTTCATGAATGGGGTGGAAAAGAGCCATTCCTTAATAGATAAATTGTTAAATGATATGAAGAAGCATTTTTCAAATGAAGTAAAGCATATGAATATATATAAAAAAGTTCCAAATCACTAATAATTAAAGAAATGCAAATGAAACCAACTATGAGGTTCTAACTCATACCAACTGAAGCAGTGAA
The DNA here is from genome assembly GCF_900497805.2 of Vombatus ursinus. Classification (NCBI taxonomy): domain Eukaryota; kingdom Metazoa; phylum Chordata; class Mammalia; order Diprotodontia; family Vombatidae; genus Vombatus; species Vombatus ursinus. Next base: position 15,773,793 of record NW_020954564.1, on the reverse strand, counting down.
AAATGACCAAAAAAAAAAAATAGAAAATGACAAACACTGGAGGGGTTGCAGAAAAACAGGTAAATTAATGCACTGTTGGTGGAGTCATGAATTAGTCCAGCTATTCTAGATAACAGTTTGGAACTCTGCCATAAAATTATTAAATTTACCCAGAGATACCACTATTAGGTCAATACCCCAAACAGATCCAAGAAAGAGGAAAAGGATCCATCTATATACAAAAATATGTATAGCAGTTCTTTTTGCAGTGGTAAAGAATTGGAAAATGAGGAAGTGCCTATCAATTGAGATATGGCTGAATAAGCTATACTATACAAATATAGTGGAATAATATTGTGCTCTAAGAAATGATGAAACAGGTGGAATTTTCACAAAAACCTGAGAAGACTTATATGAAATGGTACAGAGTGAAGTGAGCAAAAACAAGATAACAATTAATACAATGACGACAATATTGTAAAGACAAACAAATTTGAAAGACTTTAGAACTCAGATCAATGCAATGACCAACTAGAAGTCTCATGATAAAACATTACCCATCTCTTGAAAGAGGTGATGGCCATAAAGTGCAGATGAAAACTTTCTTTTGAACATATTCAATGTAGGAATCTGGTTTGCTTGACCATACATGTTTGTAACGGGAATTTTGTTTTTCTTTCTTTCTCAGTGGAGGTGGAGAGGCAGGTGGGGAGGAAGAGAAGGAGGCAGAAGAAAAGGCAAATTTTCATTGACTGAAAAAAATAAGATTTAATTTTTTAAAAAGAAATGAAAGATCAATCAGTAGAACAGATTAGGTACACAAAATACCAACACAAATAAACCTAGTAGCATATTGCTCAATAAACCCAAAGACACAAGCTGCTGGAATAGAATCTATTATATGAAAAAGACTGCTGGGAAAACTGGATAGCAGTCTTGCACAAATTCGGTTTAGACCAAAATTTCACATCATATGTCAATATAAGCTCCAACTGGATATATGACCTAGACCAAAAAGGTTATGTCATAAACAAATTGTAGGTACAAGGAATAAATTATTTCTCGGATATATGAAGAAGTGAAGAGTTTGTAACCAAACAAGGTATATAGAAAATCACATAAGATAAAATGTACAATTTTGATTACATAAAATTAAAAAGTTTTTGCAGAAAAAATCCAATGTGGCTAAGACTAGAAATGAAACAATTGCACTTTAAAGTTTATTTAACAAAGGTCTTATAACCAAGATATACAAGGATCAAATTTACAGGAATAAAAGCCATTCTCTAAGTGATAAATGGTCAAAGCATAGATATGAAAAAGTAGCTCTCAAGGAAAGAAATAGCTATAGCCATATGAAAAAAAATTCAAATACCTTAATTATAGAAACGTAAATTAAACCAACTCAGATTCTACCTCATACCCATCAGATGAACAAATTTAGCAAAAATGGAAAATGGCAAATATTGGAGAGGCTGCAGGAAAAACAGCACATTGATGCACCTGATAGTGAATTTGTATAGCCCTTCCGGAAAGCAATTTCGAAATATGCTCAAAAAGTAACTAAACTACATATCCTTGAATACAGGAATAACACTGCTATGCTATACAACAAGAAGATCAAAGAGAGAAGAAAAGATAGTATGTGTACAAAAACATTTATGTTGCTCTTTGATAGTGGCAAAGAACTGAAAAGTGAGGATGTATCCCTCAAATAGGGAATGGCTGAACAAATCATAGCATATAAAAAAAAAAGAATGTTTTTGTGCAGTAAGAAATGAACAGGTAGTTGCAGAAAAATCCAGAAAGACTTGTCTGAACTGATGCACACAGTGAAGTAAGCAAAACCAGGAGAACAATTTATTCACCAACATTGTAAAAAAGAACAATTTTGAAAGACATCTGGCCATTGATCAATCATGATTCCAGAGGACAGATGATTAAGAATGCTACTCACTTCCTAGATGGGTAGAGAGGTGATGAACTAATATATAGAATGAGACATATATTTTTGGACAATGGTCAAATATGGGAATGCGTTTTGTTCAACTATGTTTATTTATTTAAAAGGCTTGGGTTTTCATTTCTTTTTTTCCAGTTGAGGGAAGATATAGGAATTGAAAGAGGGAAAAGCATAAATGTATGACAATTGAAAAAAGAAAATTTAATTTAAAAAAAAGAAAGTGATTTCATATTAAAACCCTTCTGAAATTTGTGGGGTTTTTTTTAAAGAAATATTACTTTCTGAAATAAGGAATTAAAAGCCCCACAATACTCTGCCGTCATCAGGCTACATCTGGAGTATAATATTCAGTTCCGGGAGTCAGCCACAGTTTAGGAAGGACACAGAAAAACTGAAGAGCATTCAGAGAAGGGCAACAGGGATGGGTGAAGGTTCTGGAGTCCCTTTCATATAAGGATTAGTTGAAAGAATGGGAAATGTCTATCCCAGGGAAGAAAAACTCAAATGGGACATAATATCTCTGTTAAAATGTCTGAAAATGAATCACATAAAATAGGGATTAGATGTCTTCAGCTTCACTCAGCGGAAAAAAACATGAACAATAGATAAAAAGTGCAAAGTGGTAAGTTTAGGTTTAGTATCAGGAAAAACTCCTAATAGTCTGTCAGTCAATAAACACTTATTAAGTACCTACTCTGTGCCAGGCACTATGCAAAGTGCTGGGGATAAAAAGAAAAGCAAAAGACTGCTTTTAAGGAATTTAGTCTAATGGAAGAGACACATGTAACAACTTATGCACAAATATTTTAGGGGTTCTAACATACCATTCAGGAACCTAAGTAGCACAGTGGATAGAGCACCAGGCCTGGAAGGCCTGACTTCAAATTCAGTCTCAGACACTTACTAGCTGTGGGACCCTGGGCAAGTCACTTAAGCCTGTTTGCCTCAGCTTCCTCATCTATAAAACGAACTGGAGAAGGAAATGGCAAACCATTCCAGTACTTTTACCAAGAAAACCCCAAATAGGGTCACAAAGAGTCTGAAATAACTGAACAACAACAAAAAAGAATGACCTGGGACAGTGAGGACCTGGTTAAGATTATGTAACAAATGTGTAGGGGACCCAGCCAGCACAGGTTTGTGATTTTCACCAGCTTCATTCAGCAGTGCAAGTAGAAGAAAAATCAGTGGATGGTAGAAGTATTAAAAAGCTGAGGCCTGGCAGGGTAAGATTAGCAAAAGGATAAGGGAGTAAGGGACTTGACAGAAGAAGGCATTGAATTGGTGCACCATGGGATCAAGATGGGGAAAAGAAGGACTTCTGCTTCCAGAAGCCAAGATGGCAGAGTAAAAAGGTAGTCACTCTCACCCTCCCCTATCAACCTCTGAAAACCCAGAAAATATCACCCCAGAAAAAACCCTGGAACAGCTGAACCAGAAGAAATACGGAATGCAGCAGTGCAGTAGCCCAGGTAGCTAGAGGGATTAACGGGAAAGGCCCCTCTTATCCTGGGGGAAGGGGAGCAGTACAAAACCGGGAGTTGCCCAGCCGGCTAGTGAAAAGACCCACTTTAGCACACCAGGAGGAGATTCTGGTGCCTCGGCATTCTACAGCAAACAGGTCTCCCAGTGCCTCAGCAAAAATAAGGGAAGCAGCACTACAAAGGGCCCCAGGCGGATAAGCACCTGACAGCATTCATCTGAAAGGAGCTGAAGAAAGCAACCTAGAGGTGCCAAAAAAGTTCCAGCCTTGTTGATTCCAGCCCAACACCAGGTAAGTCGTCAGAACCTTGCAGCCTCCAACTGCCAACCAGGAGGAGATCCCGAAGCCCAGGTGGTCGAGCAGGCAAACGCCAACAGCTGTACCTCCGAGTGCCTCAGTGAGGGTGGGGGAACTGGTGGAAACCAGCTCAGAAAACCACCAGGTGCCTCAGCATTCTACAGCAAAGAAGTCTCCCAGTACCTCAACAGAAATAAGGGAGGCAGCACTGCAAGGGGCCCCAGGCAGATAAACACCTGGCAGCACTTATCTAAAAGGAGCTAAACAAAGCTAAAGGAAAGGAAAAGCAGGCAACCTAGATTTACCTGAAAGTCCCAGTCTTGCTGATTCCAGCCCAACACCAGATAAGCTGCTGGAAGCCTACAGCCTCTAATTGCCAACATGAGAGGCCCCAGCTCCCAAAGCCAGTGACCAAGACTTAGGCTCCCAACACAAGAAGCTTGGGTCAGTGACCTCTGCTCCCCAGCAGGAGAGCTTAATCTCTGTAAAGGCCAGGAAATAAAGAAACACCATGAGTAAAAAGAAACATATGATAGATTCTTATTATGAGAAGAGTGAAGACCAAAACAGACATTCTGAAAAGGACAACACTGTCATCAAATCCACATCTGCAACATCAAAAGGGAATATGAACTGGTCTGAAGCCCAAAAAGCCTTCTTAGAAGAACTCAAGAAGTATTTTAAAAGTCAAATGAGAGAGGTAGAGGAGTCCTTTAAAAGTACAATTGGCCAATTGGAAAAAAGGTACACTGAAGAAAACAAGTCCCTAAAACACACAATTGGCCAAATGGAAAAAAAGCACAATGAAGAAAATAAATCCCTTAAAAATACAATTGACCAATTGGAGAAGAAAGTACAAAATCTAACAGAAAAAACAATATGTTAAAAATTAGAATTGAACAAATGGAAACTAATGACTCTATGAGAGAGCAAGAATCAGTCAAACAGAAACAAAAAAATGAAAAAATAGATGAAAACGTAAAATACCTCATGGGTAAAACAGCTGACCTGGAAAATCGATCCAGGAGAGACAATTTAAAAATTATAGGCCTACCTGAAAGTCATGATGAAAAAAAGAGCCTGGACAATATCCTTCAGAAAATCATAAAGGAAAACTGCCCTGAAGTGCTAGAACCTGAAGGTAAAATAATGATAGAAAGAATCCATCACTCCCCACCTGAAAGAGATCCCAAATTGAAAACACCAAGGAATATAATAGCTAAATTCCAAAATTACCAGATTAAAGAGAAATTACTGCAAGCAGCCAGAAAGAAACAATTTAAATATCATGGAACCACAGTCAGGATTACACAGGACCTTGCAGCCTCTACATTAAAAGACCATAGGGCATGGAACATGATATTCCATAAGGCAAAGGAGCTTGGAACACAGCCAAGGATTAACTACCCAGTGAAAATGAGCGTGATTTTTCAGGGGAGGAGATGGATATTCAATGAAATAGGGGACTTCCAAACGTTCCTGATAAAAAGACCAGAGCTCAACAAAAAATTTGATCTTCAAGTACAAGATTCAAGAGAGACATAAAAAGGTAAATGGGACAGAAAGATATAATATGTTGTTAATAAGGGCAAAATGTTTACATCCCTACAAGGGAAGATGACATTTGCAACTCTTGAGAACTGTATTGTTATTATATCATGTTAAAGGAGTATACATAAAGGGGGTGGATATAAGTTGACTTTGATGTAATGATAAAAACAAATTTAATCAAGTGGGTTAAATGGATCCAAGTAAGTGGATTAGTCTGAGCTAAGAAAATGTCCTGAGAAAGGAGGAGGCAGACAAGGGTAAATTACATTACAGGAAAAGGCACAAAAACCTATTAGAGCAGAGGTAAAGAAGGGAGGGGGATGAGCATTGTTTGAACCTTCCTCTCATTAGATTTGGCTCAAGAAGGGAATAACATAATCAGTTAGGTATAGAAATCTAACTTGCACTATAGGCAGTAGGAGGGAAAAGGGGAAAGAAAAGGGAGGGGGGATAGAAGGGAGGGAAGAAGCAGTAAGGGTAAAGGGGAAGAAAAGGGAAAGGAATAATAGAAGGGAGGTGGGACGTAGGAGGCGCTGGTCAAAAACAAAACACTAGTGAGGGGAGGAAAGGAGAAAGGATAAAGAAAAGCATAAATGGGGGGAGGGGGAAGGATGGAGAAAAAGACACAGATAGTAATGATAACTGTGAATGTGAATGGGATGAACTTCCAATAAAATGGAAGCATATAGCAGATTGGATTAAAAACCATAATCCTACAATATGTTGTTTACAGGAAACACATTTGAAAAAGAGTGACACATACAGGGTAAAGGTAAAAGGCTGGAGCAAAATATATTATGCTTCAGCTGAAGTAAAAAAAAACAGGGGTAGCAATCCTGATCTCAGACAAAGCAAAAGCAAAAACAGATCTTATCAAAAGAGATAGGGAAGGAAACTACATCCTGCTAAAAGGCACCACAGACAATGAAGTAATATCATTACTAAACATATATGCACCAAATGGTATAGCATCCAGATTCTTAGAGGAGAAGTTCAGGGAGTTACAGGAAGAAATAGACAGCAAAACTATACTAGTGGGGGACCCCAACCTCCCACTCTCTGAACTAGATAAATCTAACCACAAAATAAACAAGAAAGAAGGAGGTGAATAGAACATTAGAAAAGTTAGGTATTCTAGATCTGTGGAGAAAACTGAATGGGGATAGAAAGGAATATACTTTTTTCTCGGCAGTACATGGCACATACACAAAAATTGACCATGTACTAGGGCATAAAAACCTCACAATCCAATGCAGAAAGGCAGAAATACTAAATGCATCCTTTTCAGATCATGATGCAATAAAAATTACATGTAATACAGGGCCATGGAAAGATAGACTAAAAAATAATTGGAAACTAAATAATCTAATCCTAAAAAATGATTGGGTCAAACAACAAATCATAGAATCAATAATTTCATTCAACAGAATGACAATAATGAGACAACATACCAAAACTTATAGGATGCAGCAAAAGCAGTTCTTAGGGGAAGTTTTATATCTCTGAATGCTTACATAAATAAAATAGAAAAAGAAATCAATGAATTGTGCGTACAACTAAAAAAAAACTAGAAAAAGAACAAATTAAAAATCCTCAATTAAACACCAAATTAGAAATATTGAAAACCAAAGGAAAAATTAATAAAATTGAAATTAAGAAAACTATTGAACTAATAAATAAAACTAAGAGTTGGTTTTATGAAAAAAACAATAAAATAGATAAACCTTTGGTTAATCTAATAAAAAAAAAAGAAAGAAGAAAACCAAATTACTAGTATCAAGAATGAAAAGAGTGAAACTACCACCAAGAAAGAGGAAATTAAAACAACAATTAGGGATTATTTTGCCCAACTACATGCCAAGAAATTTGACAATCTTAGTGAAATGGATATATATTTACAAAAATATAAATTGCCCAGATTAACAGAAGAGGAAGTAAAATATTTAAATAACCCCATCTCAGAAAAAGAAATTGAACAAGTCACTGATGAACTCACTAGGAAAAAATCTCCAGGGCCAGATGGATTTACATGCGAATTATATCAAACATTTAAAGAACAATTAATTCCAATACTATATAAACATTTGGTAAAATATGTAAAGAAGGAATTTTACCAAATTCTTTTTATGATACAAATATGGTGCTGATACCTAAACCAGGAAGAGTCAAAACAGAGAAAGAAAATTATAGACCAATTTCGCTAATGAATATAGATGCAAAAATTTTAAACAAAATATTAGCAAATAGATTACAGCAACTTATCACACAAATAATACACTATGACCAGGTAGGATTTATACCAAGAATGCAGGGCTGGTTCAATATAAGGAAAACTATCAGCATAATCCATCATATCAACACCAAAACTAACAGAAACCACATGATCATCTCAATAGATGCAGAAAAAGCTTTTGACAAAATACAACACCCATTCCTATTAAAAACACTAGAGAGCATAGGTATAAATGGAGTCTTCCTTAAAATAATAAATAGCATCTATCTAAAACCTTCAGCAAGCATAATATGTAATGCGGACAAGTTAGAAGCATTTCCAATAAGATCGGGGGTGAAACAAGGATGTCCATTATCACCACTGTTATTCAACATCATACTAGAAACGTTAGCTTTAGCAATAAGACAAGAAAAAGACATTGAAGGCATTAGAATAGGCAAAGAAGAAACAAAGCTATCACTGTTTGCAGATGACATGATGTTATACTTAGAGAATCCCAGAGAATCAAGTAAAAAACTACTTGAAATAATAAACAACTTCAGCAAAGTTGCAGGCTATAAAACAAACCCACATAAATCATCGGCATTTCTATGTATTACCAACAAAGCCCAACAGCAAGAGATAGAAAGAGAAATTCCATTTAAACTTACTGTAGACCTTTTAAAATATTTAGGAGTCTACCTCTCAAAACAAACCCAGGAACTTTATGAACACAATTACAAAACACTTTTCATGCAAATAAAATCAGATCTAAATAATTGGGAAAACATCAGTTGCTCATGGGTAGGCCGAGTTAATATAATAAAAATGACAATTCTACCTAAGCTAATTTACTTATTCAGTGCCATACCAATCAAACTATCAGCAAATTATTTTATAGAGTTAGAAAAAATATTAACAAGATTCATTTGGAAGAACAAAAGGTCCAGAATATCAACAGAATTAATGAAAAGAAATGCAGGGGAAGGTGGCCTAGCCATTCCAGATCTTAAATTGTATTATAAAGCAGCAATCATCAAAACTGCTTGATACTAGCTAAGAAATAGAGTGGTGGATCAGTGGAATAGGTTAAGTATGCAAGACACAGTAGTCAATGATTATAGTAATATACTATTTGATAAACCCAAAGACCCCAGCTTCTGGGATAAGAACCCACTCTTTGAAAAAAAAACTGCTGGGAAAACTGGAAAATATGGCAGAAACTAGGCATAGACCAAAATCTCACACCATATACCAAAATAAAGTCAAAATGGATACATGATTTAGATATAAAGGCTGATGCTGTAAGCAAACTGGGAGAACAAGGAATAGTTTACCTATCAGATTTATGGAGAACAGAAGAATTCATGGCCAAACAGGAGATAGAGAACATTACGAAAAGCAAAATAGATAATTTTGATTACATTAAATTGAAAGGTTTTTGCACAAATAAAGCCAATGCAACTAAGATTAGAAGGAAGGTAGAAAATTGGGAAAGAATTTTTACAACTAGTGCCTCTGATAAGGGCCTCATTTCTAAAATATATAGAGAATTAAGTCAAATTTATAAGAATACAAGACATTTCCCAATTGATAAGTGGTCAAAGGATATGGACAGTTCTCAGATGAAGAAATTAAAGCCATCTATAGTCATATGAAAAAAATGCTCTAAATCACTATTGATTAGAGAAGTGCAAATCAAAACAACTCTGAGGTACCACATCACACCTATCAGAATGGCCAACATGACAAAACAGAAAAATGGTAAATGTTGGAGAAGATGTGGGAAAATTGGAACACTAATGCATTGTTGGTGGAGTTGTGAAATGATCCAACCATTTTGGAGAGCAATTTGGAACTATGCAATAGCACTTCTAGGCTATATCCCAAAGAGATCACACAAATGGGAAAAGGACCTACATGCATAAAAATATTCATAGCTCTTTTTGTGGTGGCAAAGAATTGGAAACTGAGAGGATGCCCATCAATTGGGGAATGGCTGAGCAAGTTGTGGTATATGAATGTGATGGAATACTATTGTGCTATAACAAATGATGAACAGGCTGACTTCAGAAAAACCTGGAAAGACTTGTATGGTCTGATGCTGAATGAAGTGAGCAGAACCAAGAGAACATCGTACACAATAACAGCCACGTTGTGTGATGACTAATATTGATAAACTTAACCCTTCCTGGCAATACAAGGATCTAAGACATCTCCAGATGCCTTGTGACAGAAAATGCTATCCACACCCAAAGAAAGAACTATGGAAGTCAAATTGTTATTTTTTTTCTCCTCTGTTGAGTTTTGTTTCCTCTTTCTGATGTTTCCTCCTATTGATTTTAATTTCTACTTACAACATCACTAATGTGAAAATATGTTTAATATGAATGTAAATGTATAGCCCATATCAGATTGTGCGCTGTCTTGGAGAGGGTGGTGGGGAGGAAGGGGTAGAAAAATTTTAAACTCAAAAGCATATGGAAGTGATTATTGATAAATCAAAAAAAATTTAAAAAAATAAAATTTTAAGAAAAATTTTAAAAAATTAAAAAAAGATGGGGAAAAGAAGAGTACAGCTAGTACAGGGATGATGATCTCAGAAAGAATTGAGGGATAGAGGGATTGGAGGTCACAGAGAAGATGAAAAACAGAGTTTGGGGTTACAAGACAGAGGGAGAGATGTAATGATAATAAATTGTGATCAGATAAAGGAATTTCAGAGTTCATAAATATGGAAGTGGAACATATGTGAGTAATGGCAAGATCAGGGATATGACCATCTCTCAGTGTAGCTGATGTGAGGTGGAGGAATAGGTCATTGGAAATAAGGAACAAGGGAGTTTATGTGGTCCCTTAAAAATTTCAAATTATACACATTAACTCACAAACATACACAAAAAGAATGTTTCCTCAGTTGATAAATCAAAAAAAATTTTAAAAAATAAAATTTTAAGAAAAATTTTAACCTCAGTTTCCTCAAATGTAAAATGGGGATAATAATAGCACCTACTTCCCACAGTTATTACGAGAATCAAATGAGATAATATTTGTAAAGTACTTAGCACAGTACCTCGCACCTAGAAGTCTCTTTAAAATGTTTGTTTCCTTTCTTCCTTACAGATGATGAAGTCTTGAAAGGTTAGATCTCTTGTCCATAGTTATGCAGCTAGAAAATATCTGAAGTAGAATTTGAACTCAGGTCTTCCTAATTCCAGTCCAGCATTCTATCTACTATGACGTACTGCTTCAAAATAATAACATATCATTTTTAAGATAAGTAAGGAGCTTTACAGTAGTTTTATCTCATTTGACTGATACAACTGCCTTGTGGGGGAGATACTATTATTAGTTCTTTTATGATAAGGAAGCCAAGGCTCAGAAAGATTGAGTATCATAATTTGAAGTAGTTTCTGAACTCAAGTCCTCTTGACCCCAAGCCCAGCATTCCACCCCTAAGACATACTGACATAATAACAGAATTGAACCTTTAAGAATTAGAAAGATTTGAAGAGGCAGACCATTTCAACTTCAGTGATCAAAGTAAGCAAAAGTTCAGAGGCAAGAGGAAGCAAAGCATATTTTAGGAAACCTGAATATACCACTCTGGCTGGAGTAAAGAATTTATATGGCAGAATTGTGACAATGATAATAAAAATAACAACTCATACTTAAGTAGTGATTTAAGGTTTAAATATGGGAAAAGTAGATAGAATCCAAATTGTGAAGAGCTTAGAATTTTAGGCTAATGTCAGACTTTATTCAGCATGTTATAAAGGAAAAAGCACTAGATTTGGAGTCAGAGGTCTTGGCTTCTGATACTTACTACAACCTTGTGCAGCTTTGGCCAAATCATTTTCCCTCTCTGGGCCTCATTTCTTCATGAGGGATTATATTATTTGTAATACATCTGACTTAACTTCACCCTCTTACTTGTCCCCACTTGATGATCTCATCCCATTATCTATAAAGTATGCTGGTCTCCTTTGGGAGAAGATCCAATGAAAATTATACCTAATTTTCCTTATTACTCAATAAGTCTGCTGCTGTAAGAAACCAATATTCATTTAGAAAAGGACAAAAGAAATACTCAAATTTTCATTTAAGTGGAGTAACAACTTCACATATTGCACTAAGTAAAGCTATTATTGAAGAAACCTTTTATTTTCATCTATTTAATCAAGTTTACAGGAAGGGCTACAAAATGTAATTTGAAATAAGTATTTTATGACAACAACACAGGAACTCCCCAATGGCTCCATTTTAACTTTTAATTGCAATTTTTCTGGATTACTGAATTCTTTAATAAGGATATTCAGTTTAGGCCTAATTTAGGCACAGGTGGCATGCATCAAGCCCTGCTGATTTAACCACCCAGGATCCTGGACTGTCCTTGAGACAGCAATTCAAATACAAAGCACTTACAGGCACTCAAACCCTGCTACAAAAATTCATTACCCCAAAACAACTGATTTATTTTAAACATAGCATTTTTTAAAAAGACGAGCTGAAATGCTCATGACTAACGATGAAAAGAAAGCATTTTCTAACGTAAAAGTTTTAAAATTTCTTTCAAGTTCAAGAACAAGATTAAATCACTTGTGATCATGCAATGGAACTATTACATAATAATTAAACTCCTCACATATTTGTGGAAGAACTACTATGTGCCCAGGACTGTTAGGTGCTTAGGAGGATAAAGTCTCTATCTTCAAGTTGTTGGGAGACAGCTCCCATAAGAAAAAAGGCAATCAAATACAGTAAATAATAAAAGGCTAAAGTATAGAGAATAAAGGATAAGTGAAGGGACTGTGAACTAGAACTACTTACTATATATGATTTCTACAAGGTTTATTCCCTTCCTCTCTCAAATAAAGTGACACATTCTATAAAAGAGGCCTTCAAGTTAAGTTACTATATAAAATCACTGACTATCTATTTGAAGTCAAATTTAACCTATAAAGTATGTGAAGTTGGGTTTTGAGTGGGTGTTTTCCTATTGTTTTTTACATATTTAATCCAAATTATTAGGAAGGCATATGGAATGGGATGTTGGAGAGATATTATATACTACTAACATTTTACATGTTTTATTTTCTATTTTGGGGGGGCGGGGAATAGATTCAAGGAATTAAAAATTCTTAATCTACTAAGTAGTTGGAACCAAGATACCATTTTCCTTTATATAATAACCAGTATTCAAGAAATGCTGAAACATCTCCTATCCCCAACATTCATGCAGGAAGTACAGCAAAAAATGGAGTGACACAAACTTATTATATTGATTCCATTCTCTGGGCCTCCATTCAATCCAATTCAAGAGTTGACCTAGCTGATCTATCTATAAGGTCACTTCCAGCTCTAAATCTATGGTCCTATGATACAGACTATTGTATGATAAATATTTTAGAGAGATACAAAAAATGCTTTGTGAGATTCCAAGGGAAGAAAAAGACATTGATGACTTGATGAGAGATGAGAGAAGCCTTCCTGAAAGAGCTGAGATCTGATTTTCACTTTAGAGAATGGGTAGTAATTAGACGGAAAGTGAAGGAGGACTTTCCAAGCTTGGGGTGCAGCACTGAAAAGATGCAGGAAAGTGAAGAGAATTTTGGAGTCAATTAGAGAAAATAAATGAAAAGTAGAGAAAAGTTGATGACATGAAACCAAAACTAAGATGTACCTAGCCCATTACTTTCCCTCTGGTTTCATTTACATGAACTGGAAAAGAAAAATACAATTTTTCACAAGTATAAAAAACAAAAGGTTAGACTGATCTCTAAGGTCCCTCTGTTAGCTCTAAAATTCAACTTTAAGAATCAATCAGTGAGGGGTGTTTTAATTAACAACTCCATCATCCCCTGGCTTGTCTTTCAAAAATACTAGATTGCAAGATATGCTTAGCATTATCATACTCTTCCCTGAGGAAGTATGGATGATAGGCTCCTGAACACAATTACAGTTTTCTGAATCAAAATTTCCCTCTGGAGAACTATGTTCTTTGTTGATAATAAAAATGACACTTTCCCTGAGGTGAGGTGAGGGTAAAATGAAGGGGCATAAAGTGATGAGCAAGGACCAAGGGGTTAAAAGGCAATTAGAGAAAATAAATGAAAAGTAGAGAAAAGTTGATGACATGAAACCAAAAATAAAATGTACCTAGGCTATTACTTTCCCTCTGGCTTCATTCAGCTTTCTATCTAATCACTTAATGTTGCCTTCACTAATATTCCGGAGCCCCTTCCCTCTTATTCTTTTGTGAAGTCATTGTCTAATTCTGAATGACCTTCATTAACCATTATTTCCATGTCCTTAGGTCCACGAAGCAAAATAGTGTTGGCAAATATTTTTAAACAGTTGACATGAGAGGAATGATAAAAGGGAGGGCAGATTAAGGGAGGCAGTGGTTAGAAGCAAAACAGACTTTTGAGGAGGGACAAGAAAGAGAGAGAGAGAGAGAATGAATCATAATTGTGAATGTAAATGGGATGAGCTCACCCATAAAACAGAAGCAGATAGCAGAATGAATTAGAAACCCACATCCAACAATAAGTTGTTCACAAGAGACCTAATTAAGAGATAATCAGGGAAACTACATTTGCTGTACCACAAACAATGTAGTAATATCAAAAAATTTTACAGCAAGTTTCTCTGATATAGACCTCATATCTCAAATATATACTGAGTATAGAAATTAGTAAAATTTATACAAAATAAGAAGCATTCCTCAATTGATAATGGGTCAAAGGATATGAACAGAGTATGATAATGCTAAGCATATCTTGCAATCTAGTATTTTTGAAAGACAAGCCAGGGGATGATGGAGTCGTTAATTAAAACACCCCTCACTGATTGATTCTTAAAGTTGAATTTTAGAGCTAACAGAGGGACCTTAGAGATCAGTCCTGTTCATAAAAATATTAAAAATATCCTTCTTCTTTCAGAAGAAGAAATCAAAGCTACCTATTGCCATATGAAAAATGGTCAAAATCACTATTGATTAAAGAAATATACATTAAAACAACTCTGAGGTATCACCTCTCAACTACCAGAAATGACAAATGCTGGAGGAGATAAAAGAAAAATAGGTAGACTAATGAACTGCTGGTGGAGTGTGAACTGTCCAACCATTCTGGAGAACAAATTAGAACTAGACCCAAAGGACTATAAAAACTGCGCATACCCTTTGACCCAGCAATATAATTACTAGGTCTGTATCCCAAAGAGATTAAAGAAAAAGAAAAATATAAAATATTTATGGCAGCTCTTTTTGTGGTGGCAAAGAATTAGAAATTGAGGGGATGCTCCTTAATTGCGGAATAGATGAACAAGTTGTGCCATATGATTGCGATGGAGAACTATTATGCTATAAGAAATGATAAGGGGGGGAGAGTTCAGAAAAACATGTCAAGACTTATATGAACTGATGAAAGTGAAGTAAGAAGAACCAGGACATCATTCTACACAGTAACAGCAGTATTGTAATGATGATTAACTGTAAAAGACTTAGCTACTTTGATAAATACAATGATACCAGACAATTCCATAGGACTCATGATGAAAAAATGCTATCCATCTCCAAAGATAGAACTGATGAACTCCAGGTACAAATTGAAGTATAATTTTTTCACTTCATTTTTCTTGCTTTTACAAACATTTGGCTAACATGGAAATGTTTTGCATGATTTCACATGTAGAATTGGTATCATTTGGACTGCCTTCTCACTGTATGCGAAAGGGGGTGGGAGAGGAGAGAATTTGGAACTCAAAATTTAAAAATTAAAAAAATGTTAAAAATAAATACATAATTTTTAAAAGAGAAAGCAGTTGATATGGCCTAGTACTAATTCATATTTTCTAACTTCAAATGGACAGTAAATATAGCTATACATCTCTTGGGCATTCTTTAGCATATTCCATTCAAAAACAACTCCAAACTATCTCCTCCAAATCTGCCTGCCCCAAAGTCCTCACACACCTGCCCAAAAAATGCTATTGCCTCTTATTTTATCTAGAAAAAATGGATCCAGTCTGACCTCTCTCATCTTATCTGTGTTATCTTGGGGAAGTAATTTTTTCTCTCTGAGCCTCATTTGCAAAAGATGGGAAGGTGGACAAAATGGTCTCTTTCAATTCTAACATTCCCTGATTCTGGGTCCTAGCATGACTCAAATCTAGATTCTGAAACCCTTTGGGACTGACTATACTCTTTGAGAAAGCTGCCTGAAGAAGGCAAAGTGAAGACAGACTCCACTAATTACCTCCTAAAAGAAACCACAAAAGGAAAAGTCTCAGGAAAATCATATGCAAAATCCAGAGCTCCCATAAAGAAACAATACCACAATATCCAGAAAGAAGCAGTTCAAATACCAAAGAACTCTAGTCAGTATGTCGTAAGACCTGGAAGTTTCTATTACAAACAAGAGAGCTTGGATTACAATATTCCAAAAAGCAAAATATCTGGGCTTACAACGTAAAAATAACTTGCTCTGAAAAACTGATCATCCTATAGGGAAAAGAAAAAATGAATGTTTAAATGAATAGAAGATTTTCAAAAATTTCATATCAAATGATCAGAGCTAAGTAGGAACTATAAAATGCAAGTACAAATGTCAATAGAAACCAAGAAAGGTAAATTTATTTAGACAATTAGAAAGGATTATATAATAATGCACTACCAACGTTCCAATAGGGGGAGAAGAAGTAAGTGTTCCTTTAGAACCTCAATATTTCAAATATTAAGGAGGGAGTTCAATACCAAAAAAATTGGGATTCAGAGGTGGATTTATTTCTGTTCTCAGGGTTTTAATAGAGGAAAGAAAGAGAAAGGTAGAATTAACATAACAATGTAGAAAGGAGGAAGAAGGGGATGGAAGAAGAGGATACAAAACATGGAAGAAGACATAGGAGTGGTCGGTGCATGAGATGAGCATCACTCTTATCTGAACCAGCCAAAAAAGGGTTTAGTGTACACATACACACACACACACACACACACACACACACACACACTGAGCTTGGTGTAGACAGACATCAAAACAGAAAAACAGGTGAGGATAGAAAAAAGTGGGGTTAAAAGCGAGGATAATACCAAGGAGAAGATAGTCACACAAAAAAAACCAACTTCCAGATATTTAAGGGAGGATTAAAGGAAAAAAGGAAAAGAACTAGAATATAAAGGGGTATACATCAACTGGGGAATGTCGTAGGAAATTCTGGTATATGAATAAAATATTTTGATATATACATATCAGAAATATATATAATATATCTTACATTGTGCATATATTATAGATTACATATAATATATTATATAATATATATAACCTAATGTAATATATTGTTGGACTGTAAGAAATTATGAAAGAGACAAATCTGAGAGAATCCTGGAAAGAAAGAATTGATAAAAAGTAAGCAGCAGCCCAAAGGGCTATAAAAATGTGCATACCCTTTGACAGAGCAATAGCACTTCTAGGCTATATCCCAAAGACAACATACAAATGGGAAAAGGACCCACATGCACAAAAATGTTTATAGCAGCTCTTTTTATGGTGGCAAAGAATTGGAAATTGAGGGAATGCCCATCAATTGGGGAATGACTGAACAAGTTGTGGTATATGAATGTAATGGAATACAATTGTGCTATAAAAAACGATGAGCAGGAGACTTCAGAAAAACCTGCAAAGACTTGTATGGACTGATGCTGAGTGAAGTAAGTAGAACCAGGAGAATGGTGTGCACAGTAACAGCCATGTTGTGTGATCAACAAATGTTGATTGATAGACTTAGCACTTCTCAGCAATGCCAGGATCTAAGACATCTCCAAAGGTCTCATGATGGAAAATACTATCCACATCCAAAGAAAGAACCGTGGAGTTTGAATGCAGATCGAAGCATACTATTTGCTCTTTTTTTTTCCTTCTGTTTTGTTTTGTTTCTTCTTTCTTGTGGTTCCTCCTTTTGGTTCTAATTCTTCCTTACAACATCGCTAATGTGAAAAGATGTTCAATAGGAATGTATATGTACAGCCTACATCAGATTGTGCACTGTATTGGGGAGGGAGGGAGAAAAAATTTAAAAATCAAAAGCTTATGGAAGTGATTGTTGATAAATCAAAATGAATTAATAAAAAAATTTTTTAAAATAAATTAAGTGAGCAGCACCAGGAGAACAACTTATACAAAGACAGTATTGTAAAGAAAAATAACTGAAAGATTTAAGAACTCTGATCCAAGCAATAACCAACCATATCTTTAGAGAAACTATGATGAAACATGGTATCCACTTTCTGCCAGAGAAATGATGGATTCAAGGTGCAGAAAGGGACACATTTTTGAACATGTCTACTTTCTGTATTTTTTTTTGCTTGCATATGCTTATTTGTTATAAGAGGGTTTTTTCTGTTTTTAATTGAAGGGGAGGTTTCAGGGGAAATGGAGAGGGGAAGAAAAAATGATTCCAAAAAAGAGATATTGAAACTTTTTTTAAATGCTCAAAAAAGAAGGAAGTTCAGAAGAAAGCACAGAAAAGCAAAACAGTTTTGAAAGTAACATACAGAATTTATTATAAACTTTCTTTAAAGCAAGTGGTATGAAATAGAGCCCAATTTCATATACAATCCTCTTTTTGTGTTCTGCTGCATATACAGGAGTGGGGTTTTTTTGGTACTTAAATTCATAAGATATAAAAATTTTAAAAATAAATAAATGTAGCTGCCAGAGCTGAAAACAGTATATCCGATATGGTCAAACCTCAACTATCTTTTCCTATGTACATGAACCCCTTATTTTTGTCTTCAGTCCTAATATTACTCCAGTCTCATATCTTTAACTATCTATTGGAAACAACCACCTGGACATCCTACAATTAAAATGTATACCTTAGATATACCTTTATATAATTCTCTTAGTTCATTTTGGGAATTAAGTGGTATTCTCAAAAGAATTAGACCAGTCAGTAACGATAAAAGCAACAGACCTTTATTACAGTTGCATTTTTCCTCACATAAAGTTTTAGGCTTAAGGGAACACATCCATAAATAGACTAAGAGTACAAGAAGGCAGGAGCAATAAGGGAAGGATATGAGCAGAGTGATTGCCAACTATCTTCTGATCACTGAAAGAAGAGGAAGTACTATTAGCAATGGTCCTTTGGAGATGCTGTTTCTGAACCCCTGGCACTCCTAGCTCGAATCTTCAGGTCTTTCCTTACAGTCACTTTGGGAGTGACTGTTTCACCTCCTTTCTCAAGGCATCATATAGAACTCCCAAACTGATAAAAGGAATCAAAAGCTCTAAAACTAAGGCTGCAAGTCAACACACTCTTAATGCTAAGGCCATTCCATATACCAAAACAGCTCACTTTGTTAGGACAACATAGAGAAACTCACTTCCTGGAATAGCTACAATTAAAGTAAGAAAAGAGGTTTTATAAGGAGAACCAGGGGTTTGCTGGACAGAGTCTTGCTCAGGCTGGGCTTCCCATCTGTGACTCATTGGCCAGAAAGGCGCTAATTAAGAAAGGATGTGGGGAAATGGAAGTTCCTACCTAGCATGAAATGTTCCTTCCTAGAAGACTGTAGAGCAGAGGCAGTCTTATAGAAGAAAGGCTAAGTCCAAAAAGACTCTTTTTGAACTGCTATAATGTTGTTTTTTTTTCATTTTTGGATTAATCTTTTAATGGTGAAATACTGCCTTAAGTTTGGATAGGACTTCATGATACTGACAACTGATTGTTAATTGCAGAGACACTTCACAGCAATAGCATAGCAAGCAAAGAAATAATACAAAATAGTCCTCAGTTCTTTGTAGCCCACTTCTGCTAGTGACAATGGCAGAATAGTATAAAATAGGGAAAGTAGTTAGAGGTTGCTAAGAATCAGAATTTCTAGGCCTTCAAAAAATTTAATTATTCATAAATTCAATGATGTGACCAATGACTGAGCTTACTACTGGAAGCACTGAATCCTGACAATATTGACATTTTTGCTATGAATGAAACCAGAAGGCAAAAAAAGACATGCAGCTAACTGTTAAGACAAGTCACAGTTTCTTTTCCTCATAGAGGCAAATAAAAATGTTGATGGGTTGGTTTTATAATATATCCAAATGCATCAAGAAACATCAACTCAAAGGTTTATTTGGCCATCTCATTGTGCGGTGTTCATGATAGGCATTTGAAAAAATATCACCATGAAGCCAGTTTTAGCTTATCTAGCCAACACCTGTTGCAGAGAAGAAAGAGATAAGAGAAATTCTATGATGAAATTAATCAAACCATCCAAATTAAATCAACACATACTAAGTGGCTTCAATGTAAAAGGTGGATACAAGGGAAGATGGTCAAAAATATTGGAAATTGAGCTTTTTGAGTAAAAACTAAGGAGTCAAAGGGTTAAAAACTACCAACATGCTCATGCCTATATATCATGAATATTTCTTTAAGCAGAGTCAGAAGACACCAAATGACATTTAAAAAAAATGAAACTGATTATATATGAACAGTCAGGAAAAAGCTTCTTACTGATGTGGGTGTCATGCCTGAATCAGCCAAATGTACATAGACAAACCACTGATTTGTTAGAGTGAAAAACAAAATTAACTTAAAGCTAGAGGAATAAAAATGCAGAAAAGATATTGCATGGAATTACAACTTAAATTTGACCCAAATAATCTATTGGTGTCAAAAATGGACAATGGATATGAAAAATGACACTAACAAATTATATAACTAATATAAATCATAATATCATAATGAGAGAACTAAAAAGTCTAGAAACTACCAGTTCGAGGGCATACTTGATCTCTTTGCCAAGGCAATATCAGTTTAAACTGTAAACTCATTTCTAAAGTGTTACAGAGGAGGATGGTGGCACATTAAGGGCAGTACAACTTTATAAAACAGTGAGAAAGAGTGGAGAGATAAGTTTAAAGAAAGCTTGTCAAGAGAACCAACTAAACAGTCATCTAATGTCATTTAAAGATGAAACTGAAACAATAAAGAGACCAAAAAATAGAAGAGAACTGTAGACTTTTACTTTCTATCATCAAGAACAATGAAGCTACCACATTTAGATTCTAACATCTTAATTACAAATAGGAGAAAATGGGAATGGCACTGAAAAAAAAAACAAGCTAATAAGAAGACTGGATTGGATATAGTACACACAGTAGAATCCAGTCAGGAAGTGACTCAATTTTGAGGGAAAGGATGGAATGAGTTTCAATGCTATCTTCAACGCCACCTAATAGAATCCCTTTCTTCTTCAAGGAGTTTAAGTAGTGTCACTGCTAGTGGCCTTCCTCTCAAACTACCTTGTATTTAACTATTTTGTTATTTATTCTCTTTATATTTATTCTGTATATGCTTATATGTAGCCTTACTTTCTCCCTCTTAGACTTTAAGCTCCCTGTGCTCGAATATTTTATCATTCATTGTATTTGCCTAGCACAGTAACTAACATGTATAAAGTACTTCATGATTGATTAATATCTCAAAGAGGAAAGTACTTACAGCCTGCTCAACCTTGAACAAGTCACTTAACTTCTCTTGGCCTCAGTTTTCTCATTTATAAAATGAGGGGGTTGGGCTAGATTACTCTAAGGTCTCTTCAATCTCTGAGTCTATGATCCTATGATC
The DNA here is from genome assembly GCF_900497805.2 of Vombatus ursinus. Classification (NCBI taxonomy): domain Eukaryota; kingdom Metazoa; phylum Chordata; class Mammalia; order Diprotodontia; family Vombatidae; genus Vombatus; species Vombatus ursinus. The sequence continues at coordinate 15,752,670 of NW_020954564.1, read as the reverse complement.
AAAGGTGTAGAAAAAAATCTCAAAGCTTTATTATGAAAAAATGGCAACCAAGAAACTATAAACAACTATTGACCTACATATTTACTTTTCTATCTAAAGAATAATTTTCATGAGAATAATCTATACCCTTAGCAAAGGCAGCCTTGATGAAAGCATGGTAGGGAACAGGAAGCTTTTAGAAATGATACTCTAAAGCAGGTAAAAAAAATGTATCAATGGAGAAAAAAAATTATGGGATGGTCAGATAGCATGAGATAACTGATAAACCATCCAGGAGATCCATTGGTATCCATATAATGTCAAGAAATCAAAAGGATTTATAGCAGCCCTTTGCATGATTGTGAAATATGAATGTAATGGAATACTATTATGCAATAAGAAATGATGAATAAGCAGATTTCAGAAAAACCTGGCAAAACTTGTACAAATTGATGCAAAATAAAATGAGCAGAACCAGGAACACATTATACACAGTATCAGCAATATTATGTGATGATCAACTATGAATGAATCAGCTCTTCTCAGAAACACAACAATCCAAAACAAGTACAAAGGACTGAGGAAGGAAACTACTATCCCCATCTAGATAAAGAATTGATGGACTCTGAATGTAGATTGAAGCATATTTTTTTTCACTTACTTTATTCTTTTTCATGTATTTTTTTCTTTTGATCTGTTTCTTCTTTCACAACTGTGACTAATATGGAAATATGTTTTACATGATAGCACATGTATAACCTATATCAAATTGCCTACTATTTTCAGAAGAGGGGTGGGGAGGGAGGGAGAAAAATTTGGAACTCAAAATCTTGTAAAAATGAATGTTAAAATTGTCTTGACATGTAATTGGGTAAATAAATAAAGTACAATTTTAAAAAAGAAATCAAAAGGAAGATCCCTAAGATGTTGGATGGACATTCTGTATAAGACTTATAGGACATGCAAATAGTAGGAATTTAATAAATGCTTATTCCTTCTTATTCCCTTTCCAGTGAGGTCACAGATCCTTGAAATTATCAAAATCTGGTTAACAAAGCACATTTATATGTATTATCTTATTTGATCCTCATAATAATGCTGTTCGGGAGTCAAGGCAACTATTCTCATTTTCTAGACAGAATAAAAGTTAAGAGACTTGCCAGGACTACACAGCAAGTATCAGAACAGAGACACAAATCCACATCTGACTCCTCCAATGCTCTTTCCTCTTCAGTAGTGCCACAAAATATCCGAACACAATTTAAAGTATCCTCCAAATGAAAAAATTTTTGATAATAAAAGGATTTTAGGCCATGTAAATATATATAAACTTCAGTACTAAACCTAATTATGAACCAACACTATAAAAGTATGTTGAGGTCACCCACAGTTGTCCTATGTAAACCCTATACCCCCATCTCAGGCAATTCAAATACTAGACATCCTTCAAGGCTTCAAAGCTAACACTACCTCTTCCATGAAGCCTTCCCTAAATGGCTGCAATTGAAAACAATAACATTTCTGAACTCATATAGCATCTTGTTTGTGCCACTTATATGGCATTTATCTTATACTGCTTTATATCATGATAGATGTGCATAATGCCTCCTCATCTTCCAGATCATCTAATGGTCAACACATTGATAGTACACTCAGCTAGGCCAATGCTCAGACAGCTAAAACAGATGTGTATGAGAAGATATCAATAAATTGTAACCTACATGGGGAGAGGAAGTGCTCCCATTGACAAAATCACAGATTCATCAAACTTTTAAACAGAGATGTGACCTACAATAACTTTTTAGAAAATGAAGCAGCTAGGTGGTTCAATGCATAGAACCCTGGATGTGGAGTGAGAAAGCCCTTAGATCAAATTGGACCTCAGACACTTATTAGCCAAATAACCCTAGGCAAGTCACATAAACTGTCTACCCCAGTTTCTTCATATGTAAAATGAAGATAAAAATACTACCACCCAGGGTCGTTGTGAGAAAAAAATAATGTAACACTTGGAAAAGTGGTTTGCAAATGTTAAAATGCTAAATAAAAGTTACTTTTTTTTCTGAAGGAGTAGGAAACATTCAAGAACTTCTGTATCCAAATGAATGCTTTCCTTCAAAGTAGTAACCTTGGAAAGCTATATACACTTTTCCAGGATCTTATCAATTCTTAAATGTTTTGGAACTATTCTTCTGGAAGGACACTCAAAACTGGTTTAGAAAACCACTCCACTCAAGAAAAAGGTTTTTTTTTTAATTTTTAAATTTTTTTTTTTTTTGGTGAGGCAATCAGGGTTAAGTGACTTGCCTAGGGTCACACGGCCACTATAAGTCAACCGTCTAAGGCCACATCTGAACTCAGGTCCTCTTGACTACAGGGCTGGTGCTCTACCCACTGCGCCACCTAGCTGCCCCCAGAAAAATTCTGTATCACTATTTTACAATCACACCTCAGTTTTGAACAAGTAGAATATTTACTCTCTTGATCACTTTTCTCTCCGGAAGTCTTTCTCTGCTGTTTCATCATGACATATAGGCAGAGATATACTGATAAATATTTTACAACTGGCTTAAAGATAAGGTTGGGGGAATGTGCATGGGACATAATTTTAAGGTGAATCTGCATTATTAACATTTTCGTCATTACTAAGTCTATAGACAATTTAAAAAAACAATAAATTAAGTCCTGATTTGTTGTTTTTGCTAGTTTCTAAGGTATAATTGCTCACATTGAAAATTTAACAATTGGCTTTTCTGGGACAAGAGAAATCCATCACAATAACATATACAGCCTAAGTTCTCAAAAGCTATGCCAGTAGAACCTTGTCAGGCCCTACCTGTTAGATAGCCTTCAAATATAAGCTAAGCAACGTATTATATATCTTTCCTCTGACTAAGTTAGGGGAGTTTCATAATGGGAAAGCTGATCATCCAGTGATTAACTTTTGGCTATATCAACTTATAAAGATGCCCCAGTGGGCATGGAGGGGTTTTAATCTGTGTCAAAAAAGACTGCTCACAAAGGTGAAATTCCAGGTCCTTTGGAGGATTAAAATAGGACTGCCCATTATTATCTGGCATATGAACAATAATAGTATTTATTTCATTCTTCATACTTTATAAAGCATGAAGTTTATAAAGTATACAACCAAGTGAGGTAGATTCTATAAGCATGATATTCTCCATTGTATAAATAAGGAATTATTCCTAGACAGGTAAGTCTTAACCATAGTCATAGAGTTCACAAGTGGAAAAGGCAGGACTACAGCATTAAGCTCAGTGATCTTCCACTACAACATAGCTCCAATTGATTTTTGGCTCCTTCCAAAAATCAAATCCGTCTCCAAAAGATGAAGATTTGCAACTATATAACATACCATGGGCTAAATACAATTCCAGAAAAAGAATTCCAGAATGGGAATAAGAACAGCAACCAATACTAGAATAAGTGTTGAATCTCCCTACTTTAAAAAGAAAAATATTAATTTTGATATATATATCCATATATATTTATATAAGAAAATGCACATAAAAAATTTGACAAACTTTACAGTGATGATATATGGCTTTTTAAAATGTCACATTAATATATGTCCTTTAAATTCTCTCTCTCTCATATATTTATGAAACAGTTCTTACAGAATTACTTGCCACAAACCATAGGTGTGGACAAGTCAAAAGTCAATACTTTGATAGATCTGTAATTTCAAATTCCCAGGAAACTTATTTAGACTAGGCAAAATATGCCCCAAAAGTTCAACTAGGGTGGGGATAGGAGGTTGGGATAGTCTTAAATAAATGGTTAACTTTGGGGCAGCTAGGTGGCACAGTGGATAGAGCACCGGCCCTGAAGTCAGGAGGACCTGAGTTCAAATCCAGCCTCAGACCAAACACTTGACACTTACTAGCTGTGTGACCCTGGGCAAGTCACTTAACCCCAATTGCCTAAAACAAAAAACAAAAATAAATAAATAAATGGTTAACTTCGTGTGTGTGTGTGTGTGTCTGTGTGTCTCTGTGTGTGTGTGTGTGTGTGTGTCTGCCTGTGTCTCTGTATCTGTTTGTGTATCTGGGGTATTTACTGTAGGAATAATGAACACCTAATAGTATTTTTTTTCATATCCTAAACATGCTCAGGAATTCAAATTTAATTCCAAAGAGCAACCAAACAGTCAATCTGGACCTCTTCACACTTGATTCACAAGTAGGCAAAATGGTTTATTACAAGGAAGAATGGATTTAAAGTGAGAGGACCTGGTTTGAGGCTGAGCTCCTGTACTGTGACTAGAGACAATCCCTTTACTTCTCTGTGCTTCAGTTTCTTCATCTGTAAAATGAGAGCAACATTTTCACTATATACATCAGAGGCTTATTGTAGGGAAATAATTTTCAAAGAATGACAGAGTTGAGTGGTGGAATAAGCCTTATTTTCTAGCACAAAAGCATTATTTTACAGATGTGGATGCTGAGACCCAAAGAGCTTCAATTGCCTCAGATCACATAATAAATCCCATAGCTGGTATTTGAACTCAGAATCTCTGATTCCCAATTCTTCTGCTCTTATATTACACTACAGAAACATGAGCACTATCAAAATAAATATTTCTGCCACTAAAGTCACACTTTGATGCTTCAATGGGGGTATGGATATTACCTTGAATTCTTTAAAAGGTCTTTGAGATGTCAGAAAAACTGAGGCTTCTGGGTTGTAATGCATTCTCCAAGTTTATAAGTTGAGTTTCTGTGTACTCCAGCTGACTCATTCATTCTAGTCATCCCTTGACATTAAGGAGTTTCACATTCACAGTTTTGGTTATTCAGGGATTGGTCATCAATAATTAAATGGGGATTTTTGGAAATCTGTGGCATACTACAGAAAATCACTGATGACATGCATATGTAAGGAAAACTAAAAAAATTTAGTAAGTCATAAATGCATAAATACTATATATTAATAATCTATTTTATCATTTACTTCTGTCTAAGTATACACACATAAATTGATTATAAGGAGTTAAATTCATTAAAAAGTTTTACTGTGCTAAAGAACTATGGGCGATGAACTCTCTTTGGGAACACTTCCTCTGTCTTGCCACCACCTAGACTCAGCCACATGATTTTTCTCTCACATTGTCATCATTGTATCTGTTTTTCATAGAAGGAAATCAATATAGCAGTTGTTGCAGTTATACTCAGCCACAGCAACGACTCTGCAGAGTGTGCAAGATAATAATCTCTCTCAAGTAGAAACTGTAACTTTTTTATGGGTGCAGTGTGTTTTACTTGTTAAATGTGATCAGAATAAAAATAAAGGTTTGGGGCAGGGGCCAGAGTTATTCAAGGTTTTTCATATTTCCAGGGGTCTTGCTCCCTTGTTGTTTGTGTTTTGTTCTTGAAGAGAACCATGACATCAGGAAGGTGATATCATGACTTTGAAGTGATTTGGATTTAAGTGAGGGAGGGCTGTGCAAAGTACCAGTCTCATTCTTCCCTGGGGAGCCATCTGGGCCCACTGGAAAGATATGGAGCAGGACGACTGGAGATGGCCCTGGATGCAGTGGAAGACCTTGGCCTTTTTAAATTAAAGTCTTTCTCAGATCTCAGTTTGACTGAGGCAATGCTCATTCAGTAATAAAGGCTAGGAAAAAATGAGGCAAAGAATGGCCTCTTTTAACTAGTCAAAAAAAAAAAATCTGGTTGGGGAAGACCTTCAGGGTTTCAGATCAAAACAAAAACAATTGCTATTTACACTCACTCTGAGGCATCAGGGCCCAAACAATGAACAAATGAGGCTTGGGCTGAGACCTACTGCTGGTCAATCAACGAGAGCCAGAGTGATTTTGGTTTAAGGCATGGTCCTCAAGAAAGAAATCTAGCCCTTAAACTCCCATATATTTTGCCAGGTTTCAGGAATCAAAATTTATATTCCTTTGGGCAGAGCACTACCAGGTAAGTGCATGATATCCTATGTGGACAGAGAAAAGGAGAGAGGGAGAGTAGGAGGGAGGGAGGAAAGGAGGGAAGGAAGGAAGGAAGGAGGGAGAGAAGGAAGGATGGAAGGAAGGATGGATGGATGGAAGGAAAGGAGGGAACAAAGGAAGGAGGGAAAGAAAGGAAGGAGGGATGGAGGGAAGGAAGGAAGGAGGGAAGGAAGGAAGTAGGGAAGGAGGAAAGGAGGGAAGGAAGGAGGGAAGGAAAGAAGGAAGGAAGAAAAGAAGAAAGGAAGGAAGGGAGGGAGGAAGGGAGAGAGGGAGGGAGGGAGGAAGGAGCTGGCCAGCTGAGTCCCCACTGGGGCAGCTACTACTACTCAGAGGTTGTTGTTTGTCCCTCGTTCTCAAAAAGGACCATGACATCAGGAAGGTGATGCCATGACTTGCAAGTGAATTGGATTTAAGTGAGGGAGGGCTGTGCAAAGTCATCTGCCTCACTCTCTCCTCCAGAGCCATCTGGTTCCAGTGGCAAGATATAGATGAGAACAAGTGGAGATGGCCCCAGATGCAGTGGAAGACCTTGTCCTCGAATATCAAGGGACGACTGTACAACAATTAATTGTATTGTCACTCTGCTTTGTTGTCTATCGTTCCACCATCCCAAGAAAGGTGACCAAAGGACAGGTGGGAGGGGGTGGGGAGAGGAAGGGTGAATCACAATAACTAATGAAGAACACCATTTCACTTCTACCGGTTTGGAAGGATTTCTGTGGTATGGAGGGAGTATCCAAAACAATGAAATCATGGGTCTTCTGAAGTAGTGAATGATTCATTGTTAATAAAATTATTTTTGAGCGAGGGAGACCTTCAAAGAAAACTATATTTTACATTTAGAACAATGTCCAGTATTCAGGAGTAAATTATTTTTCCCCACTTCAATTCAGAATTTCTGCCATGGAAAATTGAATCCAAAATAAAAAATAGAAAAGCACTAGAAACAAAATGTACTCCCAGATTTTAAAAGAATTCATTGTAACAAGAATTACAGAAGTATTCAAAGCAATAGTCTGTCTTTGGCAATTTAGAGGCAGCCATGATAACCACTATTTGTACATGACAGTCATATGAAATAATAAACCTTGCTAGCTATAAACATTACCAAATTCTGACACTATTGATTTATTATGTCTAACAGTGACATCAAACTGAACAACTGACAGAAACAATGTTACAGCTTTAAGAGCAGTTTGTCAACGATTAATTCTGCCAAACGGGGTTTAGTTTTATGCTGGGACCGCTTGTCTAGCAGTTGTCAATCCAAGCAAAAATTACTACTGCCACACGCCTGCTAACACAGGCCCGAGGCACCGCTCCGTTAGCCCTCATTACCCCGATCACTGCAAATACAGATGCAAGGCCAGTCCCTATTTAATATGCATGTTAATTATGCAAATTATTAATTGGGCTAGTGCTTAAGGACTTGTGTTTATGCCCAGATTAGAGTCAATAACTGTATCACACAGCATTTTGAGCCTGACCTGTGACAGAAATAAAGCTGTGCAGAAAGAGACATTTTTCCTGCTCCTCTCTGAACTGTGGTTCTCTATTATACTACAAAACAAGGCCTACAAGGAACCAAGAGAAACCTCTATATATAGCTTTTATTCATTATTATTAATATTTCATATCTTATATTATTTATAATTATTCTGCCACACATTAAATTACTTCAGTAGGTCTATTATTTCAATAACAAAAAGTTTTGTTTACTTAGCTTTTTCTAAAAAATGTTTTTAAAGCTATCTTCCCACCCAATAAGATTATAGTTTTTGTCCTATTTATATTATACTGTCAATAAAAACTGTATGACATGGTATTATATGTTGTAAATTTGTTTGAAGGTGTGTTTTTTTCAAATCATATAGATTTAAACCTCCAAAGATAGAGAGTAAAGCTATAAGGCTTTTCCAATTAAAATTTACAGCAGACAATGTTGTAAATTTTATACAGTTGTAATGCTGGCTGCAGTTGTACTGAAATGGGAACTATTGATCAGTGTGATTTCCCAGGATACATGAAAGGGGGGACAAGGTATTGCACAAGCAGAAACAAAACTTTCATTTGTAAAGCTTTCTATTAGACTTTACTGCCCTCATTTGGTTCCTGATGCATCTCAACTGAAAAAAGTCAAATTCTCCCCACACAGCTATAGCCCAAAGCACAGAAAGCAAATAAATTAATATTTTGTGTTGAGAGAAAAGTACAGTTTGAGAAGAGAGACTATGATTGTTAAAGTGCTCCAAATTTTTGAGAAGATATTTTATCACTTGAAAGAAAAGAAAAAGGTAGGGAGAGTCCAAATGTTAAAAAAAACTGAAATTCAATTAAAATATGACATCTAACAACAGTTTACCTTTAAAGCCTTACTGCACATTACTCCTCACCATACACACTGGTCCAGCCAAACTGGTCTTTTTGCTATTCCTCATATACATGCCTGTCCTATGCCTGGAATGTACTCTTCCCTCACTCTTAGAATGTCTAAGAATCCCCAGTTTCCTCCAAGATTCAGCTCAAACCTACCTTCTACATGAGTCCTTCCCTGATCTGCTCAGCTACTAGTGCCTTCCCACCTCCACTCCAACAAATCACTTTGCATCTATTTTGTATGTAACTACAAATTGTAGATGCCTAAACATGTTGTCTTCCCCAGCTAGAGTGTAATCTCCTTGAAGACAGGCTTCACTTTTGTCTTTGTAACCCCAGCCCCTAGAAGAATGCGTAGATTTTAATAGGCACATAATAAATGCTTATTGATTGACTAAATCTTCTGGATTTAGTTCCAATTCAGAGTGGACACCCAGGACTCAGCAAGTGGTATAAACTCAACAATCCATGAACCAACCACTGAAAGATACCATTTGCATTATAAATACTCTCTTCAATCCCAATTTATTAATTCCGTTAAATGACAGCAGTGCTAGAACATATAACTACAAGAGAGTCACAGAATTTCCCATAAAAATAAGCTTCTTATAAATTCATAGGATTAAAGCTCTAGAATAGAACTTAGAGGTTATCTAGTCCAAATCCTCCCTCCCCCCATTTTATAATTGATTTTGTAATTGAAGGGATTTTTCTCAATGTCACACAGGTTAGTCAGAAGGATGGTTTGAATCCAAGTCCTCTGATTCCACAGTCAGTTCTTTCCACTGTACCACACTTTGAACCCAGAATTTAGAATATAAAAGGATTCCTTAAAGAACATCTAGCTCAATCTCCTCATTTTGGAGTTGAGGAAATTGAAGCCTAGAGAGATTAAGATACTTGCTCAAAATTATACAAATATTAAGTACCAAAGCCAGAATTCAAACTCAGGACCTCAAACTCCAAATGCAGTGTTCTTTCTGCCATATAACATAGGCTCAATTCAGTCTCCTTGGAAACCTAATTCCATTGAATATAAGGTGAAGCCATTTGACTGTTTAAGTTTTCCAACTATCTATCCACTGAAGTTACCATCATCAATGGTAGAAGCACAAGCTTCTTTTTTGGTGAGAATAATACTTTTCAGGAGCAGTTTAATAACTAAGTATTTGGGAATTTAATAGCTGGTTTTCTTACTAAAAATAAATTCATACACTTAAGAAATGTCTATATCTTGCATCTTTCAAAATATCTTCAAAGTTTAAATCCTCTAAGGCAAACTATGGGGCAGCAGCTAAGTGGCACAGTGGATAGATTGCTGGGCTGAAGGTCAGGAAGACTAATCTTGAGTTCAAATATGACTTCAGATACTTATTAGTTGTGTGACTCTGGGCAAGTCACTTAATCCTGTTTGCCTCAGTTCCATATCTGTAAAATGATCTGAAGGAAATGGCAAACCATTCTAGTATCTGCCAAGAAAACCCCACATTGAATCACGAAGAGTCAGACATGACTGAAATGACTGAACAACAACAAGAAAAGTGGTAAACTATTGATGCCATTTCCACCAACTAAAAACTCCTTGAAAACTCAAAAGAGTCTAATAGCACAAACTATTCTGCAAGATTGTATCTATAACTGTAACCACTGAGAATTCTAGATATACCTTTGCACAAAGACATCAAGGTCATGTAAAGCTCCAAACCACCTAATATATATTGAAATCTCAATGGATTTTACAAAGTAAGAAGTAAAGTGCTATCAAAATAGGCAAAGCTGAGTATAGCTATGATTCATTTATTCTTTCTGCCATCATTTAATAAAGACCAATCACAAACAAAGCACTAGAGGAGATGCAAAGATAATTAAGATGAGATTTTCTGCTCAAAATATGCTTACAACATGGCAGAAGACAAAGATATATGCACAAATACATAGGATTATACAATAACTATACAGTAACCATAGTGAGGAATAGACTACAATAGACACTTAAGAGAGGAACAAAGTTATGCAAGTTTTGTTAATTTCTAACAGATAATCTAACAGAAAAAAGAAAAAGAAATTCAGAAGAGGATACAAAGAAGGAAATTTTGTTACTACTTGTTAAATTTAATATGCATATACTTAAAAGAGCAAACTGTGTACCCATTCACAATTTCATAAACAATTCTCTTTAATTCTTCTTAAAATGTCTGTGTTTACTGATGTTAATTTCATTAGAAAAATGAGAATAAAAAACAGATATTTTGTCAAATGCTGTATGTATATAACATAAATGTAATAACTGCTTACATTTCTATAGCTCTTTGTTGTTTACAAAGCTCTTTCTTCACAATAATTCTGTAAGGTAGGTAGTACCTATATCTTCTTTCCCCGGCTATTCTATTTAGATCAGAAAAGAAGTTTTCAAGAACTAGATCTTTCCCGAATACCCACCCCAGTAAGAGGTTTATAATTTCTGCAAAAGATAGACATCATTACAAATGTTTAGCAATGATAAATGTCCAATATTAGACTAAAGGAATGTATCAATAACAAAAGTAAACTAGTCACATAGTAAATATTAAAAAATTTTTAATTGCATCTTAAAAATTAGAGGAGCTTTTGGATTTATGAATAGGGAAACGGTTTATGACCAAAGAAGGAAGAGAGGGGAATCATAGAAGATAAACTGGACAATTTTGATTACATAAAATTTTAAAGTTTTTGCACAAACAAAACCAGTGTAGCTAAAATTTAAAAAGATGAAGATAACTGGAGAAAAAAATATTTGCAGTAAGTCTCTTTGACAGAGATCTCATTTCCAATTATCTTTCTCAAAGGTAATTTGACATCTCAAGCTGGATGTTCAGCAGACATCTTAAACTCAATATGCCCCAAACAGAACTCATCATTTTTCCCTGTAAACATTCCTCTGCCCCCACCTTCCCTATTACTATAGAGGGTAACATCATTCTCTCGATCTCTCCAGCTCACAATCTAGGAGTCATCCTGGATTCCTCACTATCTCTCACTCCCCCACATCCAAGCTATTGCAAAGGCCTGTCAATTTTACCTTAGCAACATCTCTTGAATATGTCCACTTCTCCTCTCTGACACTGCTCCACTCTAGTACAGGCCCTCATCACCTCCAACCTGGAATACTGCAATAGCCAGCTGGTGGGTCTGCCTGCCTCAAGGCTCTCTTCACTCCAATACATTTCCAATCAGCTACTAAAGTGATTTTCCTAAAATGTAGATCCAATTATGTTAATAATGCCCCCCAACCCGCACACATACACTCAATATATTCCAGTGGCCTCCTATGGCCTCTAGGAGCAAAAACAAAATGCTCTGTTTAGCATTCAAAGCCCTTCATAACTTAGTTCCTTCCTACCTTTTCAATCTTTTTATACCTTACTCTTCATGACATATTCTTTGATCCAGTGATACTAGCTTCCTGGCTGTTCCACTCATAAGACATTCCATTTCTTAGCTTTGGGAATTTTCTCTGGCTGTCCTCCATGGCTAGAATGCTCTCCTTCCTCTATTACAAATACTGACCTCTCTGGCTTCTTTTTAAGTCCCAACTAAAATCCCACTTTCTTCCAGGAAGCCTTTCCCAAACTCTCTTAATTCCAATGCTTTCTCTCTGTTTATTACTTCCTACTTATCCTGTATATAGCTTGCTTTGTATGTATTTGCTTGCATCTTGTCTCTCCAGTTAGATTTTAAGCTCCTTGAGAGCAGCAATTGTCTTTTTCCTCTTTTTCTATCCCCAGCATTCAGCACACTGCCTGACAAGCAGTAGGTACTTAATAAATGTTGACTGATTGATATATAAGAAACTGATTCAGATTTATAAGAATGAGAGCTATTCCCCCAATTAACAAATGGTCAAAGCATAAAAACAGACATTTCTCAAAGGAAGGCATTTAAGCTATTAAAAGCCAAACAAAAAAATACTCCAAACCATTCATTAGAAAAATGCAAATTAAAGCAACTCTAAAGTTTCATTTCACACCTATCATATTGACATGGTTGACAATAAAGGAAAATGACAAATGTTAGAGACTGCAGGAAAGCAGGCACATTGATATATTGTTGTGGAGTTGTAAATTGGTGCAACCATTCAGGAAGAAAATCTGGAACTATGCCCCAAAAGTCATTAAAGTGTGCATACCCTTTGAATTCAGTAATATCACTACCAGGCTTATACCTCAGAAATCAAAGAGGAAAAGGATCTATCAATACAAAAATATTTATAGCAGATCTTTTTGTGGAAGCAAAGAACCAGAAACTAAGGGAGTATTTATACATCATTGGAGGAATGGCAGAACAAATTGTGGAATATGAATGAAAAGGCAACTTATACTTTAACAAATGATGAAAGGAATGGTTTCAGAGAAACCTGAGAAGACTTGTATGAACTAATGCAAAGTGAAGTGAGCAGAACCAGGAGAACAATTTACATTATAATACTAATATTGTTTAAAAATAAAAAGACAATTTTGAAGGACTTAAAAACTCTGATCAACTCAATAATCAATGATGATTCCAGAGGACCAATGATGAAGAACACTATTAAACTCCAGACAGAGAGGTGATGGACTAAATATGGAGAACAAGTCATAAATTTTTGACCATGGCCAGTATGTGAATTTGTTTTGTTTGACTATCTATATTTGTTAAATAGGTTTTGCTTTTCTTTTTTTCAGGGGTGGGGAGCTGGTATGAAGAGACAAAAATGTCTTTTAGTTGAAAAAAATGTAATTTAATTTAAAAAAAAGTAAACCAACCCACCAACGTACAAATTCCTTGTTTCAACAGTTCAATTTTTATGATCAATCTCAAGAAAAAATCATATATTTAAAGCACAAGGTAATAATTCACAACCAAAACTACCTTTTCTGAACTCTTATCAGCTCCACTATGTATATCAGAATTCTTGATTTAAATTTATAATACTCACCTATTTGTACTAAAACAGTTCATATTTATAAAATGGGGATAACATCATTTGAGCTAACAGGATTGAAAGACAGTGTTATAAAATGGGAGGTATTACCTAAATCCTCCATTCTCTTCACAAAAATCTATTAACCTAATTTCAGGCAACTAAACATTTAAACAGAGGACTTCATAACATACCTTGTGTGGGGGGGAGGAAAAGGAAGTTTGAACATAACCTTTGGGACAGAGAATAAGAAAACCTATTATTATGACATATTGTCAATACTTTGTTTCATTGTACTTCATGTGTATAGACTTACTATTGGGGACTCCCTCAAAAAATATAAGCTTGCCATGGGCACACTTTTCCAACTCATAATACAGTGCTACTTACTAAAGAAAACAGTTCAAAAAATCATCCCTGGTTAAGTAAATATAAAATTGTCTCTTCAGTCACAATGAATATTAGGCTATCTTCTATAGTTTATAACATATACAATCTTTGTATTGGAGCTTATATTTTTGCTGAGTATTATTTAACTCTCTACAGAGGCAAGCCAGTATAGTTGGTAGGGCACTGGACTTGGAGTCAGGATTCCAATCCTACCTCTGACATACCGACTATGCAGCCCTAAGCTAATAACTTAACTTCTCTGTGGTCCAGGAAAGTTACTAAAACTATAAATTTAAAGGAATTTGCCTATAATCTTAACTATGAGAGGAGCTGAGTTTGGCAAATCTCTTGAGCTTGGGAGTTCTGAGCTGCCAAGGGTTATGTGGATCAGGTGCCTGCAGTAAGTTCAGCATTAATATGGTGAGTCCCCACTCTCTGTGACCTAAGGAGGAGCAAACTGGTCCAAATTGGAAATGAAGCAGATCAAAGTCCCCTGGACCCTCAGTAGTGGGATCAGATCCATGAGCAACTCTTACATTTTTCTAGCCTGAATGAGATGGAAAGACCTAGTCCCAGACTTAAAGAAAAAAAAAAAAAAAAGAAGACTATAAGTTGCAGAGCATTTGCTGATTTGTACTGGTTGAGTGATTTCCCTCACAGAGAGTTCTCAGTTATCCCAATAAAATAACAAATCTGGTAAAAGCAGGCTTGATTCTTTATTTTCTTTATGGCTATAACCTAGAAATGATATGTGGAAATAGTTAAGTACATCCAATATTATCAATGTATTTTTAAACACATAGAATTACCATAGTAAAATGTCATAATTCAGAGTCAGAAAGGAACTTATAAGCCACCTAGTCCAACCTGTACCTAAATAAGAAATCACATTTACAACATAATCAAAGTAGGTCCTCATCTGAAGATCTCTAGTAAGACTCACTACTTTCTGAAGACAACTTATTCAACTATGGGACAGTCCTAATTGTTATGAAGCTTTTCCTTACATCAAACCAGCTGGTGCAATGGGAAGAGCACTGGATTGGTTGTAAGAAGAGCTGGTTTTGAATTCTGATTCTGCTACTAGCTATATGACTTTGGGTAAGTCATTGAAAATCTCTGACTTTCAGTTTCCTCATCTGTAAAACGAGAGGGATTAGAAGTCGGTCTCTAAGATCCTTTCTAGCTATAGATAAATGATTATGTGATTTTATGACTACAAGCCTTAAATTAAATGTAGCGAGAAGTTGTTTAAGTTTTTTTTAAATGCTGAGAGTTCTTTCAAGCACAATCTACTATTAATTTTCACATTCTAAAGTTATATTACAAATTTAGGTGACTGATTTATGGGTATATTTTATTTTAAGATGAAGATATCTTTCTCTTCTATTGCAATCTATAAAGAGGCTAGTACAGGGCTGGTTTCAGTGAGTACTTTTAGGATACAGTGAAAAAAAGCCCTGGGCTTGATTCTTACCTGAGCAATTCATGGCTCTGTCACTAGCTACATAACCCTGAGCAAAACACTTTTCTTGAACCTCAGTTTTCTGATTAATAAAAGTGATATGAATATCTGTACACTTAACTCAATCTGATTGTGAGAAAATACTTCATTATGTACCTGATCTCATCAACGTGGGCACTCCCTCCAAAAGTACTGTTTACAATCCATTCATACTGCTCATCCTGTGCAATACTTGTCCATATACACTCATAAATCCTCTATCAAGGATGTATGGAAGCTCTTACTCTAGGTCTTTTAACATTCTGTGGTTGACAATGAATTACCAGGACTGCAGTGAGGAACGCATTATGTAAATTGAAAAATACTATATAAGTGTGAACTCTCTTTATGGACAACAATAGCAAATCCTGGCTTATAAAAAGGTATATGAAAATAATTTTAAAGATCGATCATTAGAATTATAATATATTAGTAAAACATGTGCCTATATAGCAACAACATTAATAATGATAATTGCTGACATTTACATAGAGCTTTAAGGTTTGCAAAGATCTTTACATATGTTATCTCATTTAATCTTCTAAACAACCCTATGAGGGAGGTGCTATTAATTATTTAGTCCACTCTACAGATGAGAAAACTGAGGCTAACAAAGGTTTAGTGACTTGCACAGGGTCACACAGTTTGTAAATGTCAGAGACTGAAGCTGAATTCAGGTCTTTCTGACTCCAGGCCCAACAATGGTGCCCATCTGCTGGGGCTCTCACCAGATGCTAGGAAGAAAGGTGGAGGGAGGAAGGAGAAAAGAAAATATGGTTAATTTTGGACATGCTGAATATAAAATGTCTACGGGACATCCAACTTATGATATCCAAAAGATAATTGGAGGTGTAACACTAGAGGTCAGGAAAGAGGTCAGGGCTGGATATGAGAATACGCATGAAGAGCCCACGGTATGCAAGGCTGACAATGAGAATCAACTGCAGAAAGATAATAACTGAATGTATGGGAGCTGATGAAATTATCAGACAGAATGGTATAGAGGGAAGAGAGAAAAAGGCCCAGGGCAGAGCCCTGGGAGACACTCACAATTAGTAGATGCAAATCAAATGAAGATCCAACAAAGGAGACTTAAAAGGAATGATCAGACAGATAGAAGAATGAGGAGAGAGTAGTTTTATGAAAATCTGGAGAGGAGAAGGTGATCAAAAGTGTCAAAGGCTACAGAGAGGTCTAAAAGGATGAGGAGTAATAAAAGGGCACTAGATTTGGCAAACAAGTTTTCCTGACTTCAAGCCCACTGCTCTATTCACGATGTCACCTAGCTGTGTTAATACAGTAATACAAAACAACAACTATTTAAGTGTCTGCTATTTGCAGAGCACTCTGCTAGTAGCTGGGGCAGGGGAGAGGCCGTGGAGAGTGCAGAGAGAGAGTGCAGCATTCAGGTTTAGATAAAGGAGAGAACCTCCTCCAAAAGACCTTCTGGTTCAGTATACGGATGACTGCAGTACTTCATATCCGCGTGAGGGACTAGAAAGATGAAAAAAACAAACTAGTCTAAATTACTAGATAATCTAGTCAGATGGCCATTTGTTAGCAAATACATAGAAGAAAAATTCACATTTAGAATCACAGAATCATTATCTAAAGCTAAAGCTACAAAATTTTTAGGGGATGAGCTGTGATTTCAAAGTAATTTACTAAGTTAGTAATGAAACAACCATAACTACATTGATTTGGCTTTTCATATTTGATTTTAAAATCTATACCTGATTAACTCAATCAGAGCACAGGCTAGAATTATAAGCTCTAAGACTGTAGAGGTCAGTTCACCATAGCACTGGGCCATAGGCACACACACTCTAGTCATAATTACAGTCAACAGTCTAGCTGATTCAAGCTCTTGGTCACAAGAGCAAGCGGATGATAAATCACTTCAATCTCATTACTAGGAAAACAACACAAAGATGATGCTCATCTTTACATATGAATCTGGCATGTTATTTCATTTCTTCAAATTCTAATGTTTTAAAAGAGTATTCACTTTCTCCCTATTCAGAAAATAAGTGTTTGCCTGGAAGAACTAAAAAAAAAAAAGTCTATTTAAAAAACAGTTAAAGCATATTTTACCACAGTAGAAAAACAGAAACTTAAGGGTTTTACAAGATGGAATATTACAAAGTACATTTCAGTACTTCAAGGGATGGGTACTCCCTCTACTAAAACAGATTAGAACCTCTTCATAATTTAGGAGGCTATCTTTTAGAGTTACAATGGCTAAAAAAGTCATCCTAGTGATAAGTATTTATAAATACAATGATGAATATGCCTTGAATCAGACCTCACTAAAATGTTGACATTTTAACTAAACATTAATTAAACAATACATATTTATTAAATGGTTACTTTTCACAAAACATTATACTAGACACTTAGAATAGAGAGGTGAAAGATGAACTAGCTTCTGCCCTCAACAAGCATGTAATGTAATAAGAGAAGGAAGAGTATGAGAGAGAGGTACACAAGGAATGATACAAGAACTTTTCCTTATTATACATAACCAATCAGTCACCAAGTTATTGTAATTCATCCTCTTCCACATCTCTATCAACTGTTTCCTTCTCTCCATTCACTCAGCCACTACCCTAGTACAGACCCTTATCATCTCTCACCTAAACTATCACAATAGCATCCTAATTGGCCTCCCCATCCCAAATTTCTACCCCCTCTAATTCATCTTCCACATTGTCAAGGTGATATTTCTAAAGAACAAGTTTGACCATGTCACTTCTCTGCTGAATAAGATCCAGTATCTTCCTATGGCCCCCAGAATCAAATACAAACTCTTCTATCTGGCATCTAAAGCCCTTCTCAGCCTGGTTCCAATCTCCTTTTCCAGAATTATTGCACATTAATGCCCTTCATGTACTCTATGGTCCACCCAAACTGACCTGCTTTCTCTTCCTCACATATGATATCTCATCTCCAGGCTCCATGTTTTTGTAAAGATTGTTCCCTCATGCCTGGAATGCATTCTCTCCTGAACTTTGCCTCTTAGAATCCAAGCATAGTTCAAAGCCACTTTGAGCATGAAACCTTCTGTTAGACATGCCTTCCCCCCAAATGAAAATTACCTTGTATTTAATTTGTTTATATTTTGTATAAACTGATGTATGTATATGTTGCTTTCCCCATAACATGTAAGTTTCTTGAAGACAGGAGTTGTTTCATCTTTGTCTTTGTATCCCTGTCACCTAAAAAATATTAAGCATATAATAATTGCTTATTGGTTGACTGATTGATAAAATTTTTATTTGATGCACATAAAACTCACACAAAGGAAAATCCTGACAAAGTACTCTAAGAAAATTGGATGTGGGTGAAATCAGTGAGAAGACTTGGCCTTGGGGGTAATTAAGAGTATGAGACACCTAAACTGGGCCTTGAAGGATTAAGGGATTTCAAAGGCAGAATCATGGAGGGAATATATTCTAGGCATGGAGGCAATATATTCTAGGCATGGAGGCAAAAGACGGCAGGGCAGAATCAAGGAACAGCTAGTAGGTAGTCTGATCTAGGTGAAACAAATGGTACATATAAAGAAGTAGTATCAAATAAGGCTGGAAAAAAAGGATCATGGGATCAAAGACAGAGCTAGAAAGGAAATTGAGGCCCAGGGCAGGTTAAGTGACTTGTCCAAGGCCACACAAGCAGGTACTGTCAGAGAAAGGATATGAACTAAGGTTCACAGACTCCACAGCCAGTTCTCTTTCCACTGTCCCACAGTTATTTCATCCAGATTGTGTAAGGCCTTAAATGTTAGGCTAAGCAGTTTTATTTTATCCTGTAGGCAACAGGTTTTGAAACAGAAGACCAAGATAAACCTGTCCACTAAAAAGTTTATTTTAACAGTTGTGTGAAGGATGAATTGTGAACATAAACAGTATGATCTGCCATTTACAGATGGGATGTGCAGCACAAGAATGCTCAAGTTTGGTTACAAAAGACCTTGAGTTCAAAAATCATAGTGAGACTTATTAACTGAATGACCACAGAGAAGTCATTGCTTAGCCTTTGAACTTCAGGTATCTCATTTGTAAAACAGGAATAATATTTTTAGTGTTTACCTCACAGAGTTGCTGTGAAGACCAAATGAGAAAATTTATGTAAATCATTTTATAAACCTTAAAGTATTATGTAAATGTAAGTTATTATTATTATTACTTATATTACTCTCACTAAACCTTTTATTCCAATACCTTATCATGACATAAAGATAAATTGTGGTTTCTCAAATGCTAAGGCAGCAAAGCCTTCAAAATCACAAAGACTTCAAATATAGGGCTGGAGGCCAACCATATGTTAACAATCTGAAAAACCAGCCTAGCTGAGGGTAAAAAGGCTCTCTGCAAGGTTAGCCACTGGGTGACAATTTTTTGGGGGGGAGAGGGGCACAATAGCTCAAGAAACCATTTACTAAGGTATGAACGTGTTATAAATTGCATTAGTAAAAAGTATTTTCATACTCACAAAAATGAAACCATTCATTTTTCAACATATTGCCATGTTTGAGTTTATAAAATCTAGGAAGGGTCAACATTCTTGTAGACTAATTGAAATTCTGCTTAAAAGTAAAACAAAAGTCAAAACAACTAAAGATGGTTTCTGTTAATGGAAACTATAACCACCATGGTCATGGTCACAGGAGTATAAATCACATTTATCACACAGAATTTTGTGTAAAGATATAACCCTTATAAATAAAAAGTTATTTTAAAATACATTCCCTAGTTGATCACATTATGAGAGTTTTACTGTTCTAAGTTCCCTAAAGCCCAAATTATAAGTTCCTGCTTTTTTTTTTAATAATAGCATATAAACAATGTACTGAGCTGAGTCAAAATCCCAACCCTTCTTGCACATAAGATTGTTTTCAGCATTAGTGAGGAGTTCATCCAAATGCTCTACTACCCCCTATTCCTCACTGTGTAGTAATACTAAACAAACAGATCTACACAGGATAGGAAGGTAACCAGAAACTCTTGCATACTATAATGCTAATTTCACATAGTTAATGCAACTGAAAACCAAATTGTCCACCTTAAGCAGTGGTCAATAACGTAGAATATATTCATTTTTAAGAATCTATTGTGTTAATGCATGAAATAAAAAATATTAAGAAAGATAACACTCTATTACAAAAGGGTTGGGGGGGAGAAATAGACAATGAATGAACCCAATAATGGGAAAAGATAACAAAGACCTAGGATTCTAGCATCTGGCACTAAATGAACTTTTTTGTAAACTGAATGGCGGTTTCCAAAACTGCTCCAAGCATCATTCCTTTGCCAAGGCAGTAAACAGCTTTTATCAGCAATAATGATGGCATAATCCCAGCTAAAAAGGAAAGTAACATATGGCAGCAGCCCTCCAAATACCATCCCAACAAAGTAGGGGGCATTTTTATTACAAAGTCCACTTGCAGAAAATCTGCCAGACTTCTCTTTTTTTCTTCTTTAAAAAAGGAGGGGACAGGGACAAAAAAAAAGAAAAGAAAAAAGAAAAGAAAAGAAACACAGGTTATCATCTTCCATGTCTGAGTTGAAAGTGGCATTTGGGAATTTTAAACTAATGAGTTCATTTTTCTTAAGCATGGATACAAACAGAGGCACACACAAAGAGACTGCCACCACTGATGGCCAATGTGAACACAAAAACTATTTTCCTATTGCTATACACATAAATAAACCAATATTTTTTTTAGAAGGACATCATTCCATAAAGAGTATCACAGCATTTCTAGGAGGCTTTTTTTAGAATTCAGAAAGGATATGACTAACTTAGAAGATCAGAAGGTTGAAATGGTACCTAGCACTGTGCTTCATGCTCAATAATCAGAGTAAGAGCTTTTAATCCAGGTGAAACAAAATAAAGATGTAAAATGTTTATTGGTATCCAACGGGAAGAAGGTGAATTACGATGAACTACAAACCGCAAGAACATGTAAATCTTATCAGTTCTCTCTTGAAATGTCAGGCTTCATAATTTTGATTCCTGAAAACAACCTTCACCAAGACATTGTTTCTTTAGGCCATGAAATTGTTTATCAATAGGCACATGAAATCTGATCCCATTACACTACATTGTTTGAGCTGAAAAGGATCTTAAAGATAATCTAGTCAAATCCAATTTTATAAATGAGGAAACTGAGGCCTAAAGAAGGAAAGTACTTTGTCCAAAGTCACATGGCTACTAAGAGGCAAAGACAAAATATGGTTTTCAGGGTAAATTAACTTTAGTTTTCACCACTGGAACGATCATTTTTCTTTGATAAAAGTGATTGACATTTTTCTCCTCTTTGGAGCTTCAGAATCACATAAGTAAGACATGGATTTAGATTTTTAAGCTTAAAAGAATTTATTGGAAAATTAATTAACTAATAAGCATACTCATTGCTTTGCCCTATATGTCAAACATTTAAATTTTAAAAACTACAAAACTCTACTTACTTGATGTAAATGCATTAGCTAATTGGACAATGAAAAAGTAAAAAAAAAGTGTTAATATTTTTGACATCTTTACCTATAAATATATTTTTCTAGACTGAAAAATGTATCTAATAGTTCCACTCACTGATGTGCACTGCAGTTTACCACAGTGTCTATATTTCTGTTGTCAGTTTTACAGTATCTCCCTTCATTAAACCTATCAAGTTTTCCTTTTGATCATGCAACCAAGGCCAGAAGACAGATATCTTCCTGGAACAGAGCAGTCTGCCAAGTCTTTCACAGGACCAGCTTTAACCTCCCTATTGATTTTTTCAACACTGCAGCCATTCATCGTTTGTGACATTTGGCTGTCGGCTCTTTAACACCCTTCAACCAAATCAATTTCATATTTTTGTCAATGCTCTGCTAGGGGGTGAGTAAAATAGGAAAAGACTTAGCATGATTTAGAATGTTGATTTTCTCCAACAGTTTTATCTCTAGTTTTTATAAGCCTTATAAAGTTAATTCACTTGTTTATTTATGCATCTGTAAGAAACATGAGGAGAAAGCTTTGTAAATTGCAAGTTTTCAAAAATGAATTTATTGACAAAATAAGTCATATCAATTTTTTAAAAATTCTAATGTTTTAAAAATATGAATTAGTCAAGACAGGGATCCTTCGGTTTATGACCTAAAGACTAGTGTGAGGAATTCTATTGTGTGTGATATGGTTATTTAAAATAATGTAGTAAGAAACATTGCAAGAGAAATCTATCATCTTCACTTAATTTTAAGCTTTCAAAAATCATAACCTAACTTTTTAAAAATTGAGGCAACAAAACATTCTTCCAAAGAATCATAGCACTGGGAAATAACTTAGAAAGTATCTACTCCAATCCCTTCATTTTAGAGTCCCAAATCTTCTCTACATTATGGTTAAACAGAGCAATTACGTACATATATATAATATATATATACATATATATATATATATATATACATTTTTAGTAAAACATCAAAAAAATTTCACCATTCTGGCTGATACCTTGTAGCTAAACTCCCAGGCTACCTAAATACTCTACCATTCACTGACTTCAGGTGCCAATGAGTAACTCCTTTTGCTATCAATGAGAACTGCACACCAAGATCAAGGACACATATGTTCTAATTTGTGCCAAATCTCCCATTGTTTGACAATCTCAGCAGTCTTTCATGAAAATGACTGAACAAATGATACAATTCAAGTGCAGTATATATTGTTATGTTTTAGCTAATTAGTTAAGATCTTAATCACAATTTGCATATTAACTTATATTGTGGTGTTCTTTTTGCAGTAAATTCCTAAAATAAATGTTGGGTCTTAAAGGCACAGTTAGAAAATCCACTAAATAAATTTTGCTGCCACAAATATAGGCTGCCCTTTTTCTCTCCAAATGCAACTTAGAGAAGCCCTGAGTGTGCGCCATAATTGATACCACTGTTCAGCATATAGCTATGGACTATTTTTTTCTTTTCAAAGAGATCTCACTTTAGAAGAAGAGCCTATATGTTAACCAGCACAGTACATTTAAAAACTAAACCAAAACAAAAAAATCTGGATTAATGACTTGAAAAGCCTTCAAAGTACAAGTATGAATCAGAGATTCATATATTAATGACTTAACATACACTGTAGATTTATATCTCAACATGTATTCTTAAGACACCCCCAAAATATAGTTATCAGAGCCAATTTTTTTTAAATAGTCACAAAGATGATTTTAGGAATAAGAATTTATCCAATAGAGCCAAACCATTAAAAATCTAGATTAATAACCTGACAATTTAAATGGCTTCTTTGGAGCTACTAGGAAACATGATGCAAATATGTATTAAGGTTATTTCTGAAGTACACGCAAAACATATGATGAACTATAAGGGCTTCTGTATATTCTTTTATTTTTGCCATTTTATAAGGTCTATTATTGATAAAAGCAATTTGTTTTTGCTTTAAGATATTAACAAAATCTTCAGACTTACACCAAATCCTTTACCATGTCCTGACGATTTTATATTCGATTCGAAAAATATTTTGTGGAGCTTCTACTTTGAATCTATACAGAACCACCACTCTCTAATAACGCAAAATTGTTGATAGAACACTGGACTTGAAATCTAAATCCTTCAGCAGACATTTATTAGTTGCAAGAATCTTGGCAAGTCACCTTACCTCTCAAGACTCTCAGTCATCTGTAAAATGGACTTAGTAATAACACCTATTTCACAGGGTTGATGCGAGGATAGAATGAGACAACATATATCAATCACTTTGCAAACTTTAAAGTGCTGTATATTTGTTGTTGTCACTGAATAAAACATATCCATCATACACTCATAAAACATACCAATCAATTAACAACTATTTATTAATACTTGACATGCAATTATTACATTAAGGGAAAAAAAGATGAAAAATGCCCTTTATCAATAGGATAAATGGAAAGAAACTAGGTTAGAAGTTAGAAGACCTTAAAATATGAATCCCAGTTCTGTTGCTTGCCATCTAAGTGATCTTGAAAAGGTTACTTAACCTCTCTGGACCTCAGTTTCCTCATCTGCAAAATGGATGGTGGGAGATTCAATTCGATGCAATACACATATATTGCATTTGGTGATTTCTAAGGTCTGTTGCAGCTCTAAATGCTACATCCTAGTGAGCTCAAGGCTCCTGACATTTCTTCTCCATTAAACTCATAGCTTACTTAGTTCAAACACTGATAGGACAATATGAAATGTTTCTTATATTTTCCTTCTACCATCACATCTTCAAGAATATAGACCACATCAGCTGATCTTTATAGAAGTACACACTGTTTAATCTAGTCATTAATTCAACAAGTATCCACTGAGCACCTCTTATGTGCTTAGTAATAACACAAAGACACACACAGAATTTTTAAAGTAACATAACATGAGGTGCTTACCCTCCAAGAGTTTATAATTTAGTTGAGCATCCAATACTTACCCATGTGAAACAATAACAAAGTAAGACTGTGAGAGAATATGAAATCTCAATTAATTAATATTAATCAAATGATCCCTATGGACAATAATCTCTATCCTCAAACAGCTAAAAATCAAAAGAATTCAAAGTAAGAATGATGATAATGATCATTAACATTTACATAGTGTTTACTATGTGCAAGGCACTGGGCTCAGTGTTTTACAATTATTATCTCCTTTGATCCTCACAACAAACCTGGGAGGTTAAGTGACCTGCCCAGCTACTAAGTGTCTGAGGTCACATTTGAACTCAGGTCTTCCTGATTTCAGATCTGGCACTCTATCCACTGTACCACCTGGCTGCCCTAAGTAGATTAGAAAATGAAAGGTGGTAAGAGAATTGACAGATTGGTAAAGTTTACAATGAAGAATACGACCTTTTTAAGATTTTTTATTATTATTATTTGAACACTGATAGTTCTGCAAAATACTTTTCCCATCCAATCCTTTTCCACATTTCATCCTTAAAGAAACAAAATAATTAATGCACTTAATAATTTTTTTCAATCCAAAAATTGCCTTTTTCTTTCCTCCAGAGTATGGCTGTAGTTTTAAACTGCAATGCAACATACTCAGTAGCATTTCTTTTGAAAATATCTAATGAGGTGTAATTTCCAGAATTTTTAGTGTTCTGTTAAGTCCAGAGTGTTTAGTGAAGAGTTTAGAAGCAGTGCCCTATGTAAAGTGAACATAACAGAATCCAGAATTGGACAAAATTAGTTATGTAATTACAAGCTTGAATTTGTCACTTTCAGGAAGAATACTTAGCATGCAACTCTCCTGGGTCCATTTCATGAACATGTTGCCCAGTTTCTTCCTGTCTCCAATCCATCCTCCACTCAGCTGCCAAAGGTGATTTTTTACCTCCCTGCTCAAAGAGCTCCAGTGGCTCCCTATTATATCCGAGATCAAAGCTTTCTGACATTTAAAGCTTTTCATAGGCTGCTCCCTTTCCGCCTTTCCAGTATCCTTATACCAAAGCCCGCTCCATGAACTCTAGCTCACATCTCTGTGCCTTTGCCCTCTGTCTTCCACACCTCGAATGCTCTGCCCCTTCATCTCTGCCTCTTAATTTTCCTGGCTTCCTTGAATACTCACAGCTTAAATTCCACCTTCTGTAGGAGGCCTTTCTTGGTCAGTCTCACCTCCCCACCTTATTCTCTACACTCCAAGCTGCTAATAACTTCCCTTTTCAGATTACCTTCATCTACTAGTATATATCTTATACACACTTAGTTGTTTACATGTTGTTTCCCACTATTAGAATGTATACTCCTTGAAGGTAGGGATTGTTTGTGTGTTTTGATTTGATTTGCTTGATTTCTTTCTCTGTCTGCCTTGCATTGTTGGCCCAGAGCTTAGCACAGTGTCTAGCACACAGAAAGCAATTAATGCTTCTTGACTAACTTTCAAAAATTAGATTAAGACTAAGAGAAAACTAGTAGAAATAGATAAGGGTGATTTCCCTGCATGGAAAGAAAAATAGTTCTTTTAGAAATACACACACACACACACACACACACACACACGTTACATCTGATTAGATTATCCTTAGCATCCACAGTCTTCATGTCTTATGTTTTCCCCTGTGGCCCTCAATGTTATCCTCTGACCTCTCTTCCTATGTTGACCTGTATCTAACTGTCCATCTCTTTTCCTTCACCAAAATTTTCTTTCAGCAAAGGATTAGAAGCTCACTCATCCTAAGGCATGAATGACTATCAAGCAATATTTTTTTAAAACAAACAACAAAATTTTTCATATATATGAAGGTACTTATGGGATCACCTAATTACTTCTCATTTTAAAGTTTTCAAAGTGTTTTCCTTATAATAACCTTGTCAGGTAAGTTCTGAAAATTCCTCTTCCATAAAGTAATAAAGTGGGACTAACTAATCCAAAGTCCCTTACAGCTCTAACACTATAATTCTATGATTATCATCCTTCTTTGAAGATGAAGAAACAGTCACAGAAAGATGAAATGATTTGACAACCATCATGCAGCAGTTAGCATAAAAGAATGTGAAATGTTAATATCTCCTTGCTATTTATCAAAACATACTTCCCAATTCACTCGCTCACTCTCCCTCTCTCTCCCTCTCTCCATCTCTCTCTCTCTCTCTCTCTCTGTCTCTCTCTCTCTCTCTCTCTCTCACACACACACACACACACACACACACACACACACACACACACCCCCCTAGGTGATAGGAAAATAAAAACGATTTTACTTGTATAGTTCACATATTTTGAGTTTCCCTTCCTCAAATAAACACCTTCAAGTCACATCATTTTTTCTAATGGGATTTCAGGCAGAATTGACTTATTTTACAAATTTACAGAAAGTAGCCTGGTTTATAGATGGATGCGGAGTCAGGTCCTGGGTTCTCCTCTTCATTCAACACCTAGAAGCTGTGTGATGCTAGGCAAGTCATTTTACCTATTTCGGACTCATTTCCCACATCTCTAAAATGAAGGGGTCAGGCTAAATGAATACTTAAGTCCCTTTCAGTTTTTAAATCCTATGATCCTAAATCAACTGACTTTCTGGGGTCCTGAGTTTCCTCAACTATGAAATAAAAATAATCACATTTGTACTACCTATCTTACAGAGTGATTATAAGGAAAACACTTTTAAAACCTTAAATATTTCAGTGGCTCTTTGATCTCATCAATGTAGGTAGTATTGGTGCCAGTGATACAGATTTTAACTATTCCAGATGCATCTTAACCATGTCTCCTGTAAATCAACCACATACGGTCCATACAATGTACTTGGGGGGAGATGAGTGGTCCTCTAGTTCTTCTGACATTACACAGACACTTAAAGCACTAAAGAAATAAGCACTATTATTAAGTACCAGGTTTTAGTACTAATAGCACTAATTTCCATAATTCTTTAAGATTTCTAAAGCATATTCCTTGTAATAACCTTATCAAATGCACAGTTCAAGTATCATTATCCCCATTTTATTGACAGGGACATCGATTCAGAGAAGAGAAGGGACTAGCCCAAGGTCACACAGTTAATAAGTATTGGAGCCAGGAATAAAACTCAGGTTTCCTGACTTCAAAGTCCCAGGGGTGGGAAATCTGTAGCCCTGGAAGCCACATGTGACTGTTATGGTACTCAAGTGCAGCCCTTTGACTGAATCCAAACTTCACAGAACAAATACCCTTAATAAAAGGATTTATTCTGTAAAACTTAGATTCAGTCAAAAGGCTGCACCCAAGGACCTAGAAGGTCACATGTGGCCTTGAGGCCACAGGTTCCCCACCCCCGGTCTAGACCCTTTTCTACTATGCCATGTTCCATTTTAAATTTTTAATTACATGATTTTGAAATCCTCTTAATTACACACAATAACCCTCTAGAAGTAATATTACACCAAAAATGAAGCAATTCATTCAATTGTTTTTGAAACTTAAAAATCATAAACCAATGTGCATTATATTATTCCATACATCATTCTTATTACCTAAGTTACATCATGTACATTCCAAAATGCACTAGATGTTCCAATGCAATGTATTGTCTTTGATGATACCTTAAACCTAGAAATAGTCAGTATTTTATTACTAATGGAAGTACTTTAAATATTATATTCTCACTTTTTAAAAATTGGTACAGACACCTGAGACAAAAACTGTCCTGGAAAAGCTGCCTACAACAGCTACATGCTGGTCACTCTTGCTTGTCAAGGCTGATTTATTGCCTCCTTGCTGTTCAATTTCACATTTTGTCCTCATCATATCCCTGGCTCATGATCATTCTATGCTGACCCTTGTAGCACAGGCAGGGAATATTGATAAAACAATTATCTGTTGGCCGTTCATTTGATTTTCCATTTCAATTACGGATTGCACGAGGCAAAAGGCAAAAGATTGCATCATTGATTTTTCTACCTTACAACAGTACAGAGTTGCTTTGATGGTCATAAAATGAATGCAACTCAACCATACTTTTAAAGGTCATATTGTGTGCCTGTG
Organism: Vombatus ursinus; assembly: GCF_900497805.2. NCBI lineage: Eukaryota > Metazoa > Chordata > Mammalia > Diprotodontia > Vombatidae > Vombatus > Vombatus ursinus. The sequence goes on along the minus strand of NW_020954564.1, from coordinate 15,724,018 downwards.
TGTTTTTAGTGTATTTTTTTTTTTTAGAGTTTAATGCATGCAACTGTATATATTTTGTAAGGGGAAAGTTCTCCTCAAATAACTGACTATAACACCAGTCAAGTAAAAGTACTTTGGGAAAGGTATAAAAATCACACTATTGTGTAAAGATCACTGACTGAAGTCACAATGCCCTAGTTCAAATCCCTTCTCTGAAGCTGACTTGCCCTGTAACCCTAACCAGGTCACTTCAACTCTCTGAACCCCAGTTTTTTCTACTATAAAAGATGGATCCAAAAGATTGCACTTGATGGTCTCTAAAGTCCCATTTAACCCTAAAATTCTAAAAATAGGCTTTATCCACAAGTCTCCAAAATCATAGAATAATTAGATTTACAAATGGAAGGGACATTAAAATCATCTTGTCCGTGCCCCAAGAGAACACTGTGGCTTAGACAGATTAAAAGGGAGGGAATAAGTAGCAGTGCCATTATTTGTACCCAAGTTCTCTTCCTCTAATGGTTTGTTCACTATACCACGAATCATTTTCCAATGGAGTCATATTACACAAGTTCAGAGCTTTTTGTCGAAGATTTCTTGTGTTAGGTACAGGTAGAGGGAAGGTAGGAAATAATCCTACCTATGATATTTGATTAAAATCTTCACGTTCCACCTTCAGATCTGAAGCAGAATTAGAACAAGAGCTCCTTGCTCAATTTCTATAATATACAAGGAACTATTCTATGCAAAAAAAAAAAAAAAAACCCAAGCATATTATGCTACTAAACATAACTATGTTCAAACTTCACCTATCTGAAAGGCTTATAATGTGCTATTGCTGGCCAGTGATCCAGGACGGTCACAGTCACAGAGAAATGGTGCTGAACCTACTAAACTTCATTACGGTTCAGCGAATGGTACTGCTCCAGGGGATTTTCACATGGCCGACCTTAAGAAAAGTTCAGCCTTTGATCAAGGTTTAGTGTTCCTGGAGTGGCAATGGTACAGGAACGGGTTTCCATTTTCTATGCCATAAGGTGCCCGTGTTGATCTTCTTAAAGCCCCAGAGTTTTCTTCTAAGGCTGGATTACGCTTAGCAATTAAGGTAATGAACTAGCTGAGGTAACAAAGCATAATGATCTCTTTTGTCCTTTGAATTCTTATGAACTCTACTCATTCACAATAGTCTGGCATGCAAAGCTTTTTCAAATCCTGTACAGCTTAAAACTATGTAAAAATGATTACTTCCATTATGCCTTCATGGTTTGACATTTTTAATTTAAATACCTGTAATATTTAAGCATACTTTTCAGAACCAAAATACCCACTCAAAGAATGCTAGCTTACATTCTGGTAATATTTTGACATTCTATATGGTATTATTTTAATGCCTGAAAAGATAATGTGATGAATCTATTACAAAAATATCAAAATATGTATATCAAGGGCTGTTTCTTGGTTTTTGTTTCAAAACAGTGACATAATTTTAATATGGTATTCTGATAACTGTAATATTCACAGTAGAGCATATATTCATAAGTATAGTCTTAAATATGGAGATAAAAATACAAATTATTTTTAATCACGAACCCAAACTCTTCTTTTAAAAATAGACTCACCTTTTTAATACTAGATTTAGTGTGTTTTCTAACTAAAAATCTCTTCCAAGGATCACTGAATAAATGTACTAATTACTTTTTTGTCAAGGGTTGCCTATGACTTATTTTTATTTTATAAATATTTTCAGAAACATCTGGCTACTATTTTTTTTTACATTTTTTCAAATTTTTGCATGTTATAAACCTTCCCTACTGCAGAATTCGCTGCTCTCTGATCTTTCATCTTAACACATTTCCAGCCCCAAATTTCACTTCAATCTCACCTCATCTCTCCATACTACATTAACCCCTGGCAATTGCCTTCCAAATGACCCCATTAAGCTGTAATTGCCTCAGCAGGCCTGCACTTTCGCTTGTAATTCTGTACCTCTCATCTCCCAGACGTTCTCTCAGCATCATTTCATGTTCTGGCTCCCTTCACTGAGCTCAGCTTATGACCTCGCTGCACCATGGCCGAAATGACTACTAAAAGCATAACAGAGACGGAATTCCATTACTTATTTTTAAAAGTTCTCTGGTGCCCTAATGTAATATTCTTTCGGGACTGTTGTCAAGGATACCAAGCACTGGCCATTAAAACCTTTTGTTTTCCAAGGCATTCCGTCTTTTATTAATAAATAAAGATAAAGATAATGGGCATCTACCCGCGGGAAAGTCAGAGCATGTTTGCAATTTTCTCTTAATATTCCAATCTTGTTCTTCCTACAATATTTAGAAAATGAAGAGGACAGAAAAAGCCTTCTTCAAATTCTCTGCATGTCACATATAGTAACACTGCCCAAAAAATAATGTAGGCTAAATATATATATATATATATATATATATATATATAAATGCCACACATATACATGGTTCTAAGAAACCCCATACTAATAAATTTTCAATTATTTTATTCCCTTTACTTTCATGATCTTCCTGAAATTTTCACAGTCACATTTAAACTAGCACATGCATATATTTAGGAAAGCAAGAAAAATCAAAATCCACATCATCCAGCATCAGGGATAATTTAATGATATACCCAATGGACAATCTCAGAAGTACAAGCAAACAACAAGAAAAAGCTTGGCAATTCACTAACTAGCGTTGTGAATATGCGTTAGGGAGGGATTGCCTATATTCACTGTTATGAGATGGCTAAGAGGCATATTTTAGGCCTGAAAATTAATTGGTGCTGAATCCTCATAAGCTGTTAAGAATAAGAGGGAAAAAATCTTTACATTTTAGGATTATGGTATTGAATATTAAAAGCTACTTTCTCCTATAAACTATGTAAGAAGGAGAAAACTGGAAAAAGTGAAATTTCTTTTTCCCTAAGAAAACCCAGGATCTTTTCCTAATCCATAATAAAATTCAGTACACAGGCCAGAAAGGGCTGTCAAAATGCAATAGATGATTTTGAATGGAACATTACCATGCACAAAAAAGACTTCTTTCATTTTTCCAGGACCAGAAGAAAATTTGTTAACACATTTCATAAGAGTACTCAACGCAAAAATAAAATAAAATTAAAATTAAAAAGCTTAAGTTCTAGCATAAGGAAAGGGAAAAAAAAGCAGGTGAGTTGAAAAGGGCAGCCAAGAGAACAATGCAATCAAAGTAACCATCAAACCAGCCAAATTATAATTATGTGTGTATGAGTTGTGTGTGTGTGTTGGAGGAGACGGAGGAAGGGAGGTAACACAAATAACAAAGACACTTGTAAAAGGATCGTGGACCAATATCCTCTCCCTAAGTCAGTACTGCACTTTATGGTATATGCCAGTCATACCAGCTGCAACCCAAATTGCTTCATGTCTTCTCTTAAGTTCTCTTTCATCAAAGATTGCCATATAGGCTTCTAACTTTTGCCCTGGAAGTCTGGGACTTATTATACACATTCTAAGTGCTGCAACTAAACAATTGTACTGGTGCCACTGTGTTTTAGATCAACATTAAATGCAAAAACTCTTGGTCTACTCTATATAAATTTCTCCTTGCTAGAAGACAGAGAAAAGTTGAATTTAAAGGAGCAAATTCTTTTATGCATGTAATATTTCTGAAAACTGATATGATGTCAACATGAATGTGTTTTACAATAAAATTGGGTGTCATAGCCAGAATGGATTCACTGTCTCTTCAGACCACAGCATAGCCACAGTTGCCTAGTATTGAGTAAAGTTGTCAAATGAACTAATGTTTGATTTCAATAATATTGCCCAGGAATATAGAACCAGTAGAAGTTAAACTTCTCTAGAGTAACTTTCTGTGTTCGGAACTATGACACCCTAATTTGTTTTTTTCATTAATAGAAATGGAGTCAGATCAGTAATATCTGAAGCATCTAAAGGTGGTAAATGAACTAACAAGAAAAAATGACATTTCATTAGCAATAATAAAACACAAAAGAGATCTTTATACTTGATGGGCTTGTACTCAGCCACTTAAGGTTCTAATTATAGCCCATGAAAGAAAATCATCTTTTCTATCTCCTACTCCTCTAACAAAATTACCACTTCTACACTCTCAAATATCACATAGCACTTTGTTTTGTACCTCTCTAATGCACCTGTCATGCTTTATTTTGAATTACAGTTATTCATAAATATGTGCATATATGTATATATGTACATATGTGCATATGTATGTATATGTGTGTATACATATGTATATAATGTTCTGTTCTACTGTTCTATTATAAGCTCTATGAGGGCAGAGATTATATCTTATCTCAATTTTGTTTCCCCTAACAACTTAGCACAATGGTCTACAAACAGTAGATAACTATTAAATGTTTGTTGAATGGATTTTAGAATACAATATATTCTAATGCTGAATTTAGTAAAAAAAAAAAAAAAAAACTTCAGTCCAGACTTTTGCTTCCCAATACATCAAAAATTTCATTAGAAGCATAAGGGGATAGAATTTTAAAGATAGTAATAATCTACTCCAAAATCCTCATTTTGAGGACCAAAAAGGAAAAATGACTTATCAAAAGTCACACAGCTAAGATTCACAGAATAATAAGAGTTAGAGCTAGAAGTAAACTTAGACATTATATAGTCCCAACACTTATTTTATAGAAAAGGATAATGAAGGGGCAGCTAGGTGGCATAGTGGATAGAGCACTGGCCCTGGATTCAGGAGGACCTGAGTTCAAATGCGGCCTCAGACACATTAACTCTTACTAGCTGTATGACCCTGGGCAAGTCACTTAACCCCATTGCCTAGCCAAAAATAAATAAATAAATAAAAAGAGAAAAAAAGAAGAAGAAAGAAAAGGATAATGAAGCCCAGAGGGGGAAGTAAATTGCCTTATGTCACACAGCAAGTAAGTGGGAGAGCCAGAATTTGATCCAGATCTTTCTACTCAAAGTCCAATGCTTCTTCTACTATACCACACTGCATTGTTGAAATGATCCTACACATTTTGGTTGTCTTACTGTAGAAATACTATACCAAGTACTTGCATTTACTACAGTAAGCTACACTACTATAACAAACATGCTCCTGCAGTGTGCATCAGCATTCAGAATAATAAGAGATCAACTTTTTGGTAGAATTTTTCTGTTCTATAGTTTTTCAGGTATATGTTAGAGATGAATAAGCAATTTCTGTAAAATTCCCACCTTTTTACCTAGTTCATTGTAATGTAACTTTGACCTGCAACCTAATACTGACTGAATAGGCATAACCTCTACTAATTTACATCTCCTTTTCAGGTAGCAGTTCTGCTGATAATGCCCACCAAACAAAATCTCAAACAAAAGCCTGGTTTGTCCGTACTACAAGAACTGCAAACCTGAGACAAAACAAGGCATACAACAGTGGAGCTATACTCAAGAGACTTCAGTCTTTTCCTGTCTTCTCTGTCACCAAACAAACTGGAGGGAGACAACACTCTAGGGATGAAACAGCAAGGAGGACGGAAAGCAGAGTTGTTAGAAATGTTCTGCTGCAACACTTGGGGTACATAAATATCCAGCCATGCATTTCTCTAGTACCTATCTTTACAAATCCAAGACAAAACATAGCATCTAGGGGGTGCTAGATTAGCACACACATAGAGGGGAAAAGGTCTCTATACTTTCTTGGCTTTACCCAAATAATCATAGGACCAAATATTATAGCAGCTGTTGGAATTGACGAAGACCCCCCCCCAAAAAAAAGCTGCTTTCAAAAATGAGATTCTCTACTATCTATGCCCCCTTTCTTTAACTACCTTCATATCCCATCTTCCATGATATCCAGATACTGTTATAAAAACTTGGCTATCTGGCCTTAGAAGAAAAACAATGTCAAGGAAAACCATAAGAGCATTCAGATTTAGGATAATGGAATAAGAGTCAGAGGACTTAGGATTGAATCCCAGCGACTAACCTATCTACCTGTGTGAAAGTCATTAGTCCCCTTTGGGTTTTGGTTCTGTAAATGAGGTGTTGAACCACATGATTCAGCTCCAAATCCTATGAAACCTATAAGACATTCAATACGAACAACAAAAATCATTGAATGCCTTATATATACACAAAAAAATTTATAAGCAAATATTCCACTAAAAAATAATCCTGTGTATGACCAAAAGTTGAATGAAAACACAAAACCAAGATAGACAACGATAAAGTACAAAAATGTTTTAGCTTCCTTGTGTGTGATATCTATGCCAGATTTTGTGACCTACAAACCCAAATTTCAACCTATAAAGAGGTTGGTTGTTCAATCATTTCAGTAGTGTCTGACTCTTCATGACCCCATTTTTTTTTGTTTTCTTGGCAGATAGTGGAGTGGTTTGCCATTTCCTTCTCCAGCTCATTTTACAGATGAGGAAATTGAGGCATACAGGGTTGAGTGACTTGCCCAGGGTCACACAGCTAGTAAGTGTCTGAGGCCAGATTTTTAACTCAGGAAGATGAGTCTTCCTTACTTCAGGCCCAGCACTCTATCTTCTGTGCCAAACAGCTGCCTACACATTAGGTAAAAACAATAACAAACTTCAAGTAAAACAGAAAAATAAAGTACATGCTAAGCTTTGGCAAGAGTGTAATAGTAATAGAAGAGTGAATGTAATAGAATACTACTATGCTATAAGAAATGATGAGCAGGCAAATTTAAGAAAAACCTAGAAAGACTTACATGAACTAATGCTGAATGAAGTGAGCAGAACCAGGAGAACATCATACACAGTAACAGCAACATTGTACAATGACCAACTTTGATAGGCTTAGCTCTTCTCAGCAATACAAAGATCTAAGACACATTCAAAAGATTCATGATGGAAAATGCTACCTACATCCAGAGAAAGAACTAAAGAGTCTGAATGCAGAGCAAAGCGTACTATTTTTTCTTTTTTTTTCTTATGGTTTTTTCCTTTTGTTCTGATTCTTCTTTCACCACATGACTAATGTGGAAATAAAAAAAAAGAACCACTGATTTATGTAAAATAAAGGTTTCAAATTCTGTACTAAACAGAACACTACTTGCATAGAATAGAAAGATTATATGATTTAGAGCTGTAAGGGTCCTTAGGGATCATCTAATCTAAGCACCTCATTTTATAGATGAGGCAACAGAGGCACAGAAAGAATAACTGATTTGTCCAAGGTTGAATAGCTGGTTGGTGACAGAACTGGAATTCAGACCCAGGTCCTCTGACTTCAGATCAAGTCTTCTTTTACTATATCATACCTAGAATAAATCTGCAGTGTTGCCAGGAAAATCTAACATAAAAAAATTTGAATTTCTCAAAAATGTTAAAAAAAAAAAAGTCTTCATCTTGAAAAAATTCTTAATTTATTCCAAAGTCTTCTCCATCTTGGAAATATTTCTATGGGACATTTTTAAGTGCCAGCCATGATGCTGTGCTACAACCATGAATTGTACAGCTCTATCACTTTCTGACTTTCCCATAGGCTGTTCTGGGGTAAATATGGAAATCATTTTTTTAAAATCCTATTGTTGATTAGTTGATGCTTAGATTAAAAAAGAGATCAGAATGGCCCATTCCTGGAAGTGCTCTCAACAGTTTCTAAATGATCTTCATAAGTAGTAGTTGATGATAAATAAGTAGTTGATGAAAGATTGACAGATCACTGTTAATGTGCCCTCTACTAGGTAATTTGAGCCGATAAGATGCTTCAAAATAGAATAAGCATAAATGGTTTACTTACGTGTCAGAGGCTGAATTATTTAAATTCCATATACATACAGTTCACTGGAAACAGTTTTGGAAATTATGCTAGAGGAGGACATATGCCATCACTTCTACCCCACCTCTCCCGACCCTTTACTTTCTCTCCAATCTTAATATATTTGTCACTGTCTATAAGACAGCTTTACTTGGATGTTGAACTGCCATATAAAACTAATCATGTCAAAAAGAGAGCTCATTATCTCCATTCCCCAATCCACCCACATTTTCCCCTATCCCAATAAGCAGGACCTCTATCCTCACTGGTTTCTGTAAGTATAACCTTTCTGTAATCTCTTCTTCTTCTTTACTCCTACATTTAATTCATCACTACTTGGTCAATAGCCCAAGTGCACGCCTTTGTTGGTACCTGTATTGGTCTTCCTGCCTCTACCTCTAGCCTTCAATCTATGTTACATATAATATTACATATAATTATATGTTATATATATATATCATATAAATTACATATAATAATTATCAAATAATCAATTTTGATCATTTCATAAAACTCTACAGTTGCTCCTAGTTGTGTCCCTCATCAAATTAAGATTTTTAATCATGAACACTAAGATTTATCACCTATTTCTTACTGTACTTATGGTTTCCTGTACTCTGGGTCATGTTTTCTGCTTTCATGAGAAAAATTTATTTGACAAAACTCAAAGTCCAGTTAACAATCATTTTATTAAGCACCTACTATGTGCCAGACCCTGTACATATGTATAGAAAAAAGCAGTATGTGATAGAATGGACAATAGAAGACTAGACTTCAAATTCTGGCTCTGTCACTTATTAGCTATGTGACTATGGTAAAATCCCTTTACTTCTCTGAATTTCTGTTTCCTCACTTTAAAAGGGAGGTAGTAATATTTGTGTTAATTAGTACTCTGGGTTGTTATGAGAAAGCGCATTATTAAACCTAAAGTGCTTTAATGTAAGTTATTATAATTACAATTTTCGATTTTACTTTAAGTCATTTGCACATCTACTTGGAAAGACTTCTAACACTTTAGCACCTTTAAAATTCTCTTCCTTTCGCAATAAAGTCTATGAAATCTTTCTATATTACTACCCCTTGGCTTTGCTCACTGCATTCATGCTAGTTTCTATTTCTATTCTTCATTTCCACTCTACTCCCCACCACTATTCCCAAATATTTGATAGTTGGCTTTATACCTTTTTATGATTGTTATACCATGTCTTAATAAATATACAAAATAGCAGAGAAGACCTAGTATTAAATCTTGAGGAAAAACAAAGGAAGAATGGCAAATTGTAAAAGTTTAACAGCAAGAATCTGTGATCCCATCCTTCTTTTCCAAAGAAACTACAATTAAGTTTATCAACATATGCCCACTAAATTTAATTGTTATCTCTTTAAATCATGTTTCCTGGGATTTTGTTCCTCCTTCTGCTTTCTTGCAAATCACATCCAACTATCATTTCCTATTTGCCTTATCAATCAAGAATGCCAACATTCACTGTTAAAGTCACCCAGTACCTACTGCGTAAGCATTCCCGGTAGGAAATTGTTTGTATTTTATTTTTTGTTTATGGTTTTAGCAAATTTGGGGCAGGGACGCCAAAGGGTCCTTCAGATGTTATCCTGAGTCTAGGGAGCAGAGAGAGAGAAAAAGAAGGAATGTGAAAGGAAAAGAAGAGGGCAGAATATTCACCCTCTTCTCAGTGTGTTCTAAAGTTAACTTGTTACCTATTAGTAAGTGTGCCATAAATGGAAGCAGTGTGGTACAATGGGAAAAAAATATCAGGCTTAGAGTTAATAGACCTAAGTTCTGATGCTAACTCTTCCACTAAGTAGATGTAAGCCCTCAGACAAGTTACTAAGGATCATGGGTTTGAATTTTGATTTACTTTTGTGACCTTCAACAAATTACCCTTTACTTTTTTCCCTAAATATTAAGAAATATTCAAATAGCCAGAGAGATGTAGAGAAGGCAAAGGAGGAGATACATGACTGTAGCTGAGCAGAGAGACTAGAACTAGAAAAACAGACCTGGGAATCATCTGCATAGAAATGATAATTGAACTCATGGGAGCTTATGAGATCACCAAGTTAGACAATATAGTGGTACAGAGAGAAAAGAGAAGAGAGCTTAGGACAGAAGCCTTGAGGGACACATAAGTTTAGTGGACATGATACAGATAAAAAATCAACCCAGAAGATTGAGAAGGAGAAATTCAGAAGGACAGGAAGAAAGGGCAGCTAAATAGTGCAGTGGATAGAGCACTGGCCCTGGATTCAGGAAGACCTCAGTTCAAATCTGGCCTCAGACACATGACATTTACTAGCTGTGTGTCCCTGGGCAAGTCACTTCACCCCAATGCGTTGCCAAAAAAAAAAAAAAAGTAAAAGCAGAAGGATAGGAAGAGAACCAGGAGAGAGCAACATCAAGAAAATCTAGAAAGGAGAAAGTAAGTATATAGAAGGTGATCAACAGAATCAAGTAATGCAGTACAGCCAAGGATAAGGGAGGATTGGGGGAAAAAAAGGTCATTAGATTTAGCAATTAAAGATTACTGGTAACTTTGGAGAGAGTAGTTTCAATTGAATGCCAAAGTCAGAAGCCAGATTGCAGAGAATTTATAAGAGAGTGAGAAAGAAAGTGGAAGTACCAAATGTAGACAGTTTTGTCAAGGAGTTTAACCACAAAAAGGAGGAGAGATATAGGGCAATAACTATTTCAGATGGATGGATCAAGTGAGCATTTTTAAGTATGGAGGAGATTTGGGAATAAGGAAAGGAAAAAGGAAAAGGCAAAAAGGAAGAGTGCAGGGCAGGGCAGAAGCATTTTTAAAGCACTTAGTATGCACCAACCACTATGCTAAATGCTTTACAACTATTATCTTATTTGATCCTTAAAACATCCCCATAGGTAGAGAGATATTTTAGAGTTGGGATAGGAATGATAATGGGAGCAATTTACTAGAAAAGTCAGGAGGGGTGGAATCAAGGCTCCACGTAGGGGGGTTTGTTTGGCAAGGAAAAGGGAAGGACGAGAGAGTAAACAAAGATGTCTGATTGATATGAGAAGAGGAGAGAAAGGAAAACTCTCTCAGTGAGTGATTTCAATTTTTTTCAGTATGAGGCAAGATCTTTGGTTAAGAGAGTGAAGAGAGGAAGATCTCTGTAAGAAGCTTTAGGAGAGATGAAAAAGTTTAGAATAACTATTGTGGAGAGTGAGATAGTGAATCAATTAGGGAGGAACAGAACATTTGCCTTGTTGAAGTAAAGGCCCAGATGAGAATAGATATCATAAATTTGTTGTGGGCCCATTAAGCACAGTTTCACAATCCCCTCCAGCTCTGTTCATCAGTACATGGATAGGAGTGATGGCATCAGATTGTGGGAGTAATCTAGGGTTGGAGCTTGGGAAGATATAATCAGCAATAAAATAATGAAGTAAAGGAACCAATGATGGAGGATAAAGTTGAGTTGATTCACCACAAGGTTGAGATACAGAAGGGAAGAAAGAGTAGTTAGTACAGAGATTATGACCTGTGAAAGAACTGAGGGCTGGAGGGAATGGCAAGAATGATGAAGATGAAGGAAAGGTTTAAGGTAAGGCATAAGGGAAAATGGAATGATATAAGATTTTGATGAGATAAAATAATCCAAAGTTCATGAACATGGAAGTAGAACACTTGTGGGTAATAGCAAAGTCAAGAGTATGATCAACTGAGTGTACAACTGAGGTTAAGTGAAAGAATAGATCATAGAAATGGAGTAAATTGAGAAAACAGAATGTTAAAAGTATTTGAGGGGATATCAATATGCATACTTAAGTCCCCTAGTATAAGGGCAGGAGAAGGGGAGAGCAGACTGTGAACTATCAAAGGTCATAGAGGATGTCCAATTAGACAAGGCCTGGGAGTGGTCCTGTTATGTCTTGATGAATTTAAGAAAATGGAAAGAAAGGGGAAGAGAAATATACTGTGTACTGAAATTTTCCTAACAATCAGGATGCTCAGGAAGACATCTATCCAAACAAGAAGTACCTGAAAGAGTTGAGAGACACCTGAAACTCACTCTCATCTGAACTGGACAAAAGAAAGAAGAACCCACATAACAAACATACATACATAGAGTTGAGTACAGAAATACCTTTCATGCAACAGGAAAATAGGAGGGAAAGAGGAAAGAAAGGAAGAAGAATTTGAAGGAAGATAGACTAAAGGAGGGATTAATCATCAGCAAATCAAACTTTAAGGATGTATATAAATATTTATAGCTCTTTGAGGTAGCAAAGAATGGGACTCTGAGGAGATGCCCATAACTTGGGAGTTAAGTGAACAAGTTATAGTATATAAATGTGAAGAAATACTATTGTGCTGATATCTAATCAGCATAATGACCAACCACAATCCCAGAGAACTAAAGAGGAAACATGCTACCCCCCTAGTAATAAAGAGGCAAAGGATTCAGAACGCAGAATGAGACCAATATTTTTGTTTGAACATGGCCAATGTGGAGATCTGTTTTGATTGACTATACCTGTTTGTAATGGGTTTTATTTTTCATGTGTTCTATGTTGGGGGAAAAGTGGAATGGGAGGGTGAGAAGGCAGATTTTAGTTGATCAAAACAAATAAAATAATTAAAAAAAGAAAGAAAGAAAGACTGTGAGCTAGACAATGAGCTCATTGAAAAAGTAAGGAGAATGTCCTGAGGGATCTATGAGTTAAGAGCAATCAGGATTTCAACTGGATGACAAATTTGCCTAGCATGAACCTCAAGAGGAGAAATAGTTATTTAGTAAAAGTAGTCAATATTAGTGGAGTTGAATGAATAGTGAGTCCCACTGACTATTACTCAAAATGATTTTAGGATACTTTCCAAGACCCTTTCAGAAGTTCATTCACATATGCCAAGGAAGTATAGTGGGTCTGGATTCTCAGTATTTGTAGATTGAATATCAAACTACAGATGAATGTCATTTTAAAGCCTTTTTGAATAAAATGATTATTCCTTTGGGAAAAATTGTCATAAAATCAGAAAAATTATTTTCAAAATATTTGTTTTGTAATTATAACAAAGTAAGCCTGTTTTTATGACTCCTATGAAGAAATTTGAGGTGTAAAGAATATCGGAATATAACCAAAGAGGGAAAGTTGGGTAAAACAATATTGTAACAAGTTCCTCCTCAAACTTCATTAATAAATCTCCTTGGATAGAGTCCAAGAGAGGTCTTCCTTATACCAAACTGCACACTACAGTAGGTCTCTAGGGTAGTTCTTTATATTAATCGGCCTTGTTTCCCTCACCACACATATACACATAACCACCTTTATTCTCCCTTTCTTCTTTCCAAAACAAAACTCTAATATGTCAAAAATCATTTTCCTCTTGCTTAAGTCAAGTGTTTTTTAATCACTGATGGATGCAAAATATTACTAGCTCCAAAATGATGGCAAATAGTTATTTTATTTTCAAGTTTTGCCATATACTTCAATTAGATTCAACTGCTTTTAGTGGTATCAATCTTTTATCCACAAACCTATACTTGTTCTATATTTGTAATTAAAAATCCCCTATAATGATAAGTATAAGGCCATTATATAGCTGATAAAAATCCAAGTAATGTAGAAATCTTCAACTAAAAGTCCTTTCCCATTTTTCAAATAAATAAATCAAATCATCTGAATGCCTACATTACAGATATTTTGCATGAAATCAAAATATCCCTTTGTAGGTAAAAAATTACATTGAAGTCCACAAAGCTGAAGCAACTGATAAATTTTTCCTTTCAGTTTTAATCAGGCTTCCTGTTGCAAAAGCTCAGCAGACAGTGACGCGAGACACTGCCTCCCAACTTCAGTTCACCTTTGCAGTTCCACAAGGGACACCATGTCAAGATTGTTCAGCTTTTTTGATGAGTGCTGCGTGGGTAACTAATGTGTAAATGCAGATACGTATAGAAAGCAGTTTTGACAGTGATGTATTGCAACTGGTTCCAGATGTCGGCAAGGGAAGCTCAGCCAGGCATCTGGGGCTCCACTGCCACAGAGCAACACCAGGACCAAACAAGTCTTCAGAAGAGATCACAGAGGGTTTTAACTTCCCAATTATGAGCTTATTAAAACAAATATCACTTGAACTGCTGCTTCTCTTCTTCCATGAAAACTACAAAATATTTCTGTATTGTCGCTTCTGTTTTAAGTTTAATTAAGGCAAGATGGGTTGAAATATGGAGCATTTAAACTAGCAATATAACCATCACAAGAAAACTTCAAAGCTGGCTGGTGAAATATTCAAAATTAACCACATATTCCTCTGTTGTAATGAATTGGGTTTTTTTTAAACTTCATTGCATCCAAACTTGCATAATAATATGCACTTAGAGTTTAAACATTCAGTGATTAGGAAAGTAAATGTTGAGATTATTCACCAAATGGCATTACAGTTCCTAAGGAAGAATATCATCATCTTCTTTATCTGCCTTCATCAATATGGCAACAATATCATAAACATAAATCAAATGATAAATTTTATTTGTTTCCCCCTTTCACTGACTATAAACATACTGTGGTTGGACTCACTTAGAAGAATTGAATGAATAAAAACCCTATAGTATGGAGGAAAAAGCATAAGACTTTGAGTCCAAAGACCTGAGTTCAAATCCTAGCTCTGCTACTTATTAAGTTTTTTGACTTTAAGCAAATCACCTAACATCTTATCTCTAAAACCAAGGTATTGGCCTAGATGATCTCCAGGGTCCATTCCAACTCTAAATTCCATGATCCTATGACACAGAAAAAAAAAATAACTATAAATGAAATTGCTGATCAACAAATAAAATGGAATAAAATGAAACAAAAATGCCCTTGTATAAGTGCATTATGACAATAGTCCAATGAAGAAATTTTAACCTATAAAATGAATAAAGTTTCAATTCCTACATGAAAAATGTTTGTAGTAAAGCTACATCTTAAGCATTTGGTCTAAAAGGATTTTTTTCAAATAACTTGTCTGTCTCCCTCTTCTTTCAATATAAAACTCTTAGCTCCAATCAAAACAACTCTCAAGGGATCACCTACAGCTACGATCTCTCCATGTAGTTTTGATATTAGTCATTGTCATTCCTTCACTGATCAAGGTAACTGCATAAAGCATGTTTACTGTTTATCCTAGAACAAAGAAAGTGACTTATCTTGCTGATTTCTAGCATTAAATCAAAGGATTTGGAACATCTTTTTCAAAAAACAAAAGCAAAGATAATAATATTATTTAGATGCATATAATCACTGTTTTTATTTCTAAATAAACAATCAGTTCCAAACAGATCACCAAACTTTCATTGTGTAAGAAATACTAAGGACCAACAACTTATTATTACGTAGATGTTTTTAACTATAGTCTAATCTGGTGCTGGTTCTGATTTCACTTGATATGGACTAAGTGGTTGGTAGTGTCTTAAAGAAACAGACCAGACTTTTCTTTTGCCAGTTGGGTCATCAAATTTATTTCTAATCTTACATTTAAAAGATCATCCTGTAAAGTTTTATTACTAGCACAGAATACATTAATGAGTAAAGCTAAATAACAAAAAATCTGTAACTATACTTCCATTCTGCGTATAGGGCACTGTTACAACAAATCTTTATCAGTCATCTGTGCCTTATATTTGCTACACCACAATTTAAGATAACTATTTTTGTTTCTTTCACCCAAGTAAAGATAATTTCCTTCCTTTTACAGTTTATACTTGATATAAAGATATTTCTGAAGCATTTCTATAAACAAAGTTGGTCGTTATTTTACAGGTACATGCACACATCCTAATGAAAATTTGAATGCCAATATATTTAAATGAATGCCTTTGTTTTAATCTTTTCAAGTTTTAGTGATAACTCAAAATAAATCCTTTGCAGAGCAGAGCAGTGATTTTTTTTTTAAAATAAAAACATTAACATATCTAGTCAAAATTCCACACAATTATTTGCCTTCAGAATCCAGTCAGAAACTCTAGGACACACACAAAGAAAGAATAATAGAAGTGCCTTTTCTTTTTCACTTTTCCCCTTTTCTATCCTTACCCCAATAAGAATACATTAAAAGCCATTAATTATTAGCACTTTTTCTTCAAGTTTTCTTTTTTCCTGTTATCAAAAGATCATGGTAGAGAAAAAAATAAATTTAAAACACATCATTAGCAGTAAAGAGACAAAGTGAATTTGATCAAGTAATTGAGACAGATAAATGCTTGAGAGAAACATTAATTTCCTTTGTTTTTAGCAAGAAAATAGTGACAATTGACCAATCATTCTATTATCCTCCTTTTATAAAGTGACAAACTAAATAAGACTGCTAGAAGATGATCTCCATGTTAAAATCACTGACATGAACACATACCACATATGCACACAGCAGATTTGGAACAGGGAAGTACATTTGCTTTATAATTTGGAAAAATAATTATATTATTTAATAACAAAAGCCCAACATAAAAATTCCATAAAATCTACATTGTTCTTAAAATTTGAGAATTGCTACCTTAACTTCATTCAAATAGCTAATTTATACTATATATAATTGTATTGTGAACAGTTTTATATTTAAAGCACAGTAATTCATTTTTCTCATGTAAGGTATTTTCACAATAAAGAAAATACAAAATATTCAGTATTGATATCATCATGCTTTGTATCTTTGATAGTCATGGATTTTTTTCATGGAAGAATTTTGCCCAATTAATATCTATGACTTTATCTTAATTCATGCATATTTCTGACAAGTGGCAGTCAAATACTTTTAATTGTCTAAATTTGGTTTTTATGTCCAAAAAAAATATAAAAGAATGGGGGGGAAAGGGGCAGCTAGGTGGCGCAGTGAATAGAGCACCGGCCTGAAGTCAGGAGGACCTGAGTTCAAATCCAGCCTCAGACACATAATAAGTTCCTAGCTGGGTGACTCTGGGCAAGCCACTTAACCCCAATTGCCTCACTAAAAAAAAAAAAAAAAAAAAAAGGATGGGTCGGGGAAAGGGGAGACAGACCTAGGACCTGTGACTTGATAAATTTAGGGAAACCTCAGCATAGAAACTCTCCACTTTCAATAAATTACAATTTATCTGCAATCTATATTCTTTGAGAGTTGCTTAGGGAACTGAAAGATTAAGTGATATGTCTGTGGTCTGTGCAGCTAACATATATCAGTAGCACAACTCAAACCTAGATCTTCCTAACTCCAAAGTTAGCCTTTTATCTACTTCACAGCATGCCACTTTTCATATAATATTATATATCATTATACATATATAAAGAATCCACTGAAACATTGGAGGATATATGTGTGAATGTATATAGATATGTGTATACATACAGTAATGTATATGTGTGTATAATGTATATTGCATATATACATTACTGCATATGTATATGTATACCCATAAACATAGCTACATCAACATATACACATACATACACACATAAACTATTTCAACATCTAGGGGGAATGTTGTTGTTTTCCTAAAACAATCTAGAGTGAATCAAAAATGACTTTGGTTACAAACAGCCAAGCTATTGAAGGAAATAAAGAAATTACGTGAAGTTCATGTAAGAAGGCATCGTTTTTCCATACAAAGAACTCTATATGTAGAATATTTCCGCTTTAAATATTTCTAGAGCAAGAACTCAAATTACTCAAAGAAACAAGTTGATAACATTGTAGTTAATAAAGAAGTTTAGCCCAAGCAATCCCCATGCACCATACTTAATGTAATAATATTTTTTATAGAATTGCATTTCCCATCCTTCCTTTTGGAACCAACTAAATATTGTCATTGCCCTTTTTATTCCAAGAGTTAGCTGACAGTGTTACTACTTTTATTTTAAGACACCCCTAATATCTTACTCTGATGCCGCATTTGGTGTGACAGTGACTGTTCTCAAAGGTAATGCCAGTGGAATGTGAGGTCTGGCAGATCCTACCAACTACAAAATCTTCAAGGGCAGACTTCAAAACGGGATCTCTGTCAACTCAGGACCAACCTAGACAACTACGCAGAAGTTCATCACCAGAAGGGAAGCTATTATATGAAGAATTCATGAAGATCACCTATCAGAGCATAGAGGGATTAAGATCTGCAATATGATAAAGTTTACCCATGCCAATTTAATCATGGATGATAGTATTGAAATTAATATAGCTGTGGCTGAAAATTGATCATCATAGCACCCACAGTCAGCATTTTCAGTAACTGTTTCACAATGTAAAATAAAATAAAGTCCAAAAACCCAAGCCATATTTATTGCATTAAAATTTGCAGTTCTATTCTTAATTTCTATGCTAATCTCATTTCATATTTGCTTAATTACTAGTAATATAGTCCCAAAATAAGACCTTTCAAAATGAGACACTCTTAACCAAAGAATTAACTATTATATTATGTTTATATAATACTAAGTGAATTGTGGCAATTTATGAATCCTCTAGTGGTAAAACAAAGAGAAGAAAAGAAAAGGGAAATGTGTCTTCATGGAAATTGTGGCTAAAAAAAGGGTAATCATTGATGCTGGGTCAGATTAAGTAATCCTAGGGCCTGGGGGTACATGGGAACTTCAAGGCCCCTTTTACTATCCAGAATAAGTAATAAATAAAATAAAAATTAAGTGCTAAATCATTAATCAAATCTAATTTGCCACAAAGAATTCAATCTAAATTTTAATATGATGGACCTATAAATTATAATAATGGACTAGGGAGCTCCCACTATAATTTGGATCTGGATGATACCATAAAAACAAAATTCCTTTTGAAACCAACCACAAAGTTCCCCAGTCCTTTGGACCAACTGGAAGAAACTCCAATTCAGTAAGCATGCTTTGTAGGAATTAAATAAGTGAAGCAAAATTTAGCTTGTGCAGTCTTCCTAAACAAAAAGATGAGGTTTCTCTTCCTCTAAAAGAGATTTTTAGAACAAGAGAATGATTTTGAATTGGACCGTCAGAGAACGTCCAGCATAGAACATCTTCAAGTAATTGAATATCTGATCCAAGACAGAGAGCAAGCTACCTAATCTCAAATAGCATCTGGAACTAGAGGTAATTTAGTCTAACAAACTCATTTGATCCATAAGGAAACTAATTCCCTTAAAGCACTGACTTACCAAAGGCCATGCACCACTCCAAATAACAAAACCAGGTTACAAAACCCTGGCTCCAAATTCAATGCAGTTTCTAACTTTACCACTTAAAGATCTCCAGATTCAGAGAAACATGGGAAGACATGTATGAACTGATGCAAAGAGCAGCAAGCAGAATACACAATGACTACAACAATGTAAATTGTAATATACCTAAAAGGAAGTTGAACTCTTGAGTATTAGGAAAACCAGTGAAGGCTGGAAAAGAAATAACGAAATATAACTCACCTCCAGACATAAAGTGGGAGATTACTAGGACAGCGTCAGTTACATTGCAGTACAAGGTTCTTGTATCAGATGTTTTTGCTAGACTGTCTTTCTTATTCACAATGGAAGGTTCAATATGTAAGACAGGGATGGGAATGACAACAACAACAAAAAAAAGCAAAATACATCAATATGATGGGTTGGATTTTTTTTTTTTAATTTAAAATAACTCCAAAGAGAGAGACTCAACAAGTTTCCCTCAATAGCTTATTCCAGTAATTTATCACTTTGGCAGTTCAGAATTTTTCCAAATTATCTTTAAACCTATTTCCTCTTGTTTGGTCTATGGTTCCATCCAGAGAACAAATGCTAATCATACTGCTTATAAAAGCTTTTCATATGCTAGACAAAGGTAATACAAAGGTAAAAGAGTTGTCCCTAAACCTTCTTTTCTCCAGTTAAAATAATCTCAATAGTTTTAACTCCCCTCATCAAACCCATTATTCATTCATTTACATATTTAAGTACTAAACAAACTAGACATCATAGGAAATACAACAAAAGCAAAAAGTTCAACAGCATATTCAACTGTACCCAAATATGCATTATTTCTCATTCTCACATTTTAAACATAGATAATTATGCCTAAAGACAATGTGGAAGACATTCTAAAATAGTAACAAAAAAAATCATTCTCTATCTCTGAAAAAGATATTAATATGTTATATAAGTTAAGTTCAGTCCTTAAAAATACTTCACCTCAGAATCAACATAGCAGTAGAGCAAGGAATATTACTGTTGCTATGGTAATGCTCTTTATTGAGAAGCATGTTACACACAGGTGTGTAAAACCCATTTTCCGAGGGGCATGTAAAAATGAATGAAATCCACATAACATGTAGGCCTAACAACTAATTCTTCCACACAATACAATCTGAATCTTTGGTAGGCAGTTTTTTATGATATAAGTATTTTGAACCCCAAGTAATGTTATCCTTCAATTCTTCATAATGATATGCAGGTACCCTGGGCCATTTCAGACCAAGCACAGAGAGGTTCAAAACCAGGAGGTCAGTAACCACTTAAATGTTTTTGGCCACAGCAGTTCATGAAAAGATTAGGCAAGAAATGGAAGAGTTGTAATCTGCATTGGTAAAAAGTGTAGCCATATTGCTGAAGTCATAGATCCTTGATGTACGTATGTATTTTAGCATATTACGAGAAATAATAGAAATTTGAAGAATATTCCTAATCAATCACAATTGTATCTAAAGAATGTTGGCACTCCCCATAAGGACAGTTTTCTTATATGTCAAACATTCATAACAAATTATATAGTACAACAATCTTCCTACAAAAACATATACATATTACATTAGCAAATACTGGCAAGAAAAAAAAGAAAAAAAAATACTTGTGTATGTTAGGGTCGCTGACAAGTGCTAGAGTACAGTAAAAGTTACTGCTTCTTTTAAGTCTTAGATATTTAATATCTAAACCCTGTTAGATCCAGCAAAAAGCATAAAGCATGCTCAGAAAAAGTCTTTATTTTAACTAAAAAGGGTTATAATCTGTTATGTCTGTGCACAAAAGAAAGTCATTCACCAAGACAGAGAGGATAAAAATTTCTAAGATAGACAACCATATAAATCCCCCATTTTCACTACAACATAAGTTATTTCAGAAATACGAAATTCTAGTGTTGAGAGAGGACAGTTTTGTTATATTGCATTAAAAGGCATA